>NC_092876.1:427356277-427666540 GCF_028372415.1 Notamacropus eugenii | reverse complement strand
AGAAGAGACAGGGATTTGGGGTGGGGCCAGCTAATCTTTTCATTACGCCCCTATTGTCTCTTTTACTGGTGGTGGTGGTGGGGGATACAGAGAGGAGGGGGATACAGAGAGGAGAGGGTCTCGAGGAGGGGAGGGTGCATACGTGCCTAGCAGGAGGCTTCCCGGGTGGATGAGTGAAACGCCGGAGGAGCTGGAGGAGCTAGCCTGGGACTGGACAGCTCTGCGGCCGGGGGTTGGGGTGGGAGTCGAGGCCAATAGGAGAGTGTCAGAGGCTGCTGGGTCCCACCCGGGCAGGGGGGAGGAGAAGGGGGAGGAGAAGGAGGAGGGGCGGGGAGAGCCTCGGCGGGCGGCGGCGGCGGCGGCAGCAGCAGCAGCAGCTGGAGGAGGACTGGGAGAAGGATGCCGGCCGCGGCTGGGGACGGGCTCTTGAGCGAGCCTCGCGCGCCAGGCTCGGGTCCGGGAGGAGGAGACGGCGGCGGGGAAGACGCCAAGCCTCCTCTGGCCTCGGCGGGAAGTTTCCTCCCAGCCTGGGTGAGCGCGGTGTCCAGGGAGCAGCTCCGTGACTTCCAGCACAACAAACGAGTGGGCAACTACCTCATCGGCAGCAGGAAACTGGGGGAAGGCTCCTTCGCCAAAGTGAGAGAGGGATTACATGTGCTGACCGGAGAAAAGGTGAGGAGGTCCGGAGCCCCGAAAGTTGAAAGGATGGTACCCTACTCCCCGGCTGCCCCGCACTGAACAGGGGCGGAGAGAGGCAGGGGGCATAGAGGTTGGGGCGAAAAGTTAGGGCCACTCACCCCTGGGAAAGGGGGTGCGGTGGGGGGAAGGCTCCCCTGCACTCTGAATCACAGAGCAGGGCGTCCTTGTACCATAGGTTAACCTGGTGGATCACACAGGGTTAACGTAACCCTTGCCTTGCTTCTGATCTCCATACATTCCTGTCCTAGCCACCCTTTCAGGGATCTGAACAGAAAGGGGGTGAATAGGCCAGTGGCCTTAAATAATCCACTAGAGGACAGATTAGAGGTGACTCATCTTCCGACCTTACCCCATTTACCCTAACCCTAACTCTACCTCCTGGCAGACTGCGCTGGCTTTTTGGGTTGGTGGATCTTTTCACCAAAGGAATGGTGAGATTCTCTTTCTTATCCTGTCCCTTCCCCCTCTTCCCCCACTCCTTTGCTGGGAAGGCTGAGTCGAGGAGGTGGGTCTAGGAGTTCTGGGGAGGGCTAGGGTCCTCTGCTGGACTGGCTAGGGGATTAAACAGATTATCTAACCATTAAAGCTTTCAGAACCTGACACCTCTCTGGGGTACCAGGAGCTGGCGGGGGGGGGGGGGGGGGCGCGAGGTGGGGATGGGGGTGGAATTGGGGGAAGCTCTTGGACAGGAAGGAACTATTTCCTTTCCCTGCTCGACCGTGTTCCTAGAGAGAGTTTGAGGACTGGCTCTGAATGCAATTGAGATAAAGTACTAAAACGGTGATACTTTATCCTCTACCTTCTTCCCCAACCCTCTTCCGCTTTGTCCTTACAAGTTACACTAGGATTCTTTTTAAGAGGTATTAAGGTTCTGTCTTAACTGTGTTCACACACACACACCTCCATACATTCAACATGTGGAAGGAACTCTCCCTCCTTTCTCCATCCTATCTAGGGGGTTACAGAAGAATTTTACTCCAAAACCAGGCAAGCTCATTTCTGACATGAGAGGAGTAGTGCCTTACTTAGAAATGAACTCCAAGCTAGGAGATGTTTGCCTCCCCTGTGGGTTTGCAGAAATTGGGCTCATTAGAAAGGAAAAGACTGAGAATCTCGGAAGACCCTTTTCATTACTTCCTGACAGCCAATATCCTGAGTATAAAAATATTTTAGTGATCAGATGTAATGCTGTGAGCAACTTGTTGAAGAAACTCGGAGACATACATCAGGGTTTCTGGGCTTCTGTTAGAGCGATATCCTATAGAAAGTTGAGTCACCCTTTCCGTTAAAGCATAACAATAATATATTTTTAAAAGCACCCCAAGGACTCACCCATCCTTATTCCTTTGCCTGCTTCTCAAAACCATCCAATTCCCTTTACTTTGATCTTGTGCCCTCTCCATCTGAGTTAATAAAGGGATCCCTGTGATGCCTGTTTTCATGCTCGATTCTTGTGAGGGATGCCCATTTCTTTTGTGCAGACTCTTCTGGAGTAATTATTTTAATAGTGATTTTGTATTCATTGTCCATGCCAAAAGGAAATGTTGGATGATGAGTAACTGAAATGACTATTCCAACAAAAGCAGGAAAAAAACCCTCCAAACCTCATTCTAGTCTTTTCAAAAGTGTACAAGTCTGTTTGTAGTAGGCTTTGTGCTTTAGAAATTATAATCTTTAATTTAAAGTATGCAAATGGATGGAAGTATGCTGTTCCCCAATTATAAGTGGGAATACTTTTGTTGCCCTGGCTAAGGATGTCATCATTTCTTTATAAACTCCATGTTCAGTCTAGTAGTAGGCATTTGCTCTCTAAATATGGAAAAAAGTAATGAGATTTTTCTATTGATAACAATAGAAGGCATTGCAAGTACACACCTTCCCTGCCGCTCACCCTAGTTTTTCTTGTGTGTTATTTCTATATTTACTTCTTTAGCTAGATCGCATCATGAAAACATTAAATACTTGTTGCATATATATATTTATAGTCTTTTGGCTTTTGCGCAGTCATGCAAGATCATAGCAAAAACATGGGCCATACCCTCTAGATATCTGTGTTCTTAAAATTTGACATGAGAATCCAATGGAACAGACAGTATGTCCAAAGCAGTGTGTATCTATCATTGGGTCCCCTTCTATCCAAGTTAATCTTTTTCAAAATGAAAAGTAACAGTTTTGAACTCTTAGGAATCAGAAGACTTGGAGCTTAATTAGCCTATTAAAGGTGAAAAGTCATTTGGTTTTCTCTAGATACTACCATTCCAAATCTGAGATGTAATACCCTCACTTGTTGACTACAAAGAAACATCTGGTGCTATTCATAGGTATTGTCTTCTAAGTTTAGCACCTTTGAACAATTGTCTAATCAATGTAGACTTTATAGATCAAAACAATCTATAAAGGATCAAAAGACTAATTTTTCATAAATGTACCTAGGAAGAATATTGCAGAAGATCTTAAAGAGATTCTCTCTCCACTCACACCTCACATTGTCAATGTCCAAACTGAATCTTTGTCATTCCTTTTGGGTTTTCTTGGCAAAGATACTAGAGTGATTTGCTATTTCCTTCTCCAGTTCATTTTACAGATCAGGAACTGAGACAAACAGGGTTAAGTGACTTGCCCAAGATCATCCAGCCAGTAAGTGTCTGAGATCAGATTTGAACTCAGGAAGATGAGGCTTTCTGACTCCAGGCTCTGAGTTCTATCTACTTTGCCACCTATCTGGGTACTAAAATCGAACGTTATCTAGTTCCTTAAGCACTGAAAGATCTTTTAACCTTTTTCTATTTGAGTACCTAAGTTAGGAAGGGAAAAAATGGAAAAGGGACTTGGAAAAAGGATGAGTGGAGGAATTAGAGAGTTCATGTAGGGGGTAAGCAGGGCTGGGTCTACATATTAATTTCAGGAGGATAAGGAAAGCAACCACTCTATGTATCTCCCCTGCTTGGCCACTTGAAATGATAAAATTGGGGATTCTTTTACTTGGGCTCAGTATTACCATTTCTTTTTGTTCTTTTAAAATTCAAATACTTTATGTATTGTGGGACATAACTTGAAGAGACTGCATCAATAATGATGTAGGAGAATCCCTCTTTTCAAATCCTTACTTTGAAAAAGGGGGCTTACCTGGGGCATCCTGGGAGAACTGGACACCCAGGAAGGATCAAGAAGGAGGGAAACAGGCATTTATTAAGTACCGACTATATACCAGGCCTTTATGAAGAAACTGAAGTAGCAAGAGATTCAGTGATTTGCCCAGGATTAAATAGCTAGTGTATGAGTTCAGATTTGAACTCAATACCAGGCCTAGTGCTCTATCCACTTGATCACTTAGCTGTCAAGAGCTGCAAGAGGGTAAAGGAATTGTGAAAGAGAAAATGGGGGACTCAACTTTTTGGTTTTTGCGTTGTTTTATGGCTGCCTCAGGGGTAGCTTATGAAATAATATTCATAGGATTTTTTCTTAGGAAAATTTCAAGTCAAAACCTTTACCATGGGATTTACAGAAAATTTGGTAATACTGAAGTATGAATATGGTGGACTTGGAAAAAGAAGACCTAGATTTGAAGTTCATTTTTGTCTCTTCCTAGCTAACAGAGAGTCAAAGTACTTATCCTCTTTCCCCCTCAGTTTTCTCATCTGTAAAATGGGAATAGAAAGCATTTTGTATGTTGTCAAGTACTGTCTGGGGTATCCAAAAAGTCTTTGGGCAGTTTTAGACTTTAATGGCTTACAACTGCAGTAAGATTTTTGGGACACTCTGTACAACTCAAGTCTTTATAAGTAATAGAATTCCCATAAGAATTTCCAAGGTTTAACCTTGTTATGTCAGAAAGTGTATTGTTTGTGGATGTTTTTGCTAATGTGTGGAGTGCAGTCAGACTTGGATGCTTATGAAAATCCTATTAGGCCTTATTTATGAAAAATCTTCAGGTAAATTCCCAGTGGTTTGAGTGGGAATCCAATAGGGCTTGTTTGAGTCATGATAACCAAAGGGAGTCCTTTTTTATATTACTTTCATTTCAAGTTTCAATACTATCTTATCAAGAACTTAACTTTCTCACTAGTTGTATAGATGAAATTATTTCTAGACAAGCTATCTCCTGAAGTTGTTTGAGTTCAGATTAGCCTTTTGCTTCTTGAAAGAAAGTGTTGGGAAAAGGAAGAATGATTCTTTGGAAAACCTGACTAAATTTGTTCTCCATTATCTTTAAGGTGAATGAAGTCTGTTGATTCAACTTGTGGTTATTCATTTAATCATGTGAAACTCTTACATGACTTGCTTTTAGCTCATAGGCATTGTTTTTAGACTGACACTGATAAAATACTAGACAAAGAAAACTGGATGTAAAAATATATATATATTATATATATATGTATATGTATAGTTATCCCTTCCATATCATGACTTTCCCCTTTGAGGTTTCTGATATATGTTAGGTAGGCATAAGAAATTAAATGGGAATTTTGGAGGAGTTTTGCAGATAACACAGAGGACACGAGGTGACCAGTAAGAAGACACAGAAAAAGTTTAGAAACTCAGAAATTCATGATATATATATATTATTGTATAATATCAATGTATCTTATCTTTTAATACCATAATAATTCAGATTTCTTTGGTGTGAAGGGAAAGCCAAAAAATTTGATGCAGATTTTCCAGGTCACCAGGGCAAGGTGCCTATAATCTCTGAGATGTGAAAGGGATAATTGTATGTGTGTGTGTATACTTTTTTAAAGCTGCTTGTTATTTGAGTAATTAACTATTTGCTACTAAAGTCCTTGGTACCATCAATTGGTTCAACACCAGAAACTGATATAATTTTATTAGTGGAAGTGGACATTGAAGAAGAAACATTAATATTTGCTTGGCCACTACACTCTAAGGACCATTGAACCTTCCCATCTGTGTTGTGAGTCCAGTTAAGATGTAAGCTTCTCCAGAGCAGGGATGTGTTATTTTTCTATTTGTATGCTTCGTGCTTAGTATAATGTTTTGTACATAATAAGTCTTTAATAAATATTTCATTTATTCATTCAAGTAATACACATCAGAGAAGAAATTTATTCAGAAAGAACTTCCTTATTCAGAAGAAGCTTTTCTGAAAAATCTTTTTTCCATATATTGAAGAGTGTATTATGCTACTTTGGCAATCAAAACCTATCCCCCTTCCAGTCTTCTTATACTTTAAATTTCCTCTCCCTGTCCTCCTCCCATCCCCCTCTCCACTAAGATCCAGTGCCTGGACTCCCTGCTGTTCCTTGAATAAGAAACTTCCATTCTGGACTCAGCTTTTTACCTAACTGTGCCTCATGCCTGTAATGTTTTCTCTCCTTGCCATTGTCTCCTGGCTTCCCAGACTTCCTTTAACTCCCTACTAAAATTTCACCTTCTACAGGGAGCCTTTCCCTATCCGCCTTAATGATAATGTCTGTCCCTCTGTTAATTATTTCCAATTTATCTTGTTTATGTCATGTTTATACTTCACTGTTTCCATGTTGTCTCCTCCATTAGACCTTGAGAATAGATAGGGTCTGTCTTTTACCTTTTTTCATATCCCTACCATTTACTCCAATGCCTGACACTTAGTAGGTACTTAATATTTATTGACTGATAAGTTCACCATCTGTAAGAGCTTAATATAATTTTCCTAATTACTGAACAATGCTCAGGATCAAGTAATGGTAGGGCTATAATGGGTCATATCTAATCTAGAGGTGTCAGGCAAGTGGCTGGCAACCCTCCCTAATGTGGGTGGAACCAGATTAAAATACAGTTGGGAAATATTTAACAAAATAGATAAAAATACAATAGAACATAGATAATGTTAACATGTGGCTTTCTAAGTCAACAAGTGGCCTGCAGGAAATCATATGTATGGTTTAGTGGCCCCTTTTTCTATATACTGATACCATTGATATAACTCAACTTCCTTAATTTGCAGATGAAATTACTTGTTTAATACCACACCACCAATGAATGTCAGTGCCTCCGCTCACACTCGGGTCTTTGCACTCTCAAGTCTAATTAATGTTCAGTCTCTTATACCAATTTTTTTCACCTATGGTCTGCTAATTCAGGAACAGCACTGAAAAAGGGACCACAATCTAAAATCACCTTTACCTCCACTTATGATTAAGCTACTGTAGGGTAAAAGGTTGGGATATAGCGTGTTTTATTGGAACAAGCACCTGGAGTGAGGGCAGAAAACCTGGGTTTGAATCTGGGATCTACCACTGTGACCAATCCATAAGCATTTATTAAATAAGTACCAGGTACAGTGCTAAAATTTGGAAATGCAAATACAAAAAAAGAAAGAATCCCTATTCTGCTGGCTGGTTTGACCTTGGGGCAATTCACCCTCCTTCTCCTGACCTCAGTTTTCTCATCTGTAATAAGAGACTTTGGGGTTGTTAGGTGGTGCCATAGTGCATAGACTACTTGAACTGGAGTCAAGAAGACTCATCTTCCAGAGTTCAAATCTAGCCTCAGATACTTACTAGCTGTATGATCCTGGGAAACACTTACTGCTGTTTGCCTCAGTTTCTTCATTTGCAAAATGAGCTGGAGAGGGAGATGGCAAACCACTTCAATATCTTTGCTGAGAAAAGCCAAAGGAAGTCACAAGGAGTCAGACACAACTGAACAACAAAAAGATAAGAGGATTGGACTAGATGATCTCAAAAGTCCCTTTCAGTTCTATATCCCCTGAGATATTGATAAAGAAGTTGCTTAAAAGCTAGTCTTTGTTTAAAAATCTGTTTTTACTTTCTTTACTACTATTGTTGAACAAAAAAAAAAAAAAGGATTTCCTGGCTTAGTAAATTGCTGGTAATCATAGATTTGACAGGATAGTGTCAAATACCTGGTGTGAAGTACTTACTAAAAATACAATTTACTATGCTTTGTAATGAAGGAAAGTGACTAATTTTAGAAGTGGCCTTTTGAAAGATCTCTTTTTAGAAAGTATTTCTGGAACAAACAGGTGCCAAATCTGTATTTGAAAATGCTAGAAATCCAGGGGTATGATTGCTATGGGAAACAAGTAATCTTTGGAGAACTGGAAATTCCTATTAATCCTCAGCAGGAACTTCTCATGTGTCTGCAAAAGTATTTTGAAAAAGCACCTGCCCAGTGTACATGTGTAATCTCTCTTTGCATATACTTTCTGAGATTACATGCTGTCTTGGTGGTTGGCAAATTCTTTCCTTTAAACTTCCTGCCCTACCTCACCTTTTGATGTATTTGTGAATGATTCAAATAGCACATGGGGCTGTCTTCTGCAGTCTTCATTGACACAGCTCTCATTGACTTAAAAGAGCTTTCGGAAACAACAGAATAGAGCTGTGCCTTCATAGAGAAGTATAACTTTAAATCTCTGCAGGTATTGAGTGACAGGAACTAGGCTTGGCATCTGTGTAGACTAACAGAGTTTCGCACTTTGCTAGACTATTCCAGGGTAGCCTAAATGATCAGCTGTCACAGCAGTTTCCAAAACTGAAAGCTCTTTGATTTGGCAGCTGTAGATTGGGGTTGTTACGGAGCTCTCTGAAGACTGTGAGTTGGGACAGTGTCATTTCATTTGCTTATTTGGGATTATGAAATCCAACAAGCACTTATTAAGTATTTACTAAATTCGAGGTACTGAACTAAGGGCTGGCAATTGTGTTTGTTCTTTGTTCTTGAGGAGGACCATGACATCAAGATGATGACATGACATGCAGTTGACTTTGATTTGAGTGAGGGAGGACTGTGTAAGGTTATCAACCTCACCTTCTTCTCCTGAGCCATCTGGGTCCAGTGGCATGTTATTCATCAGGACGACTGAAGATGGCCCAGGATACAATGTGGGACCCTGGCCCTTTCAGGCTTAGATCTTAGACTAAACTCAATTAAAAGAGCTGGTAATACATGAAAGATAAAAGAAAAAATGATACCTGCCCTCAAGGAATTTACTGCTAGGGTGATAACACATGTAAAAAATAAAGTACAAAATTCTTCCCAGAGGAGGTGACACCTGGATTTAGCCTTGAAGGAAACTAGGGATTTCAAAAGGCAAGGTAATAGGGGCAACTAGGTGGTTCAGTGGATAGAGTACCAGCCCTGGAGTCAGGAGAACCTATGTTCAAATCCTGCCTCAGATTCTAGATACTTACTAGCTATGTGGACCTGGGCAAGTCACTTAACCTTGATTGTCTCAACAGCAACAAGGGCACAGGTGAAAGACTTTGAATGATAAATTAGGGCAACCACTACTGGAACAGTTAGGCTAGAACACAGAGTGATACAATAAGCCTGGAAAGGCAGAATGAAGCCAAACTGTGTAGGGCTTTAAATTCCAAGCTGAAACATTTGTATTTTATCATAGAGGCAATAGGGAGCCACTGTCGTTGTTTGAGAAGGAGAATAACAAGGTCAGACCTTCACTTAGGAATATGAGTTTCCTAGCTGTATGGAGGATGGATGAGTAGATTTGACTCAGTTCTCTACATGTTTGAGAAATGAGGCCCTTATCAGTTGCTGTGGAGATGGTTTCCCAGCTTTCTGCTTTCCTTTTAATTTTGGTTGCATTGAGATGAAGATAAGGACGGAGAGAATTCCAGGCACGGGGGACAGCCAGTGAAAAGGCTTAGAGTTGAGGAATGAAATGTTATGTGCAAGAACAGCAAACAGGCCAAAATCACCGAGTCTCAAAGTATGAAAATGGGGAAGGTATAAGAAGACTGGAAAGATGTCTACGTGTGTGTGTGGTGGGGGAAAAGGTCATGAAGAGCTTTGAATACCATAGAGGGAAGATTATGGAGATATAGATTTGGGAATCATCTGCATAGGAATGGTCATTGAACCCATGGGAACTGATTTTTGATCTTGCAGGTGATAGGGAGCCACTAGAGTTTATACAGTAGGAAGGATGACAGGTTCAGACTTATACTTTAGAAAGATCACTTTGATGATTTAGTGGAGGTTGGAATATAGTGAAGAGAGATTTATGGCAGAGAAACCAAACAACAGGCTATTACCATATGGTAATGGGTGTCTTCACCAGAGTGTTGGAAGTGTCAGAGAGATTACAAAGGTAAAACTGACAGGACTTGACAAGAGATTGGATATGGGGGGAAGTGAGAGTTGAGTAAGGAATCAAATATCACACGTAAGTTGTAAGCCTGAGTGATTGGGAGGACGGTAGTACCCTCAACAGTACAGAGATGTTAGGAAGAGGGAAACGTTTGGGGTGAAAGGTGATGGACTCAGTTGGACATGCTGAGGTTAAGATATCTATGGGACATCCAGTTCGAGAGGTCTAACAGGCAGATGACAATGTGAGTTTTTTTAATTTTTTTTTTTTTGTAATGGGGGGGCATGGGCATGTTTCTAGGCAGTCTTCAGAGAGCTCTGTAACAACTCCAATCTACAGCTGCCAACTTCTAGGAAGCAGTCAGTAGAGAGGAAGAGATTGAAGATAAGTGAGAGGGTGGGGATGCAGTCTGCTGGAGAAGATAGGATGAAATGAAATCACTTGTACATGTAGAGGAATTGACCTTGGCAGGACCAGAGGAGATAGTTTTGTGATTTTTTTTCTTAAGCTTCATTTGGCTGCATGTGAGTAGGAGGAGAGATGAGTGATAGGATAAGGGAGTGAAAGACTCAGGAGAAGGGGATAGTTCACCAAGAAGGGGAAGGGAGGAGAGAGTGGTAAGTACAGGGGTGTTGGATGATCTGGGAAGGCACCGAAGGATAGAGGTCCCAGTGGGCATAATAAGCAAGGCAGAAGGAAAGGTGGAATGACAACAGATTGTGATCAGATAAAGCCATTTTAGAGTTCATGAAGATGTAAGTGGTGCATTTGGGGGTGTTGATGGCAAGATCTAGGGTATTACCATCTAGGTAGCTTAGAGGAATGGAGGAATAGATCATGGGAAATGAGTGTGTGTTGAGGAATTGGAAGGGTGGGGTGATTGGAAGAGTATGGAGATACAGATCTGAGAATCATCTGCATAGAAATGGTAATTGAACCCATGGGAACTGATGAGATAACCAAGTGAGATAATGCTCTAGAAGAAGGACCATGACATTTGAGGGGCATGCTCAAGCATTAGAGATCAAAGTTGAGAACACAGTTACCAGGATGGATCCCCCTGGTTTTGCCCTCATGTTGGGAATTTAGAACATATTGACATTCATCATGCATGGACTGCCCCTGTGGCATTGGTAGCAGTTTTGTCTGAGGATGTTTCTTTCCTTTTACCCAAAGGAATATATCCCTCCTACACCCTAGTGGCATCAGGTACAAAAATACCTAGTTACTTCTGTGAATTCAAGACACAGGTCTTAACTGCGCAGCCTAGCAGCAGCATCACCACCATATTAGAAAGAAAACCTATTGCCTGGATAGGAAACAGCACGGGGAAACACCTGTGTGTGATCACTGTGGTCTGAGCTTTCTTGGTCAAGAGAAGACCCTCCTAGGCTCAAGAGTGTAACTGGCTTTTTCTTCCTCTATAAACTATTTTCATCTCTCCACATGATGCCTGTGTTTCTGCTTACATACCTGATATGCTTATAGGTATCAGAATGTGATAAGTGACTAACCTAGACTTTTGAAAAATATTTTATATCATTATAGAAATTTTAAAAGGCTTTTGGCTCTTTGGAAAGTGTATCAACAATGCAACAGATGGAAGAAGTTTTGTTATTTGCAAACATAGTGCTTTCTTTTTTTTTTTTTTTTTTTGCTGTTTCCCATAGCAATAGGAAGGTTTGGTTCTGGGCGCTTTGAAGATAGTCTTTATAAGTACATCAATATCTGAAGCCAAATCACTGTCAAGATTTTCCATAATTCTTCTTGTTTTCTCTCTTCTCTTGCTGGAAACTTTGATTCTTTCTGTGATTCTACCTTGCTTGCCTTTATCCTTTTTCTATCCCAACTTTTGAGTAATTTGCCAGGCTCTCTTCCTGCTTCTTTCAAGACATTCTTGCTTACCAAACTCTTTCAAGTTGGTTTCTTCTTGCCCTTTTGGAGAGACATATATAGAATGTGTTTCTCTACAGAGTTGTATACATTGATTGGGCATTCACTGTGTACAGATCACTAGACTAAGTACTGTGGAGAGATACAGAGAAGTAGAAAATGTGGCATCTCTTCCTGAGGAAGGGAATTATTCTGTTTTTCAGATGACTAAGAACAAAGCCTTTGGCAGGCTTGGAGGCAGCAGGCTAATCTCATGAATTTGTGGCTAAATTAGCGAATGCATACTGTTATGGCATTAACTTGTTTTCCTTTTCTATGTTAGTCTCTTGAAAAAGCCTCTGATGGAATAATATTCTGAGGCTTCATTATGGCATGGAACCAACCAGCCTTGGGTTCTTTAAGACTATGTTAGCCTAGTGTCTACTCTGGCCAATCTAACAAATAGAAAGGTTAGGGATTGCTTCATTTTTTGTACCTATATCCCTAGCACCAACACTTGGTGCCTGACACATAGTAAACACTTAATAAATACTCTTTAAACTATTGTGCTATAAGAAATGATGAGCAGGATGCTTTCAGAGAAACCTGGGAGTACTTAACATGAACTGCTGCAAAGTGAAATAGGCAGAACCAGGAGAACACTGTACACAGTAACAACAATATTGTACAATGATCAACTGTGAATGACTTGGCTCTTCACAGCAGTACAATGATCTAAGAAAATTCCAAATAATTTATGATGAAAAATGCTATCCACCTCCAGAGAAACAACTGAAGGTGTACGAATGCGGATTGAAACATACTTTTTATTATTACTGTTGTTGTTGCGGGATTTGGGGGATCTTTTGCTACATAGCTAATATGGAAATGTTTTCCATGACTGTATATTTATAATCTATACCAAAAAAAAAAATGCTCTTGTCTTCTGAAGGAGAGGGGAGGGGAAGGAGAGAACTTGGAAGTCAAAATTTCAAAAAACAAATGTTAAAAATTTTTGTTTATATGTAGTTGAGAAAAAATATTAAATGGAAAAGAAAAAATACTCATTAACTGATTGCAGATGGGCTCCAGTAACAGACTGGCATGACGAACAAGCTAGCAGCCTCCATTTTCTCCCCTCTCCAATCTGAAATCCATATAGCACACAGGTGACTTCTCTCCTCCAGTAGCTTCTGCATCTCCCTATTACCTATAAAATACAAATTCCATTGTTCAGCACTTTAAAACTTGTATAATCTGTCTCCTACTGATCTTTCCCAGCTGATTTCACATTATCACTCTTTGTCTATGTGTTCTGCCTCATTCCTGTCATTCCATCTTACACTAGTAAGTGCCTTTGCACTTTACCACCGTTCTGGGAATCCTTCCCCGTTTTAAGGCTTAGCTCAGGTGCTACTTCCTACTCCATCTCCACTCCACTTCTTCTCTCCCCTCCAACTTTGTAGTTACAATTTATAAAGCTCAGATTTACTTATCTGTATACAGATTGTATCTCCCTCCCAGTAGAAGGATTGCTCTTTGACAGCAAGGGCTGTCTCATTTTTTGTATCTCCAGTGCTTTGCACATAGTAGTAGGTGCTTAATAAATATTTATTGAATGGAATTGGAGAGGCTCATTACCTGGAAGGTTGCCTACCAGATATGAATTGCTTGTTTAATTCGTTGTTTATTTGTTCAGTCATTTTTCAGTGGACTCCTCTAGCCCCTTTTTTTGTGGTTTTCTTGGCAAAGAGACTGGAGTGGTTTGCCATATCTTTATCCAGCTCATTTTTCATATGAGGAAACTGAGGCAAGCAGGATTAAATGACTTGCTGAGGTCACACAGCTAGTAACTAGTCCAAGGCCAGATTTGAACTCATGCAGAGGAGTATTCCTAACTGCAGGCCTGGCACTCTATCCATTATACCACCTAGCTGCCCATTTGTTATTTATAAAAACCTAGGGCTTCACAACTCCATTTTATTCAAGTGCTTATGTGTCTGCAGAAGAATTTCTAAATGAAATGGTTAATCTCACCAAGACCTTACCTACTTTTGTGCTCTAATTAATAGAATCCTAAAATACATAAAATTAAAATACGACTGAATAAGCAAAAAGCTCAAACCTAGTTTCTGTCCTACCTGCTTTCCTTCTTCCTTCAAGTCAGATTAGTCTTCCTCCTGAGCTTTTTATTTTATTTTCTTTGCTCAGGAGGGGTAAGAAAGTATGGATAAGATATTCTGGATCAGATCATAATATTGGAAATGCTTGTCTAACTAAATTGTGTTGCTTGTATCCTCTGTGATCCAGTTGAGCCAGGTTTCCTGAAATTGTTAACCTATATAATTTATGAAAATAATGGATACCTTTGATTTTGTCCATTATCCTTCATTATCCAGCTAGACAAACTTGAGAAAACATTCCCTATGTATTTGCTTACTAGTCCATAAAAATGATAAGAACAGCCTTCCCTGGGGTATGGAATGAGGAAGTGACGGAAGGTACTGAAATCCAGGCTTTGGGAATGTTTCCTACTTTTTACTTACTCTCTGTGAGTCTCCTTATTTGTAAAAACAGGGGCGATGATATTTGCATTTGCAAAAGTTTATTGTGAAAAGGTTTGGGGAAAGTTTTATATAGTTTGGCCTGGACAGCAGAACACACAGTAATTCCTGATGAAGTTCAACCAAATGGACAAAAGTTATCGTGTGGTCATTTACAGAGCTTGATCTCTAATTTGGAATTATTGATTATACTATGAAAGAAATCTAGTTTTCAAAATGTGCTATTTGTGCCATAATTTTAAAAAAATTTAATTAAAGGAACTAGTTATGACTCAGTTCTCAGTTGAACATTTAAATTTCACTTAAAAATAAAGCTTCTTTCCAAAACACTTCTCTAAATTTGTACTGTCTGTCCCCTAGGATGACATCTTATTCTACATTAAAAAAGGCTATTTGTGAGAAAAGTTGCTATTGCAAGCCTTATTTGCTGTAATGAAACTTGAATTGTAACCTAATGGGACTGTACCATGTTCTTAATGTATTCTTCTCCAGGATGACTTTTCCTAGACTTTGTGAAAAATATTTTTAATTACAGCTGCTGAAACTGTTAAACAAGTACCTTGGAGAATGTGTGATAAGATATAGTTTCTGTCCAATAATTAGACTTAGAATAATGATTTCCAGATTTGAAGTTGGTTATGAGTAGACCCTCAGGCTCCAGAGTGCAGCAGGCATTCTCTATGAATTACTAGTAATCCTATCTTTTATTGGGGTGGGGGGGGGAGGAAAGAGAAATGCGGAACCAATACATTGTTGGCAGAATTTAATGTTATGCGTATAGATACAGATAAAGCACATAAACACATGTCAAAGTTTTTCACAGTTATAATTACAGCTTGGTTTAATGGAAAGAGCCTTGAACTTGGAGTCAAAGAATCTAAATTTCAGTGTGACTAACATTTATTAGCTTTGTATGTGACTGTATCCAAAAAACGTCAATTTCTTCATCTGTAAAATGAGTGCAGTAATACTTGCATTGTAGATCTCATGACGTTGTCTTAAAGAAAATATTTTGTAAGTTAAGGAACACTACATAAATATGCCTCAGGAACTCTCTTAGGCTTATCAGCTACAGAGCAGGTGCCAATCAATAATCAATCAATAAGCACTTATGTGCTAGGCACTGAGGATAGGATACTAAGAATGAAAAAAATCTGCATCATTAAGGGAGTTTCCTCATCCCAGTTCCTTATATTAATGAAATTTTAGCTCTGGTTGATTTCCAGTGTAAATGTGACATATTGCATATGAAATATGTGAAGAGTTTTGTGAACTTTGAAGCACTATGTATCACTGTTGTTCAGATGTTCAGTTGTGTTCGACTCCTCCTGACCGCATGGACCAAAGCACGTCAGACCCTCCTATTCTCCACTATCTCTCAAAGTTTGTGCAGGTTCCTGTTTGTTGTTTCTGTGACACTATCTATTCATCTCTTCCTCGACCATTCCCTTTTCCTTTTGCCTTCTATCTTTCCCAACATCAGGTCTTTTCCAAATACATATGTATATATGTATAGATATGTGTATATGCATACACATATAATTTTAATTCTATAATTTTATACTTAATTTATAGCAAATTCTATTTCCTATAAATATACATATATAAATCTCTCTAAAAGTGTGTTACATGTTTATAGGTAAAGTGATAGAGAAATAGATTTAAATCCTCGATCTGCTACTTAGTCCTGCATGAGAAGTCATTTGGCTTTTTTGTGCTTTAATTTTATCCTTTGCAAAATAAAGGAATTGGAGTAGAGGATCTCTCCAGTCCCCACCTGCTCTAAAATGCTATGTAGACAAAGTTATCATGACTAAGAAGCAAATTTTCAAAGGAATGCTCCTGCACTATTCTCAAACTGGTATGGTGCAAAGAGCATGGATTTAGGATTGGAAGACCTGGGTTTTCTTCTCCTGTCTGTGTGATCTTGGAGAAATATGTTAAGCATTCTGGGTCTCAATCCCCTCATCAGTAAAATGAGGATGTTAGGCTATAAGACCCTTCCTATCTCTAAACTCCATGATCTATATGAGTTTAAAAATTCTGTAAGCCGGTTTAGTCATGGAGCACTTAATAAGGTCTATTTAATTGTTTTCAATCCCAATTCACAAGTATTTATTATAGATCTACTATATCTATTACATGCCAGGCACTGTGCTAAGAAATACACATTCAAGAAAGCTATGTCATACATATTATATGGGAAGTATAATTTATAAAGGAAAACTATGGAAAAACAGGAATTCACTACTAAAGGATTATTCATTCTAACAACAACTGCTAAAATGAAGTAAGTTTTGAGGGGGGGTAATTTTAGGAAAAGTAACAGTTTGGGTTGCAACTTTTACCAATATAAGCATGAAGTACATAAGTACAAAGAATGGAAAAATCTTTATATTGTAATGGAATAGACAGCAAGTACATATGGAAAGTATAAATATAGTGGGAGTAAATATATATTCAAAGTAGTTAAATATAAGGTATTTGAGAGGGTGGATACTAGCAATTTGGTGAACACCAGCAAAGGCCTTGGGGAGAAGATAGTGCCCTGGATGCATCTTACAGGAAGAGAGGGTCCTATGACACTGTGGGAAGGGAGCAGTGGTCCATTCTGGTCAGATGGAATGACTTAAACAATATGAATCATGATAAACTCAGCAGTACTGATGTGTAGTTTTCTCTGTATCAATTCTGATATGATTATTTCTTCCCTCATAATCTTTTTTTAAAACTTTAAAAGATGTTTATTCATGTAAGTAGCATAAAAAGGTTTCAGTGAGGCATATATAAAGCTCTGGTATTCAATAGATATCCTTTATAATTGTGTTAAATTGGATAATATTTGAAATATATTCGGACAGGAAATCAGCTAAAATGTCAAATAAAGGTAAAATGACCCTTTGCGTCAAAAATCTTTGGTAAGGTTGCCATGATTCATTATATTAACTTGTCACTGTAAGCACTAGAATTTAAAAAAAAAAAATCAAACATATTTTATACTTGTTTTAAACTCAAATATGCCCTAAGTCAAATTAGACCTCTGAATTTACTGCCTTCAAATGCAATACATATTATCTTTAATAGAAAAAAAGAGATTGCAGTTTTTAAAAACATACGCAAAGGAATACTCAGTTATGTCAGTCATATCTTTTTACCTTGTAACTCAGGACCCTCAAAGCTTCTTAATGAAATCTTTGTCACACAATTTTTGTTCATTCAGGGCACCAAATTGTTTCTTTGACCTATACATTCAAGAAAACTGTATCATAAATATTATATGAGGAGTACAATTTATAATGGAAAACTATAGAAAAGCAAGAATTCACTGCTAAAGGATTATTCATTCTAGCAACAACTGCTAAAATTAAATAAGTTCCATTTGGGATGGGTAATTTTAGGAAAAGTGACAATTTTGGTGCAACATTTACCGATGTAAGCATAAAGTATATATTTCCTGTACTTCCATATGCAATTATATTTCAGATGTTATGGTAAATTCCAACTTGTGGTTTCTCTGTAATTTAAAAGGCTGCAAGTCTTCCATATGTGGGATAGTTTATTTACTTTTTCAAAGGAATCTTTGGAAACACTTGGGGTTGACTGATCATAGGCAAATCTGGCATCCAATTTAATAGGCAGAATTCACCATCCTCCTCCACAAAATTGAATACCTCACTCTGCGATTTGATCCAAGAGGAGATAACTGATATTCTTGCTTGATAACTCCACTTAGGTGGATTATGACGATACTTCTTAATGCAAGACCAGTTTCTTCTAGTAGCATACATTAGTCTCAGGAAATTTAGCTGTTAAATCTGCTAAGAGTGTAAAATTCATATAATCATAGTTAACAATTTTAGTCATAATTATAATCAACTAGCGTTTATTAAGTACCTACCATGTGCCAGGTTAAATGCTGGCCTAAACCCCAATTCTTTCTGGGAGTATTTATCCAAGTAAGAGGATTCTCTATGAAACACATTATATCACTAAAAAAAAAAGTGATAATTTTGTGTCCTTTTTATCTATGTTTATTCTCTCAATTTCCCTTTTTTGTCTTATTGCCCTAGCAAGTATTTCAAGGACTTTGTTAAATAATATTAGCAACAATGGACATCATTGCTTTACCCCATGTCATAATGTACAGTGTCTTTGATGTGTCGTTGTAACCTCTTTGCTAATATTTTACTTAAATGTTTAAATTGATAAATTAAGGATATTGGTCTACAGTTTTCTTTCTCATGTTTACCTGTCCTTACTTTAGTTATAAAACCAATATTTAGTTATCAAATCATAAAAATTTTGGTAGGAACTGTTTTCTAATTGTAGTTAAGAGTTTATATGCAGTTGGAATTGATTCTTCTTTGAAGGTTTCATAGAATTCACTTGCAAATCCTAGAGTTTTTTTTTAATTTGAGGATTAATTTATGATTTATTCAATGTCTTTTTCTGAGATTTTTATTTAAAATCTTAAATTTTATTCAAATTTCTATTCTATTGATTTTCTATTACAGAAAATTTGGCATTTTATATTTTGTTCACATTTGTCTGTTTTGTTTAAATTCTCATATTTGTTGCTATATAATTGGGCAAAATAGTTACTGGTAATTTTTTTTTTCATTTGGGATTAATTCTTTTTCTTTTTTGGATACTGATAATTTCATTTTCCTTTTCTTTTCCACCGCCCCCTTCCCAAAACAAGCCCTTGACTGATATTTATGAATTTTGAATTCTCTCCATTTGTTACTTTGGCCAAACTTGGACTGCTACATAGCTTTGTGGAGTCCTCGTCTCCTTTCTTGACCTAATTGTGTCAGTTTTTCAGTGAGGTCCTTTGTGCTCTATTTTTAGATTTAGGATTCTAAAGTCTGGTGTTTTGTTCACTCATTCCAAGTTATTTCCTTGTTTTCTGTTTCCTAGGAGTCTAGCTGGGCTTTTCTCACTGTTTTCTTCTCTCTGGTTCTTCTCTTTTTTCAGTTTTCTAGCTTTTTGCCTCCCGTGTGACTTTTATAGATTAGATCATCACCTGCTGAAATTTGTAATGAATTCCTGGGATTGAAGTTTTCCAAAGAGAATATGAGGTCATCCCTAGTCAGAGACATAGTACCAAACCTTACGTCATTTAAAAATTTAGCATCAATTGCTAGTTTTAACATAAAGTTGAAGTGTTTACTGCATGGAAGAGAGATTTCCAGATGAATTCATGAAGGCAACAGGGCCAGAGAAGACGCTATAACCAATTCCTTAGCCCTTGCTAGGCCAGTGGGAGGGAATTCAGTGTGAGTAAAACCTGCAGAATCTGGCTTACATTCCTGATGAAATACTGAAACTTCATTCTGCACAGGAGAACAGGCATGATGAAGAATTTTTACAAAGAGCACATTCAGTTGTCTTTGTGTAATTACTGAAGAGATAGAAGACAGGCATAGTCATATGTAACAATTACAGTCTTGGGAAAACACCCTTTCCCTAGGGCCTCAGGAACTGTAAACTTTCTGTCTCCTAAGTCATAATTCAATAGGGCTGAAAGTACCAGGACTCAGATTTCCTGTGTGTCAGGAACAGCAGTTGCCTTGGTATGTTAACCGTATGGTCTAATGGGACTATGGAATTACAAACCCAGAGAGGCAATTCACATCCAGACACTGATTTTTCTGTACATCACTCTATACATTTTATCACCGAAATGGGTAAACTGTGTGACAATTTAATAGTTAGCATGTTATAGGTCCATGTAAGTGGAAGAAAGGAAAAGGAAAAGATTTGTTCGAGAAGGGACTTGGTTGTTTGGGCTATCGACTCTATCTGTTTGAGGTATCTTCTCTTATGTAATCTGAGAACCTCATCCATCTTGATGTGACAGAAGAAAATTTTAGCATTAGAAAAGCAATTTTTGCTTTATCAGAAACAGCTGGGTGAGATGTGGCTCATTTGGATCCAGGAATAAGCCATAGTTTGAAGTGGTTTAACCCTTACTTTCTCTATGAGGTACTTGGATCTGAGGGACCAGCTTGTAAGTTGGTATCTTCTGTTTTGTGGTGGTTGCTGCCCCTTTTCATCAGTCATGTGCCAACATGACAAACTAGGGGTGAGAGGCATGCTTGTCCCATTCAACCTGAATTTTGTCTAGGGCATAACTTATTGCACTGAGCTAGAATCTCATTCTTTTTTTTAAAATATTTAATTAATTTATTTGTTTTCAGTTTTCAACAATCACTTCCATAAGTTTTGAATTTTCTCCCCCTTTCTCTCCCCTCCCTCCCTGAGATGGCATGCAATTTTATATAGGTTCTATACATATATTCTTATTAAACACATTTTCATATTAGTCATGTTACATAGAAGAATTAAAAAAGAATGAGAGAAACCATGACCAAAAACAAGGCAAAACATAACACAAGAGAAAAATATTCTGCTTCTTTCTGTGTTCCGATTCCATAGTTCTTTCTTTGGATGTGGATGGCATTTTGTCTCAAAAGCCCTTTGGGAATGTTTTAGGTCCTTGCATTGCTGTGAAGGGCTAAGTCTATCAGAAACAGTTCTCACACACTGTGGCTTTTATTATGGTTCTATATACTGTTCTCCTAGTTCTTATTTCACTCAGCATCAGTTCATATAAGTCTTTTCAGGTTTTTCTGAAGTCCACCTATTCATCATTTCTTATAGCACAACAGTATTCCATTACATTCATATATCACAACTTGTTCAGCCATTCCCCAATTGATGGACATCCCCTCGATTTCCAGTCCTTGACTGCCACAAAAAGAGCTGCTTTAAATATTATTGTACATGTGAGACCTTTTCCCATTTTTATGATCTCTTTGGGATACAGCCTAGAAGTGATGTTGCTGGATCAAAGGGTATGCACATTTTTGTAGCCCTTTGGGCATAGAACCTCATTCTTAACTAGAGTGAGAATCTCAGAGTTGTGCTTATAGAACCCCTGATAGATTAACCCAATCCAACCTCAGACACTTACTAGCTTTGTTGCTGTTGTTACAGTTTGTGAAACAGTTGGGGTTAAGTGACTTGCCCAGAGTCACACAACTAGTAAGTGTCAAGTGTTTGAAGCCAGATTGGAAATCAGGTTCTCCTAATTCCAGGGCTGGTGCTGTATCCGCTACACCACCTGTGACTCCCCTCTCCCACCACCACCCCCATCTTTTTTTCCCATTTCTGGCTTATTTTTATTGTTCATATCCATGAGTAGCTGTTAAAGTGAACACTTTTACCTGGATAACTCTTCCTCTTCAAAGCTACAATTTGCAATTCAAGCATGGTGGCAAATGAACAGCTGGAATTAGCTTTGATTTAAAAATAAAACTTTTATCCATTGATAACTCATGCTATGCATAAGGATACTATTACACATAAGGATACATTATATACATTGTATACATATATAATGTATACATATATACATTCACATAAGGACAATATTAAGAAATAGACAGTGCCTCATTTTATAATGAGGTCCTCTTGCTACTTCAGTAACTGAAATCAGATGATTTTGTTCACTTTCTGTGCCTTAATCCTTTTGTGTAGCAAATAGTTTTATATTGAGATTGTAACTTACCTGAACAAATCCTCCTCTTAGAAAACTGAAGTTTATAGTGGAGATAGGTTGGGTTTCAGATTGGGTTGACTGTCTGATTGGTTGTTGGATCATGAATGTATCACCAAACCAACAGAGGCATCAAACTCATGGGATCCACTAGCTCCAAAGGCCCCAAAATTCTTTAGTTTATCCCAAAGCAGACTGGAATTGTTCCATAAAGTAAATAAAGATATAACACAGTAGAGATTTCATATGTGGTCTGCAGGGATCTATCTGAGTTTGGCACCATTGAGGCCTACTCATTTTATCAGTTAGGACCTTCCTGTACATGGAGATTGAGTGGCTTGTCCAAGGTCACTCAGATGGTCTATCAGTTAACTAGTTAGTACTTCTTTTGAAGTACCTGGTATCTCAGTACCCTGGACAATGAAGTGGGCCAGGGAGTCAAAGAAAAGAGTAAAAACATTCCCTGCTGTCAAGGAGCTTTCAGTCCTGCTGGGAGAGAAAATGTGTGTTTAAGTATATGTGTGTGTGTGTGTGTGTGTGTGTGTGTGTGTGTGTGTGTGTGTGTGAAATAGATATGATAATCGAGTGAGAGAGAGGAACACACTGACAAGAGGGGACACCTCAAGGTAGAACCTTGAAATATAGATTCTGAGCGACAATAATAAATACATGTTGCTACTTTACGTAAAGAGTCAGGAAAAATGTAAAATAGGACCATAGATTCAGAAGGGATCTCTAAGGCCTTTCAGTCCAAACTTGTCTACCTTACGGATAAAGAAACTGTGATACAAGGAGGTTAGTGACTTGCCCTAGATGACCCCTCTCCCCCCAACATGATAGAATTTTACTTTGTGACACCAAACAAATCAACACATAGGTCACATATGAGAAAACAGAAGCCTCCGAAGTACTGATTTAGTCACTGCATTTAATGCTATCAGATGATAGAATCCTTTTAAAGCACTTTGCACAATACTTGGCACATATTAGACGCTTTGTAAATGCTTGTTATTTCCTCCCTATCAAAGTTCTTAGATCTTTTTTTTTCCCCAAGGAATAAAAGATTGTGTTGGCACACATTGAAAAATATGAAAAACATCCTTCTTCATATAAACATGTCAGGTAATGCCCATCAGTGTCACTAGTGAAAGAGTCACTTGTGGCTCTTTAAAAAGTCTGGCAGTGGTCCCTTCTGGCCCTCCTTTCCCCTTGCTATTTCAGAGAGTCTGTTAGTGCCAATTGTTAATGGAAATCAACAAAGTTCAACACCCCAGAGAAGAGAAGAAATACCTCTTTTCATGTTCTGAGGCCATCAGGTAAAGACTGGCCTTTCTGTCCTATAGTTAATTTTTTTAAAAATTCCAGCCTTTTACTGCATATCTCCCCTTATCCATGGTCTCTATAACATTCACACACATAGCACAACACTCATCAAACAAAAATTAAAAATTTACTTTTATCTTTGCCTAGAGACAAAACCTATCATTAAAGTACAAACGGCAAGTAAACAAGGCTTAAAAGAATAGGAAAACTCCGAAAAGTTCTCCAGGCATCAATAAGAAGAGGCTGGAATAGGGAGAGGGTAGAAGAATGGAAAATGGATAAATTCATCAGGTCCCAGCATCATCACTGGGGAGGCAGAGTCTGTCTAGCAAGTCCTATCCAAACTGACCATTTCATATGCAGAACAAGGAACATGGTCATGCTTATGGTCAGCCCAGGGTAACAACATTCTCCACTTGTCATGCAGGCTCACCTCTACCACCTGAGCCCTCTGTCTGGTACACCAATTTTAGGTTCCCAGGCTCCCTGTGTTCCTGTATCCCTTTCCCTCTTTCCTCTTTTGCTCTTGCTGTCTTGTTTATGGACCTATACCCTTAAGGGACAATGAAGGAATGAAAAAGCATTGTGCTAATAAGCTCCAGGGGTCCCTGTTCTCCAAGATCTCCCTTTCCAATAGAGGAAGTCTATACACATAGATCGTTTTGGCTGCAAATCATTTGGAGGTTAGTGCTATTTGGGGTGCAGCAGCCAAGCAGACAGAAGTGCATCTTTAATGTTATTTCCATTGATAAAACCACATCCATTTCTGATGTCTAATCATTTGACAATGCCAGAGACATAGTAGTAAGAATTTTCTTTTCCTGGTCTTCCTGCATACCTGTACAGGTCTCTATGAATTGTGTGACTTGAGGACATGTACAGTGCAAAGTGTGTATGTTGTGTGTTCAGAACCAAGACTGCAATAAAGTTGCATAATGCAGCATGGGCAAGTACTGCTGGAAACACCTCAAATTAATTATGTGCTTGATTTTTAATTAATTTTTGGTTGTTTCAGAAACCTTTTGCTGTTGCCAAATATTTTTTGCCACCTCATGGAGTCAAGACCCACAATTTAAGTAGCAACTGGCCTGGAGGTAGGAAACACTACTATTTCCAGGGTTCCTGGACTTACCTACTCATTGGTGGCAGTCAGCTCAGTGGTTGGTATTTGTAGAGATGAGAATGGTGGGCCCCTTCTCCAAAGGGGTTATTCCCTTGGCTATAGACAGTGAGTGATATACTTCCTTATATATAAATAAATGTTTAAAATCAGCCTATGGGAAATTTAATCTTCATTATTAACCTTTTCTCCATCACTTTCTAAAGTGTAGACCAGTGGTATCAAATTTGGGACCCTTACTAGCCAGAGAGTGACTTAAAAAGTCACAGATTGATGCTGTTGATTCTATATATCTATAGATATATGGTTCTATTGAATTACTCATATTCAAATACTCTATTATTTTGTTCTAGTAAATTAATTTCTTATATATCCTAAGATCCATAAAGAACTGGCAGATGTTATTGCCTGCTAATATAAGTAAATTTTGAAAAATGGTGGAAAATGAAAGTTATCAGAAAATTGGAGAAGGGCAAATTTTGTCCTAATTTTTAAAAAAAGGAGGAGACTGGAATTTATAAAGCCAATGGGCTTGAATTTGTTCTTGGCAAAATTCTTAAAAGTAAAACAATGATTAGTTCACATCTGGAAAAGGAATTGATAATCACAAAGAGCCAGAATGAATTTATCATGTGACACTAACATAATTTCCTTTTTTAACATAGTTATTGCTAGACCAGGGGAATGCTGTACCTATTATTTACCCACCTTTTGGCGAAGCATTTGGGAAAGTCTCTTAAAACTATTCTTGTGGTCAAGATGCTGAGATACAAGCTGGAATAGCAGTATCAGTCTAGGTAGGCTTGGGTGACCTTCCTCAATAATAAATTTGCAATCTCTCTTATTCATTAAGATGTTGAGTCACTGTCCTACTTTATGAAATTATTTAATGAACTAGAAAAACCTTTTCCAATAGTAATTAGTCTTATTTTCTATATCTAAATAGTATTTAAATTATAGAATATTTAATTTACTAACAAAAGAATCCGTTGCAAACCTAAAGACACATATATAACTATTTATAATATTTTTGCTATGGCCAATGTTAATAACCCAAGTCACCTCAATCCCTCACTTTATCAGTAGATGACTTCACTTGCCTGGAAACTCATGCTCACATCACTGAATTCATTCCAGATAATGGTTAAAATTTCTTAAGCATCTCCTTAATATTTCTCCCCAAGATTAATCCTTCATCGTTATTATTTTCACAAATCACAAGAAACAGTTTTTCTTCTCTCAAGTTCTTAATAGAATTATTATTATTATTATTATTTTGTACAAATTTCCCTTTATGGGATTTCTGAGTAAACACACACATACACGGCATTTCTCACAAGAAGAAAGTTCATCTTCACCTCCTTTCTTTCTGTTGCATAGATTCTTTACACATCCTCATGGATCTAGGTAAAACATACATCTTTTTCCTGACTTCATAGGGAAAGGCACCTTCCATTAATCCATTTTTCCACCTGACGTTATAAATAAAGATATTTCTCAACTAACTTGTCAAACTACCAACACAGAATTGCTTTTTCCTCCCAGCTTTCAATTTGAGCTCTTAAAGTTAGAGTAAAAGTTTTTATACCCTCCACAGAATATGCACTTAAAGCAAGGGTGAATTTATTATTTGTAAAAGTGAGCATCTTTAATCTGTTTTCCTACTGAACAAAGTGAAAGGACTATTGGTTACTTTGATTTTGACAGTTGAGAACCGTTGCATTGCATATAGTAGGCATGTAATAAATGTTTATTGAATTGCATTTGTTGAACTGACCCCCAGAAGGCTAACTCAATTTGGATTTGCTTAAATTAATCATACAATTGCAAGTGTTCTGCTTCATTTTAGTGCTGTGGCAGTAGACCGAGCTATCATGTTGCATTACTATAAAGCTTTGTATTATGAATTTCATTTTTTTCTTTCTTGTTTATATGTTCAATATAATTAGACTGACATCACTGACCTACTTGAAAAAAAACACAAGATCTAATATTTTAATTTTTTGTGTTTCAAGTTTTTTTGTTTTTTTTTTTTTTGCAATCAATTATGTCTTCAGAGCAAAACATCATGAAAAGCACTCCAAAATTTCTGGCCACTTGCATTTAGTATAACAAGGCTCCATTCATTTTCATGAAAGAAAAGAGATAACTGAACATGACCCAGATTTATTAGAGGTGATTTAATAGGACAGGAAATTTTAAACTGACCATAGGAACTCTAGCAAAATAGCTGCCTCCTCCTTCTTTCAGCCCCAGACTCACCACCCACATCTCAAATTTTTAAAAATCCTTCAGCAAGGAAATAAACCACTAATATCTGTAATCACAGCCTGCTTTCTTTAAACATTTTTTCCTAGTGTTGGAAACTGACTATATCCTTATTCATTCATATATTTCATACCACATGGCTAGATACTTTTCCTGTAACTATAATAATTGAAAATAAAATGCTTTATAAGTATTAAAAAGTCTGTTAATGATGGTAATTGAAGGCTTTTCCCCTTGATTAAATAGAATAGGTCATGATTTTGCTATTTTAAAAGTGTATTTGTATGTCACCGTTGGTACAATTCATTTCTTTTTCTTGAAACTAAGATGGGTAGAAAAAATCATCTGTTAACACACTATACATAATTGAATATTGGTATTTTAACTAAAAGTCATCTTTCCAAACTTTCACATTATTTTAAAGAAAATGAACTTCTATGAAGTCAAGAAATGTCCTAGGGAAAACAGGTGAAAAAAATTTTGTATAAATCCTTAAAGAAATATACAATCAGCCTATATGATGAAAAACATTAGCGGGAAAAGGTTGGTTTGGGCATTTTTGTTTTTTTAGCTGATTTTATAGTTTCTTAATTCCTTATCCATTTTATGTTTTCTTTTAAAAATTTTCTTTTATTTTCAATTATCAAACATTTTTTCTCATTCTGACCTCCCTTCACTTGCTGAAAATGAGAAAAAAAATACAGACTCCCTGTATGACATAAAAATAGTCAAGCTAAATAAATTTTCACATTGGCCATATCCAAAACTACATTGCTTATTCTTCATATTAGTCTATCTTCCCTCTGTTGTGGGGTGAGCAGATTGTTGTAATCAGGCCTTTGGGGTTGTAATTGACAGAGTCCTTAAGTCTTTTAAAATTGTTCACTTTTACAATACTGATATTATAATGTAAATTGTTTTGTTTTTGTTTTTGTTTTTTTGCTTTTGCTCACTCCATTCTATACCAGTTCACAAAGGTCTTTCCATGTCTCTTTGAAATGGTCTTTTCCCTCACTTCTTATAGCACAGCTGATATACTACAATTTGTTCAATCATTACTCAGTTGATGAACACCCACTTAGTTTCCAATTTTTTTCTATTTTAAAATATCTTTTTAGAATGACTATGAAAATCAAATCTAATGAAAAATGATCAGACCTCTCTGGCTTCTTCTCTTCTTTCTCATCTAAAATTCCATGTTCTAAAAGAAACCTTTCCCAATCTTCCTTAATCTCAGTAACAGGAGGAAAGTTATAGCATGTTGGGGACAGAGACAAGATTTAAAAAGCCTGAGGAGAGAGTGAAGAATTGCAGCATCAAATGCAGACAATTTTTTCCAGTAAGTTTAGCAGTGAAGGGGAGGAGAAAATTGAAATGGTAGTTGAATGGTGATAGGATGGTCAAAGGATGGATGTTTTACTTTTAGACTTGGGTATATTTTTAGTCATGTAGTAAGGAGCCAGTGAAGAGGAAGAGATTGAAGATGAATGAGAGAGGAAATAATAATTTTTTAGAAGAGAAAAAGAGGATTATATATGAAACCATGAATCTCTAATACATATAGGTTGCTTTAATAAAAAAGTATGTATTTCAATGTTATTTTCAAAATATCTGAGTTATTTCATTCTGTTCCTTCATATACGCTTTAAAAGATTCCTTAATTTAACATTTTTTAAAGATTCTATTTTTATTTCCAGTTACACATTCTTTCCTCTCAAATCCCTTCTTCATCCATTGAGAAGGCAAGAAATGCTATGCCCCTTATTCATATTAAGTCATTCAAAACATATTTCTACATTAGCCATGTTGCAAAAAAAAAAGAAAAAGAAAAAAATTTAAAAAGAAAGAAAGGGAAAAATATGTACTCTGAGACCATCAATTTTCTACTTGGAAGTGGATAGCATTTTACGTTGTAATTCCTTTGGAGTTGTAGTAGATCATTGTTTCCTTCAGTTACTAATTCTTTCACAGATTTACTATCTTTATAGTATTGTTGTTACTATGTATCTTGTTCTACTGCTTCTACATACTCCACTTTGCATCAGGTTTTTTCTGAAACCATCCTCTTCATTATTTCTTACAGTACAATTTTATTTCCTCACAATTATATGCCATAGTTTGTTCAGTCACTCTCTTCAGCATTTATCAATTTCCTTTTCTGTCATCTTAGCCAGTATGATAGATATGAATTGATATCTCAGAGCTGTTTTAATTTGAATTTCTCTAATTATCAGTTATTTAGGACATTTTTGCATATGACTCACATACAGCTTACATTTCTTCCTCTGAAAACTGCTTGTTTGTATTCTTTGATCATTTACTAATTGGGGAATGGCTCTTATTTTTATAAATTGGGCTAAATTCTCCCTCTCTTCATATATATATGTACATATATATGCATATCCATATATTTATATATATAATGTAATACATACATATCTATTTATATTTGAGAAATGAGACTTTTATCAGAGAAACTTGCTGTAAAAAATTTTCCTAGTTGTTTTTCTTCTAATTTTGGCTGTATTGGTTTGTGCAAAACATTTTTAATTTTATACAGTCAAAATTATCCATTTTACCTCCTGTGAACCTTTATTTATTGTTTGATCATGAATTCTTCCCCTATCTATAGATTTGACAGGTAATTTCTTCCATGTTCCCCTAATTTGTTTATGATATCACCCTTTACATCTAAATCATATACCTATTTTGAGCTTATCTTAGCATGTGGTACAAGATGTTGATCTATGCTTAGTTTCTGTCAAAGTACTTTCCAGTTTTCCCAATAGTTTTTGTAATAGAGTGCTTTCTTGCCCCAGTAGTTGGGAACTTTGAGTTTATCAAACATGAGAGTACTACACTCATTTGCTTCTGTACTTAATCTATTCGACTGATATACAACTCTGTTTCTTATCTAGTATCAAACTGTAATGATGATTATCACTTTGTAATATAGCCTGAGATCTAGTACAGCTAGGGTTCTTTCCTTCATATTTTTTTCATTGATTACCTTGGTATTCTTGACCTTTCATTCTTTCAGATGGATTTTGTGGTTATTTTTCTACTTTTTAAGATAATTTTTGATAGTTCCATTGATATGGCACTGAATGAGTACATTAATTTAGATACTGTCATTTTAATTATATTGGCTTGGCCTCCCCATTGCAATTAATATTTCTCTAATTATTTAGATTTGTTTTTATGTGAAGTGTTTTGTGATTGTGGTCATATAGTTCCTGTGTATACGTTGGCAAGCAGACTTCCAAATATTTTATACTGTCTGCAGTTATTTTATTTTCTACTTAATAGTATTTTATTTTTGCAATTATATGTAAGTACAGTTTTCAACATTCACTTTTATAAAATTTTGTGTTCCAAATTTTTTCTTCTGTCCTTCCCCCTTCCCCAAGATGGCAAGCAGTCTGATAAATTTATACATGTACAATCATATTAAACATATTTCCACAGTCATGTTGTGAAAGAAGAGTCAAGACAAAAGGGAAAAACCACAAGAAAGAAAAAAATTTTTAAAAGTGAAAATATATGCTTCAATCTGCATTCAGCCTCCATAGTTCTTTCTCTGGATGTTCTTTCTGTGCATTTTCCATCGTGGGTCTTTTAGAATTGTCTTAGATCATTGTATTGCTGGGAAGAGCTAAGTCTGTCATAGCTGATCATCACACAATGTTGCTGTTACTGTGTACAATGTTCTTCTGGTTCTGCTTACTTCACTCAGCATCAGTTCATGCAAATCTTTCCAGGTTTTTCTGAAATCTGCCTTCTCATCATTTCTTATAGCACAATAGCAGTCCATTACATTTATATACCACAATTTGTTCAGCCATTCCACAATTGATGGACATCTCCTCAGTTTTCAATTCTTGGACACCAAAAAAAGAGTGCAGTTATTTTCCATGGAATTTCTCTGTTTCTTCCTGCTAGGTTTCATTGCTAATATATAAAATGCTGATGTTATGTGTGGGTTCATTTTATATTCTGCAATTTTGCTAAAGTTGTTAATTGTTTTGTCTAGTTTTTTAGTTAACTCTCTATGTCCTCTAAGTATACTATGATATTATCTATAAGAACTGATAATGTTTCCTTATTGCCTATGCTTATTTCTTTAATTTCTTTTTCTTATCACTATAGGTAGCACTTCTAGCACAATATTGCATAATAATGGGATAATATTCACTCTTGATCTTATTGGAAAGAATTCTAGTTTATCCTCTTTATAAATCATTCTTGCTCTTGATTTTAGATAGATAATACTTATTTTAAGAAAAAGTTCCATTTATTCCTATGCTTTCTAGTGTTCATAAAAGAAATGGGTGTTGTATTTTGTCAAAAGTCTTTTCCACATCTGTTAATTTAAACATATGATTTTTGTTGTTTTTCTTATTGATATGGTAACTTTCACTTATAGTCCCTAATATTGAACCAGGCTGGTGTTCCTGATATTAATCCAGCATGTTCATAATGCCTGATCTTTGTGATTTATTGCTGTCATATCTTTGCTAATATTTTATTTAAAATTTGTGCATCAATATTCACTAGGGAAACTGGTCTATAGTTTTTGTTCTTTGCTTTTGCTCTCTCTGGTTTAGATTTTGAAACCATATTTGTGTTATATAAATAATTTGGTGGAACTCTTACTTTTTTCAGTTTAGAAATATTGGGATTAATTGTTCCTTAAATGTTTGGTAGAATTTGCATGTAAATTCACTGGGATTTTTTTTTCTTTAGAAGTTATTTTATAATGTCTTTTTCAAACTTAAGGTTATTTCAGTATTCTATTTCATCTTCTGTTAATCTGGACAACATATTTTTGTAAGTATTCATTTGAATTCATATTTCATTTGAATTGTCCATTTTATTGACATATAATTGGACAAAATAGCTACTAACAATTGCTTTAATTTCAACTTCTTCAGCTTTGACACTGGAAATTCAATTTTCTTCTTTCTTTTTTAAAGTCAAATAAACGAATGGTTTATTTATTTGTTGTTGTTTCATAAAACCAGTTCCCAATTTTATTTATTAGTTCAATGTTTTGTTTTTTACTTTCAATTTTGTTAATCTCACTTTAGATTTTCAGGATTTCTATTTTGGTGTTTAATTTGGGATGTTTAATTTGTTGTTTTTCTAGTTTTTTGTAGTTGCACGCCCAATTCATTGATCTGTCCTTTCTCACTTTTATTGATGTTAATGTTTAGAGATATAAAATTTCCTCTAAGACTGCTTTGGTTGCATCCCACAAATTTTGGTATACAGTCTTATTGTTGTCATTGTCTTTAATGAAATTATTGATAGTTTCTGTGATTTGTTCTTTTATTCACTCATTTTTTAAGATTAGATTATTTACTTCCTAATTAATTTTTAATCTATGCTTCTAAGGTCTTTTATTGGATGTAATTTTTAATGTGTTATGGTCCAAAAAGGATGCACTTAATATTTCTGCATTTTTCATTTGTTTGAGAAGTTATTATGCCCCATTATATATTCTATTTTTGTGAATATGTCACACACAGCTGAGAAATAGATGTACCTCTTTCTCTTCTCATTCAATATTCTCCAGAGATCTAGGCATACCAAACTTCACTAAAATTCTATTTAGATCCTTAACTTTTTTCTTGTTAATTTTAGGTTTGATTTGTCTAAGTCTGAAAGGAGTAAATTAAGGTCCCCCACTATTATTTTACTTTTTACTTCTTTCTGTTTCTCATTTAACATTTTCTTTAAGAATTTAGACACTGTCATTTGGTGCAGATCTGTTTAGTACTGATATTAATTCATTACCTCTGATACCTTTTAGAAAAAGCATACCTTCTCTGGTTATCTCTTTTAATTAGGTCTGTTTTTGCTTTTACTTTGTCTGCAATCATGATTACTACTGCTGTAATTTTTACTTCAGCATAATAGATTCTACTCCAACCCCTTGTTTTCACTTTTTTTCTCTGTTTCAAGTGTGTCTTTTGTAGCCAACATATCTAGATTCTGGTTTCTAATATTTTCTGCTATATTCTTCTGTTTTATGAGTGAGTTCATCTTATTCACATTCACAGTTATAATTGCAAACTGTGTATATCCATTCCTCCTGTTCTCTTCTATTTATCCTTCTCTGGTTTTTTGGGGGGATTTTAGGTCTGTTCCATCTTTAGAAGTCTGTTTTGCTTCTGACCACTGCATTCTTTACTCTACCCTTCTTCTCATCACCCTCTTTCTCTTAACTCCTTTCTGCAATGAAATAGCATTATGTTATAATCATATGTGAGAAGTTCTTCAACTATTCCTCAATTGATGGGCACATTTTTTATTTGCAGTTTTTACACAAAAACATTCTGCTATAAATATTTTTGTGTATTATATATGTTCTTTCTCTCTTTTAAAAACATTTTTTGGGATATCTACCTAGTACTGGTATTACTAGGTCAAGAGGTATGTAAAGTTTAATGACTTTTGGGGTATTGTTGCAGATTTCCAGAATGAGCGGATTAATTCACAGCTCCACCAACACTATATTGGTGTGCCTATTTTCTCACAACCTTTTTAACAATTGTCATTTCCCAGTTTGCTTTTACTTAGAGGATTTATTTTTTGGTGGGGAAGTAAAGGGGGAGACCAAAACACTGAGGAACAGGAGTGAAGAGAGCAAGGTACAGTACTTTTTTTTTTGGAATGCAAATTTCTTTCAGAATTCTTTATGTAAAGTCCAATTTGCATGATGTGAATTTATGTAAAGGAAGAACTGAAGGAAGAACTGTCTCTATAGCTTGGATATCAGATCTTTATCAGGGAAATTTGCTGCAAAAAAATTTTCCTAGTGAATTATTTCCCTTCTACCTGTAAAGGACATAAACTTCTTGACTAATAGTTTACTTCCCAAATATGACTTTGTCTTCTGAAACCCTTATCTTCGTGGTCCAATAGCAGTAAAATAACCAGTAAAATCACCTCATGTGTCTCTAAGGTCTTCAGTTTTTTATCTAGAACAGCATAACGTTTAACTTAACTGAGCTTTTTTTTCTTTCACTCTGATAATTTAATTTGTCCCAATATTGAGTCATTAGAAGCGGGTAGCAGACATTACTTCTGACAGATCTCTGGAGATTCTCCTTTAAGACCTGGAAATATGCCCAGAGAAGAAAGCGTATTTTTCTGTTCTTCGTGTCAGGTAGAACTATGTCTACTACTGCCACCATGATCACAACAACAACAGCCCATATTTGTGTAGCAATTTAAGGTTTACAAAGTACTTTCCTTACAGCAAAGGTATGAAATAGGTAATGCCTTTGTGCCTCTTCATAGGGAGTTTTCATTTGCCCAAGGGTCTGCCTGTACTAGCTGGATTCTGTCTATGCTGAATGATAGCTGCTCCCTCAGGTTTCAAAAGTTGACACATGGATCTGCCAGCAGGGAACACTCACTTGCTAATAACTGTTTTATTGAGGTAAAGGATGCACACAGAAACAAATGTGTCATCTATGCCTGTGGCACACTGGGGCACTGCTGATATCTCAGCAGTCCCCAAATGTGACATATAAGAATATATAGAGGTTATTGGTGTTTACATCATGTGGCAAGTTGCCTGGGCAACTCCCCAACTCAGATCCCTAGGATGTCAAAATCTTATGAGAGCTGGATTTGCCATCAGGAAGATGGCTTCAGATTTTACTCTAAAACTTTGTAGTTGGGAAAACTAGCTGTAAGCCTCTGTTTCTTTATTTGTAAACAGGGATAATAATATCTGCAGTATCTACTTGGCAATTTTGTTGTGATACTCAAATATAATAGTGAAGACAAAATGCCTTGCAAATTTTGAATGTATAAATAAGTCAGTAATTATTATTTTAAAATGATCATGTCCTGGGATGGCCCAGTAGGAAAAGAACATTAAAATTTAGGTAGTGTCCTGTTAAAGCAGTTTTGCTTGCATCATGGAAGCAATCTCAGGGATACCAATTAAGACAAAGCATACAACAGTTCGGGACCCTAAAAACATATGTCTGTCATATAGGTGATAACAGCACAACAACAACAACAGCTAGCATTTATTAAGCACCTACTGTCCTATTTTTGCCTTTCTTTGTATCTTCAGTGTTCAGCACAGTGCACATAGTAGGTGTTCAATTAATGCTTGTTGACTTTATGTCTTCTTGCCCATTTAAGCTATCACCAAGGGATTCAGCTCTGGTGGACAATATTGGTAAACTTTACTCTTGGGATTCACTTTGGGAATTCTTTTTTTTATAAAACTCCTCACCTTGAAATCTGTTTGAGTAAATACTATTTTGACTTCATTGCATTTCTGTTCATCTTTTGTTAAACTTTAACCAGTTGAACAAATAGTAGAGCTTGAAAGCCAGTGGATCTGACATTTTCTAATCCCTGGAAGTATCCCAGTAGATGATTAAAAGGAATTTTTTTATGAAAAAGCAAGATAAGGAAAAGTATCCAGATGCAAAGATAGTTAGCCTTTTTTTTATTTCACAAATTCTTACTTGAAATGCAGCCTCATAAAGTGAAAAGCTCTTCTTAATTATGTAAACAAATATGGTATAAATAGTGTATTCATTTTTATAGGCAGGAAAACATGAAAAGGGAAGAAGATAGGTCAGATGATGTATTTTAATTAATGGCATGTCAGTTATTAAAATCAAACTTACTTGAATTCATGTCATCTCTTATTAAGAGGTACCATTAAATTTCCTCTTTCATGTCATTCATTGCTTCCTTTGTAATTATTTTGCTCTGAGGAATTAGGTGAAACATAGTTTAGAAAAGACTTAAAATTAAGTCTAGATTTGAAGTCAGAGGACTTGAGGGCAAATGATTGCTCTGCCACATGTTACCTGTGTGACCTTCAGAAAGTCACCAGCTCTCTGAGCCTCAGTTCATTAGCTGTGTTAAATAATGAGGGACTTGTCTGTACTAAGGGCAACTAGGTGGTACAGTAGATAGAGTACCAGGCCTGGAATCTTCCTGAGTTTAAATATGGCCTTAGACACTAGCTGTGTGATCCTGGGGAAGTCAGTTCATCCTATCTCAGTTTCTTCATCTGTAAAATAAGCTGGAGAGGGAAATGGCAAACCACTCCAGTGTCTTTGCCAAGAAAACCCTAAATGGGGTCATGAAGAATTAGACACAACCAGAAAACTAGTAAATGAGAAAAGTCTAGTCTGAGTGACTTTCTACAGTTCCTTCTTGTTCTAAATTTATGACCTTAAAATTTTAGTATAAATTCTAGTCTTTTCCTTCCGCACGTCTACCCACCTCACTCAAAAATCTCCCTATTACTTACTCTTGCATTCTATACTGCCCATTGTATCATTTTTCCAGTTAGTTTATTGGAGAACTGATAATTACCAGCCAAATGCAAGGGGAAACAGAAAACATGCAGACCACTGTCAGTGATAAGTTTGCATGAACTGGGGCAGAATGTAAAAAGCTTCGCTATCTTAAGCATCTCTATGGTGCAGTGGATAGAGTTTAAATCTTGCCTCAGACACTTATTGACAGTGTGACCCTAGACAAGTCACTTAACTTCTCTCTGCCTCAGTTTCCTCAACTATAAAGTGGAGATAATAATACCTTTGCCTCACAGGTTTTTGAAAGAATCAAGTGAGATATTTGTTAAGTACTTAGCCCAGTGCACAGCACATAGTAAATGCTATATAAATACTTCCTTCCTCAGTGAGTCACCTCTGAAGAGTGAAGGTGACCTGATAGCATCTGGATGCATTAGTCAGTAGTAGCACACTATGGCTTTAATGGAAAAGCTTCATTTGGGAAGATTAGATTGAATTGGGACCACAGTGGCATTTTGTTTTTAGCAAGTGGTGAAGATATTTTGTTTTTGAGAATAGCCATATATAGGCCATTAATGGACTGTGTGATTTGAGAACTCTTGGACAGCCGTCCAGGGTCATCCTATACCATCAGAAGGAGGGTTGAGTTAGAAGAAGTGGGGTGTCAACCGAAGAGGGGTTAGGAAGATGGACTGATAAGCCCTTGAGAATATATATATTTGTGCCTTTAACAAGCATTTACTATGTGCCAACTAGGTGCAAGGTATTGTGTTGTTTCCTTTTGGAGAACAGACACAGTGTCTAATCCTCAAGGACAATCTTGTAACCATATATATGGTCTTTTTCCTCTCAACAAAACAAAAAGTATTCCTTTTTTCCCCTGCATCCCATTTCCTATTGTTTTTTCATATTTAAATGTTTCTCTTGGTTTCTTTTCTGATTGTTTAATGCTTACTCTTTATTAAGATGCAGAGACTGCATGCCAAAGCCAAATAGAAATGGTTTTAGAGTTATCAGTGATTTGGGATTCCCAGTATCTCTTCTGTTTAAACAGTTGAATGTTGATGGTAGAGAATTGGTACCTCCCAAAGACTTGGGAACTTGGATATGTTGTAGTATAAAACTTGTGCTGCTGTGAGTGTTCAATACATATTGGCAATGAAGGAGAGACTGATGATTTAAGAAAACAAAATTCAAGTGGAGTTTTCATTTGCTAAATAACTATTGCTCTGTCATGTACATTGAAAAACCAATATAAAAGTGAATATCTTTTGAATTTCTCAAAGATGTTTCTTTTACAGTCAGTCATGTGAGAAAACTAGCTTCTGGTTTCCCAACAACAAAATGTTTCTTAGGATGCCATGGTAAAATTTGCTCATTGAAGCAGTGCTAAAATTAGGTGTAAAGAATCCATGTAATGTGGCTTCCTACCATGGGCTGTTAGTATTAGTGCTACATTAAGAAAAGAGCTTTTCCAAAACATGGAACTTTTCCTTAATCTGTGCCATTTTCTGTGATCTTAACAAAGATCACCAAAACAGGTCATGTGCGCTTGGTTCTTCATACTGGTTTCTACTTCAATTTTTAGAGTATAGCAGCAGCAGGAGTATTGCAGTGGGCAGACTGGAGGTCATAAGCAATTTAGCTCTACTATAAAAAGAACGGCAATTAATAGGCCCTTGCAGGAGACAGAGATGTGTGTTTGGTGTTCAGGACCAGACCTCTGTGGATTTCAGCAAAAATGTAAAAGCAAAAGTGACCTACTTTTAATTATGTCACAAAATGGGTACTTGGATGCTTCTAATTTTTTACATTAAAAATAAATGGTCTACACTAGTATTGTCAAGATCAAGTAGAAACCTTGGAGGCTGCATATGGACTTAGAAAAAACTACAAATTAATATTATCTTTATTTTATTATATTTTATTTATTCTGTTAAACATTTCCCAATTATATTTTCATCTGGTTGCTGTACCCTGGTCTGCATAGGAATACTGTCCCTCCCCTTTTCCCTATAACACATTTACAAACATGTACCTGTTGAAAAAGGAAGTGGAACTTTTTTTTAAAGGAAATAACCTTCTTTGAAATGTTTATTACCACATGTTTATTACCAGTTTTTCTTTTTTTAAACTAAATTTAATTTGTTAAATAAACAAAGTCCACCTTCTATCCCTTTACCCCTCCTCCTTTCAATTGAGGGGAAAAAAAACTGTTACAAACATATATAGTCAAGCAAAACAAATTTCCACATTAGCCATGTGCAAAAAACAAAATGAAACAATGTCTTTTATTTTTTTTAATTTTATGTATTTTTTTTAGTGTTCTACAATCACTACCATAAAACTTAGATTTTTACCCCCCTCACCTGCCCCACTCCCACCCCCCTCCCTCCCCAAGACGGCGTACAATTCTATATAGGATCTACATATACTTTCCTATTGCATACATTTTCACTATAGTCATGCTATGTAGACGAACTAAAATAAATGGAAGAAATCATATAACAAATCAAAAGCTAATACACACACACACACACACACACACACACACACACACAAACATGATCTGCTACATTCTGCGAATGAATTCCATACGAAACAATGTCTTATCCTGCGTCATTGAGTTCATCACTTCTCCATCAGGAAGTGGGAAGATGGTTTCATAATGAATCCCCTGAATTGTGCTTGGCCATTATACTTATCATAGTTCCCAAATCTTTCAAAGTTGTTTTTTTTTATAATATTGTTGCTAGTGTATAAATTGTCCTTTTCGTTCTGCTTACTACAAACTGCATCTGTTCATACAAGTCTTCCCAGATTTCTTTGAAACCATCTCCTTTATAATTTCTTATAGCACATTAGTATTTCATTGTATACATGCAACTTTGTACAGTTATTCCCCAGTTGATGGGTATTGTTGATTAATCGTGTCCAACTCTTTGCGACCCCATTTGGGCTTTTCTTGACAAAGATACTGAAGTGGTTTACCATTTCATTCTCCAGCTAAGGAAACTGAGGCAAACAGAGATAAATCATTTGCCTAGGGTCCCATAACAAGTAAGTATCTGAGTCTAGATTTCATCTTGGGTCTTCCTGACTCCAGGCCTGAAGCTTTATTCACTGAGCCACCTAGTTGCCCTGATTGATAGGTACCCTCTTGGTTTTTAATTCTTTGCCAACACAAAAATGAGCTACATATATTTTTATACATCCTTAGAAATTTTTATCATTGTTTTTTTTTTCCTTAGGACCATTTCCTCCCTTAATTTATTTTCCCTCTTACCTCATCTTACCTCTTCCCTTAACTTACCCTCCTCTCTCCTCTCCTTCTCCTCCATCCCTCCTGCTTTCCTGTTGAATAAAATGTATTTCTGTATCCAATTCTGTGTGTGTGTGTGTGTGTGTGTGTGTGTGTGTGTGTGTGTGAGTTCATCCCTTCTCTGACCAGTCCTCATAAGAGTGAGGTTGGAATGTTGACTACTTCCCCCACCTGTTCCTCCTTGTTTGAATAAGCTTCTACTTATTCACCCCAATTACTTGAGATAATTTTACCTAACTTTATTCAACCTTTTCCTTCTCTTTCCCCAATGTATTCTTCTTCCCTTTCCTTCCTATCCTTTTATGATCATTAATGCATAACAGAACCACTCACAGGCCTCCTGTCTAATTAGACTCCTTCTCTGATCGCTGATGATAAAAGGGTTCAGAGGGGACAAACATTTCATCTCCCCATAATTAGAATGTAAGTAATTTATCCTTGTTTAATCCCCTATGATTGTTAGTTCATGTTTACCTTGAATACTGGGCAAAATGGCCAGTTACTACTAGCATGAGACTCAGGTTTTTACTGTCTCCTTTCAACAGAACTTTGGTAACACTGAGTACAAGTCAAAGCTATCTTTCCAATAGTTTGAGGGTTCCCTCTTGACTCAGATGAAAAGGATGAGGCAGCTCCAACTGCTTCTTAATTCTATGTTTAGGATCAGGTGTAGTTGGGAACAAATCTCTATCTCAGTTGGCAGGTAGCATCTAATCTGTGACTGGTATGGGAGTTGACATTTGAAATCTTATTTCATATATATAATCCCTGAATTTTTCTTTCTTTTTAAAAAAAATCACTGAACTGTTCACTGATAAACCATTTCAAAGCTAAGAAGTAAAACATATATTGAATACTGAAATTTCACTGCTATTAAATCCTCTCTTAGCAAATGTGACAGTTTTTTTAAATGACTGCCACTTTCCTAATATAACACTGGCTCCAAACCTTCCAAGATAGTCCTATCAATAGCTAATGTAAATGATTTGTTTGGATCTCTATAGCCAACACTGGCACTTTTGTGAGGCTCTTTACCAAATCTTTAAAAGGTCTTTATTCACTTTTTATTCCATGTTCTCCAAAGAATTTCTAGGGGCTTAAAAGAATTTTATCATTCCTATATTTATGGTTTTGGTTGGTTTTTGGTAATCATTTATCTTTAAGTAAGATTATTGAAAGGTTTAGCAATAGCAACGTAATTCTTCATGTACTTATGATAGTAACCATTGAATTTTAGAAAAATCCTTTTGGATACGACCAGCTGAGAAGTGCTTCTACCTTTTCAGGATCTGTGCTCACTCCTTACTGAGATAATATATGGCCCGTGTACTTGACAGAGGCTCCACAAAACTGACTTTGATCAAGTGCCAACCTAAGACTAACTTTCTCAAGCTGGTCTAACACTTTCATCAGTCTTTCCTTACACTGTTGTAATGTATTTCCAAAAGACAATGGTAATCATCCAAGAATGCCAGTACTACCATGTAGTTCATGTTACCAACCACTTCTCTATAAGCCATTGAAAAGTGGTGGGTACTCCTGGGATGCCTTGAGGCATATGCTTAAACTGGTAAAATTATAACAGTCTTCTCTTGGTCTTCCACTGCCGTATCTATATTTGGTTAGTTCCATTGTGGAGATCTGAAATAGAAAATCACTAGCCGCCTAAGAAGATAATTGAGTCATCTTGCCATGTTCTGCTAAACCACTTCATTATTTTTGTTTAAAATCTGGTAGTCCATGCACATCCAGACTTTTCCAAATTACTATGATAGATGATGTCTATGATGTTACTGCTAATGAATAGTTCTTTTAGATAGTTTCTGAGATCTTCCATTATAGACAGAGGAAAATTCCTTGACTACTCTTGAAAAGATCTAGAGTAGAGGTTCTTAACCTTTTTTTCTGTCATGGACCTCTTTGGCAGTCTGATAAAACCTGTGGTTTTCAGAATAATGATTTTGAATTAATAAAATAAAATGCATAGGAAATCAAAGGTTTACTAACCAAAGGTCAGTAAAAATAAAGATTTAGGGTTTTTTTTATTCCCATCCAAATTCATGGACCTACTGAAATCTAGCTGTGGACCCCTGGATGCCAAGTATAAGAACCCCTGTTTTACAGACGATGGAGTGAATTCTGTGTCACTTTTTCTGGCATATTTTACGTCTCATTTTTGCATGGAGATTATTCTTTATACTGGAGTAGCAGTGGCTCACAGCATGGAAATAGCTTGGCATTGAATGTTTCAACCACCACAAGGAGAAAGACCATGAAAAAGAGATCGGTGTTGTCTGTTTTATTGACCAATGTGCAGTACAGAGGCGATATGTGAAGTAGCTAACTGACAGAGTTCCCAAACTGTGTCATGCCTCAATGAAGCTTATCCAACAACTTCCCTGCAGATTTTAATAGTAATTGTAAGTAAGCTAGTTAATTCTGTTCTAATCATTCTTTATTATATTCTATCATTGTATTATGTTTAGCATTCCCTCTTCTTTATGGGAATAAACTATATATTTCATAACTGATTCATGTTTGTACATTAGTAACTTTTTTTAACTATCCCTCTTTAAGATTAAAGTCTTCAAGCCCTCACTTTCTATCATATAATAAGCAATTTTCCCTAGGATACTGGGGTGGGGTTGATGAATCAATGAACCTGGGAATTGGGGAATCTACTTTCCCTGTTGAAAATTAGACTCCTCCAGCAATGAATTTGGTACATGACTATACCCTGAACCCTTCTGAGCCTCAGCAGTAGTTGTGTCTCCCTAGACTAGAATGAAATTTGGAAATTGCTTATTTGAGATGAGAAAAAGGGAGGATGAGGACTCAAAGATAACACCAAGGTTTCAAATCAGTGACAGGTAGAATGGTGATTCCATTGACAGAAATAAGAATGTATGAAAAAGGAGTGGGGTTTTTGAGGGAAATAATAAATTCACTTTTTGAAACATTAAATTTGAGATACCTATAGAATATCTAGGAGGAAATCTTCTATACGCAGTGAATTAAGTGATTAAAGATGAGAGTCTGTCAGGTGAGAGACGAGGGCTGGACATTTAGGTATGCACAGAGATTAAAAATTGAACTAATGAGAGCTGACCAAATAAAGGAGGATAGAATGAAAAGAAAGTTGCCCAGGGAAGCCGTTGAGTATAACCACAGTTAAGGAGTGTGCCAAGAATCAAGCAAAGGAGACCAAGAAGGAGTAGATAGATAAGCAGGAGGAGAAGCAAGAGAAGAGTTTCACAAAAATCAGAGAAGAGAAAGTAGCCAGGATGAGCAGATGGCCAGAAGCATCAAATGTTACTGAGAAGCTAAGAAAGATGAGGATTGACATAAGCACATTAGGTCACTGGTAACCTTGGAGAGAGGAGTTTTAGTTGAACCAAAAGATCAGAAGCCAGATTCCGAAGGGTCAAGAAATGACTGAGAGGTGAGAAAGTGGAGGAGACAAGTACAGATAACTTTTTCTAGACTTTTGGCTTTAAGAGGAAGGAAAGATAAAGGGTTATTACTTGAGAGAATGGCAAGATCAAGTGAGAACTTTTAAAGAATGATTAAATTCTGAGCATTTTTATAAATGATTGGGAAGGAGTCAATACATAAGGAGAGATGGAATATTAGAGGGAAAAAAGGGACAATCAAAGGGACAATCTGCTGGAGGAACTGGGAGAGTGTGAGTTCAAGAATATAAGTAGAGGGCCATCACTTCTTCCTCAGAAATGGGAATAAAGGAGGAAGTGTGGGATTATGTGGAAGTCATTTGGTAGAAGATGATGAATGAGTCATGATAGATAACCTCCTTGTTTTTTCATTATAAATATTTATCAGAATCCTCACTGAGATGAATGGGGTAGTATAGGTGACATGAGGAGAGAAAGGAAGGTTTGGAATAGATGAAGAAGGGTATAGGATAGTCAGAAAAAATAAAGTGATTATCATGCAGCTGCAAGGACCTGATTGAGAGTACCTACTATACGTTAGTTGTAGATCTGTTAGTCTGATTGATTTCTCCCACCAATGTTCAGCAGCATACACATAGGAATGGAAAAGATTAAAGTAATCCACAATTTGGGCTTGGAAATGGATGAGTATCAAGGTGACACAGTGGATAGAGCATCAAGGCATAGTGACAAGGGACTCAAGGGTGGAAGACCATAAAAGTTTAACTGGTTTGAACGATCAGAGAAAAGAACATGCACGAAGTGTTTACTATGTGAGAAGCACCATGCTAAACACTGAGGATATAAACACAAATATCATGACAGTTCTTTTCCTCAGGGAACTTATATTCTAATAGGGTAAGCCAACTGAAAAAGGGGATTGATTTTTAGGGGGAGGTTGGTATGCTTGTCTTGTGGTAACACTTCCAACACTGATGATTTCTACCATTTATCATCTTTTTCAATTTGTGATGGGTATGATTTGCTGTAATTTGTGTTTCTGCTATTCTTAGTAAGTTGATATTTATCTTGGTCGTTTGTATTTTTCCTACTGAAAGCCATTCATATCCCTTGGTCCACTTGTGTTTTGGATAATGTCTATGAGTGCCTGACACTTTAGTAGGTGCTCAATAAATGTTGATTTCCCCTGGTAAGTGTGGTAACTGTTTTGTTCTTGAGTAGATTTTTCAATAAACAAAAAAAATTTTTTTTTCTAGCTAATTCTTATTTGGTGGTAAAACTCAATTAACCATGTCACCATTCTTTGAACTTTGCAGTCAAGTTTTCAGGATTCAGACATCAGGCTCTGTAGCATCAAATCGTTAATTCTCTCTGCAACAGATCTCATTGTCTGAAAAATGAAAGAAAATGATCTTTCTAAAATATAGTAAAGATTTTCTAAAATTCAGAATATGTTACTGTTGTCCTAATGTTGAGGAAGATGCTATTTGATTTAATTTTTTTAAACTCATTTATGTGAGAGGTCTCTTTTATACATTCTTATGCTAGAGTTATGTTCAAACTACAACTATTTGCAATTTGTCTGGAGTAATAGATTTATTGTTTTTGTCTCTTTATAGTTTTCTTTTTATTATGAATTTGATAAGCAAATATGAATAATTCATGTATAAAGAACAGAAAAAAACTTATTTATGAAGCTATGAATCTGGTGATGTTTTTTTAAGGTATATTTGAATTTCATAGTAGTATACTCTTTGCCCTCTGAACTTCCTCCTGAAATAATAACTTTTATTTTTTTTTATTTAACTTTTAACATTCATTTTCACAAAATTTTGGGTGACAAATTTTCTCCCCCTTTATCTCCTCCCCCCCCCCCAAACCCAAGCTTTCTAATTGCCCCTGTGACCTATCTGCTCTCTCCTCTATCCTCCCTCCCTGCCCTTGTCTCCGTCTTCTCTTTTGTCCTGTAGGGCCAGATAGCTTTCTTTACCGCTTAACCTGTATTTCTTATTTCCTAGTGGTAAGAACATTACAGTTGATCCTAACACTTTGAGTTCCTACTTCTTTAGCTCCCTCCCTCTCCACCCCTTCCCTTTGGAAGACAAGCAATTCAATATAGGCCAAATCTGTGTAGTTTTGCAAATGACTTCCATAATAGTTGTGTTGTATAGGACTAACTATATTTCCCTCCATCCTATCCTGTCCCCCATTACTTCTATTCTCTTTTGATCCTATCCCTCCCCATGAGTGTCGACCTTGAATTGCATTCTCCTCCCCATGCCCTCCCTTCTATCATCCCCCCCACCCTGCTTGTCCCCTTGTCCCCCACTTTCCTGTATTGTGAGATAGGTTTTCCTACCAAAATGAGTGTGCATTTTATTCTTTCCTTTAGTGGAATGTGATGAGAGTAGACTTCATGTTTTTCTCTCACCTCCCCTCTTTATCCCTCTACTAATGAGTCTTTTGCTTGCCTCTTTTATGAGAGATAATTTGCCCCATTCAATTTCTCCCTTTCTCCTCCCCATATATTTCTCTCTCACTGCTTGATTTCATTTTTTTTTTAAGATATGAACCCATCCTCTTCAATTCACTCTGTGCACTCTGTCTCTATGTATGTGTGTGTGTGTGTGCATGTGTGTGTGTGTACTCCCACCCAGTACCCAGATACTGAAATGTTTCAAGAGTTACAAATATTGTCTTTCCATGTAGGAATGTAAACAGTTCAACTTTAGTAAGTCCCTTATGACTTCTCTTTGCTGTTCACCTTTTCATGGTTCTCTTCATTCTTGTGTTTGAAAGTCAAATTTTCTTTTCAGCTCTGGTCTTTTCATCAAGAAAATTTGAAGATCCTCTATTTCATTGAAAGACCATTTTTTCCCCTGAAGTATTATACTCAGTTTTGCTGGGTAGGTGATTCTTGGTTTTAGTCCTAGTTCCTTTGACTTCTGGAATATCTTATTCCATGCCCTTCGATCCCTTAATGTAGAGGCTGCTAGATCTTGTGTTATCCTGATTGTATTTCCACAATACTTGAATTGTTTCTTTCTAGCTGCTTGCAATATTTTCTCCTTGACCTGGGAACTCTGGAATTTGGCCACAATGTTCCTAGGAGTTTCTCTTTTTGGATCTCTTTCATGTGGTGTTCTGTGGATTCCTTGAATATTTATTTTGCCCTCTGGTTCTAGAATCTCAGGGCAGTTTTCCTTGATAATTTCATGGAAGATGATGTCTAGGCTCTTCTTTTGATCATGGCTTTCAGGTAGTCCCAAAATTTTTAAATTGTCTCTCCTGGATCTATTTTCCAGGTCAGTTGTTTTTCCAATGAGATATTTCACATTATCTTCCATTTTTCCATTCTTCTCTCTTTGTTCTGTGATATCATGGTTTCTCACAAAGTCCTTAGCCTCCATCTGTGCCATTCTAGTTTTGAAAGAACTATTTTCTTCAGTGAGCTTTTGAATCTCCTTTTCCATTTGGCTAATTCTGCTTTTGAAAGCATTCTTCTCCTTATTGGCTTTTTGAACCTCTTTTGCCAATTGAGTTAGGCTAGTTTTCAAGGTGTTAATTTTTTCAGCATTTTTTTGGTTCTCCTTTAGCAGGGAGCTGATCTGCTTTTCATGCTTCTCTTTCATCCCTCTCATTTCTCTTCCCAGTTTTTCCTCCACCTCTCTAACTTGATTTTCAAAATTCTTTTTGAGCTTTTCCATGGCCTGAGCCCATTGGGTGGGCTGGGACACGGAAGCCTTGATTTCTGTGTCTTTGCCTGATGGTAAGCATTGTTCTTCCTCATCAGAAAGGAAGGGAGGAAATGCCTGTTCTCCAAGAAAGTAGCCTTCAATAGTCTTATTTCTTTTCCCTTTTCTGGGCATTTTCCCAGCCAGTGACTTGACCTCTGAATATTCTCCTCACACCCACCTTGCCTCCTGGTCCTCCCAGCCAGCGTTTGGGGACTGAGATTCAAATGCTGCTTCCAGCCTTAGGGCTTTTGGCAGGGGCAGGGCTGCTATTCAGTGTGAGAATTAAGTTCAGATGGTCAGGTCAGGGCAGGGCCGCCTCTCAGGCTCAGATCCCTCAGGGGGTTTATGCACAGACCTTCCACAATGGATCCAGGCTCCTGCCCGCTTGGGGAGCCCCCTTCTGCAGCCACCTCTCAGCTTCTACCTCCCGGGGGGGGCCCGAATCATGGGGGCACCCCACTCCCCTCTCGACCTGCCAAAGAGACTCTCTCACTGACCCCCATCACCTGTGGGCGGAGGAACTTGTGCGGCCGCTGGAGATCCCATCCCTGAAGCCTGCTCGGGTCTGTTTCTCTTGGTGCCGTGGCCGCAGCAGGTCTGGGCTGGGCTGGGCTCCGCGTCTGCAGCGCAACGGACCTTTTGCAAGAGGTTTGCAGGTCCCTCTGTGGGTGGAGGGACCCGCGTGGCTGCTGGAGATCCCGTCCCCGAAGCCCACTCAGATCTTTTCCTCTCGGTGCCACGGCCGCTGCAGGGCTGCCCTCAGCTCCCAGTCTCGGTGCCCAGTCCGCAGTGCGAAGGACCCCTCGCGAGAGGTTTGCAGGTCCCTCCGGAACAGAAATCTCCCTCGCTCCAATATTCCGTGGCCTCTGGGTGCAGAATTCGCCGTGAGTTGCTCCCCTGTAGCCGTTCTGTGGGTTGTGGGTTCGGAGCTATGTGTATGTGCGTCTTTCTACGCCGCCATCTTGGCTCCGCCTCCCGAGACCTAACTTTTATTTTAAAAAGCATAGTTTTATAAATCTTTGGGCATAATTCCAGATTTCACTCCAGGATGGTTGGTTCATATTTCTACCAATAGTGTATTACTGTCCCAGTTTCTCCACATCTGCTCCAACATTTGTCATTTTCCCCTTCTATCATTTTAACCAATCTGATAGATGTGAAATATCTCAAAATTGTTTTATTTTGCATTTATCTAATCAATGATTTAGAGAATTTTTTCATGCAACTACAATATAGCTTTGATTTCTTCATCCAAAAAGTGCCTGTTCATATCCTTTGACCATTTATCAGTTGAGGAATGACTCATTCTTATAAATTTGGCAAAATCTTCTATATGTTTAAGACATGATACCTCTATCCGAGAGACTGTCTATAAAATTGTCCCTCCCTCGGTTTTCTGCTTTCCTGTTGATCTTATCTACTTGGCTCTTATTTGTACAAATTCTTTGTAATTTAATGTAATCAAAATTATCCATTTATATCTCACAATACTATTTGTTTATTCATAAATTCTTAATAAATTAATAAATAAAGTCCTATCCATAAGACTAATAATATCTTTTTAAAATCTTTGTAAAAGCATTCTTGGATGCATTTCTTTCCATTCTATGGACATAGAACATACTCCATCACTCTTCAAAGAAGGGATCCTATAGTAATGGTGTCACTAGCATCTTGAATTTTTCTATCAGTGTTATTGCAGAGAGAGAGCTGTATCTTACATTCTTTTCAGATGGCTTTTCCCTCAGCTATGAGCATGGGTTGAGTAAATAGGTATTTTCTTTTGTTAGAAGTCTTCTTTTCCTTTAAAGTTAAACCTTCTGAGGTGCTGCCTCCTCCATAAATCTACCCACTTCCCTCCCCACCAAAAGTATCCCTCCATTCCCTTAGAAGCCCTCATCTTGCCTTTTTTTGTGTCACATTCTACCTTGAATTTTACTCTCTGTATCCATGTCACATATCTCTTAGGAAGATGTAAGATGCCTATGGGCAATGCCTAACTATGTCACTTTAATATTCAGTTAGAGTGGTGCTCACTCAACCTCTGTCTGCCTCAATTTCCTCAAAAAATAATAATGCCACCAATCACTCAGGCTTGCTATGAGTATCAAATGAGATAATATTTGTAAAGATCTTAGCACATAGTAGGCACTTAATAAATGTTTATGCCTTCTCTTATATTTCTAGCATCTAGCAAAATATTTTGCATATAGTCACTTAATAAGTATTAGCTAAATTGAATTGGATTTGACTGACTTTGATTGTGATGGTTTGCGGTACAATTCTTGCCACTAAAGTTCAGAAAATAAGTTGATGAAACATATGACACTGAATTTGTGTGCCTCTTATACGCTGAACCCAGGAGGTAAAGTGGACAGAGAGCCAGGTCTAGAATCTGGAAGACCTGAATTTAAATCCAGCCCCAAATATTTACTAGCTTGAGCAAGTCATTTAACCTCTGTGTGCCTCAGTTTATTTAATTGTAAAATGGGTATTATAATAACACTTACCTCTCAGGATAGTTTTGAGGAACAAATGAGATAATATTTATAAAACACTTAGGAAAGTGCTTGGCAGCTCGTTGTGTGCTGTTTGTCCTTCGTTCTCACAGAGGACCATGACATCAGGGAGGTGATGCCATGAGTAGGTACTATATAAATGCTGAGCATTATTAGTTGCAATAGTTGTGACAGACTAAAATATTACTCTTGAAATGTCCTGTCTAAAACTGGCTATCCCTACTGAGAGAGATTCATTATCACTTTGGGTATCTCATAAATGCAATTAGTGATGAATCTGTTTTGCCTGAAAATCTCTGTGTCTTGTCAAATTAGGGTGGATAATTCAAGTCATAGATCATTGATTGCCTTTCCCTGCATTTCCCATCAGTTTCTGGCCCTCTTGTTAGAACTAATGCTGATTAATTGGTTTTCTGTGATTAAGAGCAACAGGCCATGTGTAATCTTACTAACAATTCATAGAGCTTCAATAGTAGATTCTCCTAATAAATCTAACTGATGGGGATAATTGCTGGGTTTCAATCTCTTTGTCAGTTTGTATTTTAAGAATTTCCTTGCCTGAGGATGAAACTTTTTTAAAAATCATAACAGATGAAATTAATCCAAGTTTTGTTGTTCAGTCATTTTCTACTTTTCATGATCTCATTTAGGGTTTTCTTAGCAAAAATATTGGAATGGTTTGCCATTTCCTTCTCTGGCTCATTTTACAAATGAGGAAATTGAGGTAAACAGGATTCAGTGACTTGCCCAGGGTCACACAACTAAAATATGTCTGAGGCCAGATTTGAACTCAGGAAGATGAGTCCTTCTGACCCCGGTCCAGCGCTGTCTCCACTGTACCACCTACCTGCCCTTGAATCCAGTTTAGATCACAATCAAACCTTCTAGTATCCCTCCTTGTCCCTATCTGCAGGGATTCCTATTTCATGATTTATGTATTCTTTGGGGGGTTCAAGATGGAAGTCCATGGGGTTTGCACTAATGGAAACTTAGGCAATAAATAATTACAGAGTATTCTGAGTATATAAATTATTCTGTGGATTCAAACACTTTTGTTCTATGTTTGAAAGGAGTTCTTGGAACAAAAACAAACAAACCAAAAATTGATGGGAATTACCATCCTAACTTATCCAGGAGAGACAGTATTATTTTTACACTAAAAAATTTACTATTTCTATTACGGTTAAGGACTGTAATTTCAAAAGACTGAACACAACTCTCTCTTATGCTTGTTTGAGTCAATTTTAGTGTGGGACCAGAAAAACATTTTGAAACAAAAATTGAAGTCCATGTGGCCAAATGACACCAGCAGGTTGTTGTATGCAGAAAAAGTAGTGGGATATATTCTTTTTTTAAAAAATAGTATTTTATTTTTTCCAATTACATATAAAGACAAATTTTAACATTGATTTAAAAAAATTTTTGAGTTTCAAATTTTCTCCTTCCCCACCTAAACTCCCTCTCCCTAAGATGGTAAGCAATTTGATAAAGCTTATATATGTACAATCATACAAAGCATATTTCTACATCAGTCATGTTGTGAAAGAAGAAACAGACCGAAAGAAGAAATTCACAAAAATAGAAAGAAATAAAGTGAAAATAGTATGCTCTGATCTGCATTCAGATTCCATCTGTCTTTTTTCTGGATGTGGATAGCATCTTTCTGAGTCCTTTAGAATTGTCTTGGATCATTGTCTTGCTGAGAACAGCTAAGTCATTCCTAAGTGATCATTATGCAATATTGCTGTTACTGTATACAATGTTCTCCTGTATCTGCTCACTTCACTTTGCATCTGTTGATCTAAGTCTTTCCAGGCTTTTCTGAAGTCCACTTGTCATTCTTTCTTTTTTAAAAAAAAATTTATTTTCAATCCACAGAGCAAAACAAACATTTCCATAATACAGTGTAATAAAAAAGATGATTGCTTATGAAATTGCACATCTACCATGTACAACTTCCCTCCAAATATACAACAGTTATCATGTAAATTCTTTTCTCCTTTTTCTCTCCACTCACCCACCCTAGAGATAGCTGACATTAGACACAAATAGATATATATATGTAAAATTATTCCATACATACTTCTATTTATCATTCATTTTTTTCCTCTGGAAGCAGATAGTGTCTTTCTTCATGTGTCCTTTATTTATAATTTGTGTATTTATAATAGTTAAGATGACTTGTTTGCTCAGGTCATCCTTAAAGCAAAATTGCTATTACTATAAACAATTCTGTACTGTACATAATATTGCTGTTACTGTATGTAGTCGGTCGTGCTGACTTCACTCTTCATCACATTGTGCAAGTCTTTCCATACCTTTCTCAGATCACTAAGCTCAGCATTTCCTGCAGTGCAATAGTACTCCATCACAACCATACACCCACCACAACTTGTTCAGTTATTTTTTATAACACAATAGTATTCCATTACTTTCATATACCACCACTTGGTCAGCAACTCCCCAACTGATGATCAGTGGAATATATTCTTGCAGAGCTCTGTACTTTCTTCTCTGCCCGTCTTACTCTCCCAGTCCATATTATTCATCTTCCACTTCCAAATCTTTTGGATTAAGGTATTATATGTAATCCACTTAAAATGTATTTTTTGAAAGGGTTACTAAACATAATTAACAATTTAGTGTTAACTATTTAACAAGAATGAAGGTATTGATCATCTCCTACCAAGAATAGCTAGCATTTATGTATTATTAATATAACCTAAAGAGTTGTAAGAAGGAAGGAGCTGACCTGGACCCTGAAGGACCAGGTTATTTGATTTGCATAGGCATATGGCAACAGAGCAGCAGTTTGGTGAGGGGACTATTCTAAGTGCTGCATATTCAGGGAACCATGAAGCTACCATCCTAGCTGGGGTGGAGAACTGAGAAGTGGGAGATGAGATTAGAGGAGTTAGGATAAAATCAGATTGTAGAGGCTAAGGGGGCTTATAAAGTGTAGAAACCATGCTGTGAGAAATGGTAAGAAGGTTTGGGAATGTTTAGTCTAGAAAAGTAAAAGCTTAGGCTGGGATTGAGGGGGCTATGACTGTTATCCTCAAATATGTGAAAAACTGTCATGTGAAAAATGAAATTCACATATTTTGTGGAACTGCCAGATGGCAGAAATAGGACCAGTAGGTGGAAGCTATAGGGAGACACATTTGGGCTTTAGAAAATGAAAGGCTTTTCAAAAATAAGAGCCTTTCCAAAATTAGAATGGCTCACCATTGAGGGGGTGAGCTCCCTGTCACTGCAGAGGTGGGTGAAGTTGTAGAAGCCTGTTTCAAGATTAAAGGTAGCTTTATATAGTTAAATGGCAGAGAAGGAGTCAATGGAAAGGAAAAGACTGAAGATTCGAGAGAGAGGGAAGGAAGGACAGGGGGATATGCAGGAGAGCAATATCCCTCAGAAGTGATGGGAAATGAGGTTGAATGGATCAAAAAATTAATGAGGTCTTGAGAACAAAAGTAGAGTTTAGCTTTGGAAAGAAATCTTTTGGGATTTGTGGTAAGGAGAAAAAGATGGGTATAGTGACAGACTAGTTTGTTTGGATTAGTTCTAGGAGAGAGGGTAGAGCCTTAAAAGAAAATAAATTAGAAATAGGACATAGGAGAGTCAAACTTTGGTAGTGTGGGAGGCATGACCAGTAGAAATAGGGAGAGGAGGCCTGGGTAGGAACCTACAACAGAGGGTTCTGGGCAACCTTCCCCAAAGGGGAGGAAATACCAACCTTAAGAGTTGGTAGAGAGTTTAAAACGAAGGATCATGAAAGAGTATATGAGTACCAACTTGGCCTATTCTATTTTTTCATCTACAACTGACTAACCCTTGATGACATGATAACTCTTTTTTATTATGCAATTTTTCTAGAAGAGCAGTGTGGTAAAATAATGATTGTTATTATTGTAGCTCCACCAAAAATTACATCAAACAGCTCCTTTATTTTGTGTAATATTTCTCCAGTTAAATAATGATGTCCATTGGACCTCAAGTGGAGCCTATAGAGGAAATGTGATTTGCTCAAAGTCACACAGATAGTAAAGTTTCAGCACAGGTCCTCTGATTCCAAATGAAGCCAGCTTTCTACTATAACTCAACGCCTCTCTACTCTTGCTCTCTTGCTAAGTCTTTGAATGGAAAAAGAACAGAAATTAATTGACCATATGGCACTGTAATACCTGAGTCACAAACATTCAATTCCCTCAGCCAACCAAGCAGTTCTTGAGCGGTCCATAGTATTATATTTAGAGGTGAAAGTGATCTCAGTACTCTATTGCCTCACAGGGAATATAGGAGTGAAAAAGGGAAAAATTCTTTTCTCCTTTGTAATCTAGAACAATATAGTCTTTCATTTTTCTGAAGCCCTGGGAGAGAATCAAGTTAATTACCTTTCACATAAGACCAAGTGAGAGTTTATGTATTTCCACAAAGAAGGAACTCAGTCATCAGGACAGATTACTCAAGTAAATTTTATTATCTACCTTGATTATACTGTGCCTTAAGATTTTTTTTTCTCCTCAAACTAGACAAATAAAAAGTAGATCTTAATGAAAAATAGCAGGTATTTTCCTGTTGATAAATTGATCATGTCAGTGGCTGCTTGTTTTCTCAGTTTTTGGTGTATATAGTTAGCATTTGTGTAACTGAGGATTTGCAGAGTGCTTTCCACATATTATCTCATTGATCCTTACAACAACTCATGGGGATAAGTCCTATTGTGATCAATCTCCTTTTTACAGATGAGGAATCTGAGGCAGAGAAAAGTTAAGTGACTTGCTCAGTCATACAGCTACTAAGTACCTTAAGTGGAATTTGAACTTGTGTCTTCTTGATTCCAAGCCTCATGCTTCCCAGTTGCCACTCTCCATAAACCCATATAACCTATGCTTGTGCCATATGATAGCAGCCTTATCCATGATTTCTCTTCAGGTGGCAGTGAAGATTATTGATAAGAAGAGAGCCAAAAAAGACACTTATGTCACAAAAAACCTAAGGCGAGAGGGGCAGATCCAGCAGATGATCCGGCACCCCAACATCACTCAACTACTTGATATCTTAGAGACAGAAAATAGCTATTACCTGGTAATGGAGCTGTGCCCCGGTGGCAACCTGATGCACAAAATATATGAGAAGAAAAGACTGGAGGAACACGAAACTCGCAGATACATCAGGCAACTTATCTTAGCAGTAGAGCATCTTCATCGAGCAGGAGTGGTCCATAGGTAAGTGCCATCGTTGTTATAATTGTTAGCTGTAATTGATCAAATTAAATAAGTGACATTATTATTTAAAAGACTTTTGTACTTTAATATTTTTTAAAAGTTCATTATAGTTCTTTTTTTCAAAGTTTTGTTTTTATATCAGTCATTTCTTTTTATACTAGTCCTCTAGTATAAAAAGCATGAACAGTTAAACAAGATTGACCAACACATGACTGTACCTGATAGTGCATGCAAAATTCTATACACTTTGTCCATAACTTCTCTACTAAGATTAGCAAAGTATTTACTAAGATTAACAAAGTATTTAATGGTTCCTTAACTTTGCTGCTTTCTATGTCTCCCCCATTCTGAAAAAACCCCTACTTGATTCAGTCATCCCAGATGGCTATCATTTTATCTCTCCTTTTTTCTGATAAAAGATTTGAATAAGTCATCTTCCAACTTCTCCTCATTTTCTTTTAAGCCATATACATCCTGCTTTCTAACCTCTTTTAGCTGAAATTGCTGCCTCTAAAGTTGCCAACAATCTCTATTTTTTAATTAATATTTTTTTTCAAATAAAGATCTGTTTTCCCTTCCTTTCATCTCTTACCTTTCCTCCTCCCTCACCATCAAGAATGGAAGAAAACCCAGATCTCCTCTTACAAATGTGTAATCAAGCAAAACTAATTTCTGCATTGGCTATGTCCAAAAATATTTGTGTCTCAGTCTCCACTCTGAGTTTATTACTTCTCCTTCAAAAGGTTGGTAGCATGTTCTATATCATGAGTCCTCTGGAATTGTTGGTCATTATGTTGATCAGAATGCCTAAGTTTTTCAAAGTTGTTTGTCTTTAAAAATTGTTGTTATTGTAAAAATTATTCTCTGGTTCTGCCCACTTCACTCTGCATCAGTTCATACAAATCTTCCCAATTTTCTTTAAAACTATCCCCTTCATCATTTCTTGTCTTTTAAAAAATATTCATTTTAAACATTCATTAAACGTTTTTTTCTGTCTTCCAAATTTTCGGTCTCCCTCCTACACTTCTCCCACCGGATGAGAAGGCAAACAATGCCTATTATTTCTTAAAGCACAACACTATTCTACCACATTTGTGCACTGTAACTTGTTCGGTCATTCCCTAACTGATGGGCATTTGCATTCAGTGATCTCTTAATTGCCAAGTCAAATGACTGATTCATTCTCAGTCTTCATCCTTCTTGATCTTTCTGTAGCATTTGACACTGTTGATTATTTCCTACTTCTGAATACTCTCTCCTCCTTGGGTTTGTAATACACTCTTCCCTTTTGGTTCTCCTTCTATTTGTCTGAATGGTCTCCTGTGAACCAATTCAAAATTTAAAAAGCAGACATTTTCATATACAGTAGTAAAATCATGGTGTCACCTAAGTCTCTGTCCTGAGCTTTCTTCTTTTATCTTTCTGTACTGTCTCGTTTGATGACCTGAACTCCCAGGATTCAGTTATCATCTCCATGCAGATGGTTCCCAATGCCTGTATTCAGATCTAGCCTTCTGAACTCCATTCCCACATCTCCAACTTCTCCTTCTAATTGGATGTTCCATAAGCATCTCAAGCTCAACAAGTCCAAAGTCAAACTAGTTATTTCTTCCCCCATGTCCCTATTACTGTTGTGGGCACTAATATATTCCCTATATAATTGTGATGTCATCCCCAATTCCTCACTCAAGTGACCTCCTAAAAGTACTGGTCAGAAATCAATGTGGAACAGGAAATGAGGGTGGCTGGGTCCACTCTGATTCCAAGGTGTAAGAATTTGTGCTGTGCCCAACAAATGCACACATCTCTTTAGTAAGTTGTTGTTCAGTTGTTTCACTTGTATCCAGCTCTTTGCGACCCCATTTGGGGTTTTCTTGGCAAAGATTCTGGAGTGGTTTGCCATTTCCTTCTCCAGTTCATTTTACAGATGAGAAAACTGAGGCAAGCAAGGTAAAGTGACTTACTAAGGGTCACACACAGCTATTAAGTGTCTGAGATCAGATTTGAATTCAGGAAGATGAGTCTTTCCAAGCCAACACTATATCCACTGTGCCACCTAGCTGCCTTTCATTAGAAAATAATTGTGGTTATTTAATTTAAAAATATCATTTTTCTTTCAATTTATGTATTTTTTCGTCTACTAAGTTGTTAAGTCTTTTGGACCTAACCACTGAATAAACAGAACTTTTAGGTATTTCTTTTGTCCTAGGAATGCTATGAAAAATTTACTGAGACACTAAGGGAGCCATGAACTGAGACAGTTTGGGAACCTTTTTTTTCCAATCTGTTCCCCACTCCTCAGTTTACTCAATTTCAAGACTGTGTTAAAGAAACAACAGAATAGACAACCTACACACACCCCCCTCCAAATACAATAAAGCAAAGCAAAATTACCTAACTATATACAAAAGACAATCCTCCCTTCTTGAAGATTATAAACATCAATTGTTCAGCATGTTTAAAAAAAATCAGTGTTTACCATTGATATGTGGGTTCTTGTTTATACTTTTAATTTAACAGCCTATGGTTTTTTACATCTGCTTGAGGAACCAGTGTATCTTTCCATACTGTGTGTCATGAACAGGTCTTAAGTAGCAGTGATTTACTTTGAAGGGTAAAGAAGGAAATGTTCTTGTATTAAACCCTCTTAAAAATGTTTGGCAACAATTATCTTTCCACCAAGTCTTACCCAGAGACATAAGACAAGAGTGAAATATCATGTCCCTGAGATTTCTAGAATACCATAAAGCTTGGACACATAAATCTTTAAGAAGGATTATTTTCACTTAGACTTAAGATAATCCTTTTTTTTAAGGTTTGGAGCATGTGTGTGTGTGTGTGTGTGTGTATGTGTGTGTGTGTGTCTGTGTGTGTGTGTGTGTGTGTGTGTGTTTAACCACAGATGTTGTGAAGCCATACTTTGCTAGAACTTTTTGAGACCATGATATATATGGAAGGGAACATTCAGAAACATTAGGTGATTAATATACTATATTTGATCATGCCAGCAATGAATACCTTCATGTATAGATAGACTAAGCACTCATAGCTCTGCTATTATTTAGGAAATGATACACTCTGGGATATGTGGCTTTTTTTTTAATTAAAATGAGAAAACCAGAAACCTCAACTATGAATCAGAGCAAAATTACTAACCTCACTGGTGTTAGAGGAAAATAGCACCAATGGTGTTTACATAGCCTTCTTATTGTCAAAAATGAGACAAACATTAAAAGAAAAACACTAGTGAAAATTTGTTGTTCAAATTGGAACTACTCACAGGAAATTCTCAACAACCTTTTTCGAGTAATTTAAGCACCATTTTATCTGTCTCAAAGCAATTACTGTCAGAATGTCAAAGGAATAGATTTCATAATGTATTGATAGTGAAAAGAATACTGTCTTCTTTGAGTCTTAGGTTTCTGCTTCCCCCTCTCCACTTTCTCCTTAAATATATATGCACATTATGTGTGTGTGTGCATATACATACATATACATGTACACACATACTGTAATAATGCTAATTGATTTTTTTAAAGTGAGGAAACATCAGAAATATTTCTGCAAGTTAGCAGCAGACTTTTACACTTTACTACCTAGGAATCATTTTGAAAAAAGTTGGCTAGTACCTTGTCACAGCTGCTTAGACATCTCTTGCAAAAACCCAGGTTAGAGTTGATAATTGGTAGCCTTTGACTTGATTTTTTAGCCTTAATGAGCATATTCCATCATTTTAAGCATAAGTGACCTCACAATGGGTCTAATATTTATAACAGTTCTTTCCTGAAGAAGACAAGTCTCTCCTTTAAATGACAAAGCTAAGCTGTTCTTCACAAATTATTTTCATGTTAGGTATTTCTACGCAGGAGAAGAAAATGACATACAAAAAGTGGTCTTAATATCTTCAGTGCGATTTGTAAACAAAGTAATTGTATAACCAAAATGTATTTAGGAATCAATCTTGTAAATATGTGGATAAAAGGATTTTGAGGGTTTTTTAATTGCTTTGTGTCTAGGGGAAAAAAGGCTGGATTTTGTTCTTTAGGGTCCAAGGAGTAAGTCCTAGCTTTGGCCCTCACTGATATGGGACACTGGGCATATCACATCAGTTTTGTAGCCTCTACTTCCTCATCTCTAAGATGGGAATGATCATACAGATATTAATTTCCATAAAAGGTTATTGTGGAGCTCAAATAAGATCATTTATAGAGAGCTTAAAGGTATCTCACAGGAGCCTTTGAATTGGAGAGGTAGAACTGACCGTAGATCTTCATGCCTCCATGTCTTACACAATTTCTACTACTATTTGGAACTGCTTATGTATGTATGCCTGATGGATACATCGTGCTTTTGAAATATTTTGTAAATCATAAAATACTTTATACAAATGTGAACTTTTATTATTATAGCACTTAAAAATTTCTATTACTATTTTATCCTTAAATATTGAATGCACCCAAGGTTATTATAATATTCGTTTTTCATTATGTCTGAGTGTTAAGTAATCCCTAAAGTATTTAAATATTATATAAAAGAAACTGTGATGATTATTGTAAAGATACACATTAAAAATATTATTTTTGCCATCCTTACTATAGCTATCAATAGCTACATTTGCATAGTACCTTCGAAGGTACATTAAGGATGTTACAAATATTATCTCATTTGATCCTCACAACTACCCTGGGAGTAGGTCGTATTATTATCCCCATTTAACAGTTCAGGAAATTGAGACATTACAGAGGTAAAGTGATTTGCCCAGTTAATAAGTGTCTGAAGCTAGATTTGAACTCAGGTTTTCCTGACTCCAATCGCAATGCTTTGCCCCCTGCGCCATCTAACTGCTTCATATAGAAGTAAATTAAGCTAACACAATTCTTTTTTTCCAGTTTATTAATTTATTTATTTTTAGTTTTTTGCATTCACTTCCATAATTTTTAAATTTTCTCCCCTTCTCTTCCCCCTCCCTCCCAAGACAACATACAATCTGATATGGGCTCTACAATACATTTCTATTAAACACATTTTCACGTTAGTCATGTTGCATAGAAGAATTATGAGTGGGAGAAACCATGAGAAAAGGAAAAAAACAAATAAGAAAATAGTCTGCTTTGCTCTGCATTCTGACTCCATATTTCTTTCTCTGATTGTGGATGGCACCATCATGGGTCTTTTGGAATTGTTTTAGATCCTTGCATTGCTGTGAAGAGCTAAGCCTGTCAAAGTCAGTCATCGCACACTGTGGCTGTTGCTGTGAACAATGTTCTCCTGGTTCTGCTCCCCTCACTCAGCATCAGTTCATATAAATCTTTCCAGGTTTTTCTGAATTCTGCCAGTTCATCCTATCTTATGTACAATAGTATTCCATTACATTCATATACCACAACTTATGCAGCCATTCCCCAATTGATGAACATCCCTTCAATTTCTAGTTCTTGGCCATCACAAAAAGAGCTGCTATAAATATTTTTGTACATGTGGGACCTTTTTCTATTTTTATGATGTCTTTGGGATACAGCTCTAGAAGCAGTATTGCTGAGTCAAAGGGTACACAGTTCTTGATTTAATGGGATATTGCATTTGGACTTGAAGTAAAAAGGTTTTGATTTGAATTTCACTTCGGTGGCCTCCTAGCTATGTGATCACGTATGATGATCACGTTTGATGATCACGTATGACCATAGATCTCTTTGAGCTTCTGAATTCTCATTTGCAAAAGGAGTACATCTAGCAATTACTTGTATAATATACCTTATAGAGTTGCTGTAAGGAAAGTGTTTTGTAAGCTGGAAAGCACCATATAAGTGGAAATCATAATTAATATATAAATGTGAGCTATTATTATTATATCCATCCCATTTTGTTACCATAGAGCTGAAGCTGCTTTGGATATCTTTGCTGTATGGTACTTAGGTGTTGTTTGTTCTCACCTTTTTGTTACTGAATTTAACACAGACTAAGATGTATAGTTTGTTTCAATGTAGCATCTTTTCCCCCAAGCATAACTTATGTGGCAGGATGCCAGAGTCTGGTCTTTTCCCTCAGTGAATCAGAGCTTCTGCCCTTAACATGCATTAAAAAAGAACACTAATTCTGCAGAGAGGATAATTTGGGATTCATTTGTTCACTTAAAAATAACCAAATAGACTCAATCAGTATGGAACAAAGATAGCACGGCAGCTTCTGTGTAAGAAAAAACTAGTCCTACTGGGCTATGGGATGGCTGAAGGACAGGAGGAAGATAGTCCCAGGGAGCCAAGTGTTAGACTTAAATGTGAACCAACACCACCACACCCAGGCCAGAGAACCTGTTCTAATATTTTAAAAGGGCTTTCCTTGCTTAGGAGCAAAAGTAAAAGCAAATAAAGAGAATTGACCTCCTGAAGAAGTTCCTCTAGTTATATAGTGTTAGGCTTAACATACTTTGGTGGATTGTTTAGAAGATTATTACTTGGTTAGGACGAAAATAGATGCCTTTTCAGAAGATAGTAAGATAGGCTCTATGTTCACATTCAGGTGCTAATTAGAAATGTGTGACCTCTTGTGAGAAGAAGTATGTACCGAGTAATGATTTAACTATCAAAGAATATTAAGAATGCATTCTGTGTTCTGGGCACAAGCCTACCAGAAAAATTTTTTATTGATTTGTCATTATTCTAAATTCAATCATTGTCTGTTTGAGAGAGAAATGTCCAAATTGGCCGTATGCCCTCATGCCACCTTGAGCATGTTTCTAACAAGACATTTTGAAATGACATTTATAAGAATTTTGAACCAGTACGAAAAAATGATCTAGAAAGGACTTTAGCCTGGAGAAATATTTATTTCTTAATATTTTATTTGAACTAAGAATTAGATTTTAATATGTTTCCATAGTACTGAGTATTTTCTGTCGATCTGTTTGCTTTTTTCTTATTGAAAATGTTGTAAAACTTGGGGATTTTTTTCATGACAGTGATAGGTTATTCACTTTTTCTTATTCAGGTACTAACTAAATTTGTAGAGGTTCGTCACTTTCAACATCAGTTTGATTTTGAAAACAACACAGAATCAGGCAAATTATTTTTATTGTCACCTTGTTAGTTTTTACCATAAACACAGACCCCAGAATAAAGATTAAAATCATTTGTATTTTTGGTATAATAGATTTGACATGTAGACATCTAGACATTAAAAAGGAGCCTCTTTAACTTTAGTGATTTTAAACTTTTTCCTCATTCAAGTACCATTAATAAAATTCATTTTCTCTCTGTTCCCCCAGGTAAATTTTTTCTAGTTTCCTAATTATTATAGCAAACTCTATTGTACCTGAGATCTTTTTTTTCTAGTTCATTTAAAATGCTTTGTCTCCAAACACTAGTTGTTGATTTTTTTAAAACCACTCATCAATATTTCTTTTTTGATTTTCTACCTTCATTGGTCTTGCATTCTTTAACTCTTCCGTTTGACTTTTGACTCCCTTAGTAAGGTTTCTTTGATATTACTAGTGTTACTTTATCTCTTTACTTTGTGCAACAGCTTTCTGTCTTTCTTCTCTCATCCTTTTTCCCCTCTGTTATCCTTCCCATTACTTCATATACTTAAATAATGTCCTTTGTTACTCTAATTAGTTTCCTCTTGCATTTTCTCTTTCAACTCTGACTTTCTTCATTAAGTATCATGAGTTTAATGAGGGATGATTAAATAAGTAGATATTAAAACAGATTGGGAAAAGAAAACAAGAAAAAAATTTAAAGGTACTTTGATGCACTTGCATTTCCTTCTTCTCTCTATCCATATTCTTTCAGGGTGCAGAAATACAGGAAGAAAAAACCCTCCCTCTAACATCTTTCCTTCCTCTCCCTCCCCATCCCCATCACTCTCACATCCCTGTTCTGTGAGTCAATCAGTGATGCAAGATTTGTCATTGACAACTTCCCATGCTTTATAATGTCTGAGGAGAGGCTTTCTGGAAGAGTACAGTTCCACATTAAGAAAAAAAATTTGGAGCACTTTGGAGGGGAGAGAAAAAATAACGCAAATCCATATAAAGAGTTAACAATGGATGTTGGAACTGGAAGAGACCTCAGAGATCACTTAGTTCATCCTTTCTCCTTTGATAGATGAGGTGATGTTTGGGCTAAGATTAGTCCTGAACCCAGGTTTTCTGACTCCTGGTCCACTGCTCTCTAAAATACATATAATTCTTGTTATCTCTGCTTCTCCCTCCTAATTCTCATTATTCACCTCCAAGGAAGATTATTTGGATCCTGACTAAGGCCATGAACAGCTGCTGGACCCATCTATACTTATTTTACCACATAAATCCCTCTGGTACTTGAGCGTGGGTATGGATGAAGTGACGGAGTAGGATTAAATGTTTCCAATCTCCACCTGGTAGTGTGTCACCAAGGATTAGGGACAGGAAAAACAGAAACCGTAAGTTGCAGGACCACTAGGTGAAGCTTTTATTTTTATTCACTGACCTGATTGTTTTTGTCCCTTTGAAATATTTGCCCCAATTGCATCTTCCTTCCCATAAATTCACTCTGATTCACTTCAACAAATTTTAATAATAGCTAACACCTGTATAGCACCTCAAAGTTTTGCAAAGTACTTTATAAATATCTCACTTCATCCTCACAAAATTATGGAGAGGTAAATGCTGTTACCCATTGTACAGATGAGGAAACTGAAACAAACAGTGGCTAAGTGACTTGCCCTTTCTATCCCATTTGCCCCATTTATCTAGTAAATGTCTGAATCTGGGTTTGAATTGTTGGTCTTTCTGATTCCAGGTCTCGGATCCTACCCACTGCACCACTTAGTGACCTAGAACACTTAAAGTAGGTGCTCAGGATATAAAGATTAAAAAATGACATAGTTCCTACCCTTACAAAGAGCTTATGTTTTACTAGAAATTGCTACGTGTGGATGGATAAGTGTAAAACAAAGTCAAGTGGAACTGAGGAAAAAGGACCAAATAGATACTGCAAGAAATTGCAATAAGGAGACACTGTTTTTAGCTGGGGTGATGAGGGACGTCTTTATGAGACAGTGGCTTCTGAGCTGACCCTTGTAGACAGAGAAAGATTCTGAAAAGTAGAGATTAGGTGGAAGTACATTCTAGGAATGGGGGGGGCAGGGGAGCAATCTTTCTGAATTCACCAAGGTAGGAGACATCATGTTGAATTTAGGCGGAAAGTCCAGATAGGGTGTAACATAGAGTGCTTGAAGTAATGTGAAATGATCCTGGAAAGATAGAGTGAATCTTCATTGTGTAGGACTCCTTACAGTTTGTATTTTATCCTAGAAGCAAGAGAGAGCTGGCTAAAAGGGCAGCTAGGTGGCAAGTGGATAGTGCACTGTGCTTGGAATCAGAAAGACTCATCTTCATGAGTTCAAATTTGACCTCAGACATTTATTAGCTGTGTGACCCTGGGCAAGTCACTTAATCCCATTTGCCTCAGCTCCTCATCTATAAAATGAGCTGGAGAAGGAAAGGGCAAACTCCTTCAGTATATTTGCCAAGAAAACTCCAAAATGGAGTCATAAAGGGTCAGACATGACTGAAAGAACGCAGAAACAACAAAACAAAAAGATTTTGGAGCCAGAAAGCAACATGGTCAGACCTGTGAGCTAGGAAGTTTCTGTAATAGTAGCTGTGTAAAAGTTTGGAGGGGGAAGAGTTTGGAGGCAAAAAGTTCAGGTAGCAGATCGTCACTATAGTCTAAGCAAGCTGTGATAAGAAGGCCCCAAGGCCAAATAACTAGAAAAAGTGGCAATTGTGAACAGTATTGTAGAGGTAGAATTGATAGGAACTGACAATTGATTGGATATGAGTGGTGAAAGAAAAGAAAGAGTCTAATGGCTCCTCAGTTGATAACTGGTTAAAGGCTATGAAGAGATAGTTTTTAGAAGAAGTGATACAAACTATCATTAACCATATGAAAAAGTGCTCTAAATCACTAATAATAATTAGAGAAATGCAAATTAAAACAACTCTACGGTTCTACCTCACACCCATCAGGCTAACAAAGTAGACATAAAAGGAAAACAAGTGTAGGAGGAGTTTTGGGGGTGGGGTAGGGAAGGTACATTAATGCACTGTTGCTGGAATTGTAAATTACCCCCCAATTTACTAAGTTGTGCATACTTTTTGACCCAGTGATAACACTACTAGGCTTGTACCTGAAAGAGATCAAAACAAGAGAAAAAAGACTCATATCTACAAAAATATTTATAATGTCTTTTTTTGTGGTGACAAAGAATTAAAACTAAGGGGATACCCATTCATTGAAGAATGACTGTACAAGTCATGGTGTATGTTTGTGATCAAATACTATTTTGCTATTGGAAATAATGAAGGAAATAGCTTCAGAGAAACCTGGGAAGACTTGTATGAACAGATGCAAAGTGAAGCAAGGAGAACCAGATTAATAATGTATACGATTATAGCAATATTATAAAGACAAACTACTTTGAAAAACTTAGGAATTCTGTTCCACACAGTGATCAACCACATATCCCAACTACTGAGGGTGAAACTACCCACCTTTTGATAAAGAGGCAATAAATTCAGAGTACAGATTCAGATATTCCCCTCCTTCCTCACTTTGAATATGGCCAATGTGGGAATTTGTTTTGCTTCACTGCACGTATTTGTAATGTTTTTGTTTTTCTCGCTTTCTCAAAGTTTCAAGTGGAGTAGGTAAGAGGGAAAGAATGCAGATCCGAAATAAATAAAATTTAATTTTAAAAAAGAGTCTGATGACTGAAGTTTCAATTCTCGGTGACCTAGAGATTAGTGCCACCTACAAGAAAAATAGAGAAGTTTAAGGGAGGTACAGGTTTAGAATGAAAGATAAAACATAAAAAAATGATCCTTAAAATAGCAACAAGAATTTTTCCTCAATAAGATATTGATATGGTAAACTGTCAAGTATAAGTATCAGAGAAACACAAGGTATTTTGATCAGTCAGTCGAGAAACATTTTAAGTTCCTACTATGTGCCAAGCAAGTCAGCACTTTCGTTAACTGTCATTTTTAGAACTTAGAAAACAATACAATGTACAACACAATCTAATCTTTCTCTTATTTTTCAGAAAGTATTTTAAAACCTTAGGATCATAATTCTTAGCCTCAGCCATCATTGTATCACAGATGGTTAGGAGGGTCAATTTGTCTGCTGAACTAAATTTGCATTTGGTTGGACTCTGAGTAGAGTCCAAGAAGATTCATTGGAATTAAACATTTGGGTATAATATCCTCCTGAAGCATTCATCTTCATGGAGAGGAAAAACATAGTCTTAAATCACCTTTTTAAAATTTTCCATCAATAAACCTGGTTTGTGGAGAAGTAATAATCAATGATAGTTTATAGGGTGGACCACACATTTGTAGGTAACCCTACAACCTGCTAGTTGATTCTTTCTCATATTTAATTTTCTTATTTTTAGCTTCAGATTAATCCAGAGACATTCTTGGATATTTTCTTTCTAATAAAATACAACTTTTCTCATTGATTAATTAGCATGAATCCCCATCCTGAGGAAATGCTATATTATTTAATAAACCGGAAAGAAACATTTTTCCAGTAATGCCTTTTTATATTTTAAATCCTTTACTCTTTTATGATTAAATAAACATTAAAATAACTGAATACATTTAAATCTATACCTTATTGACAAATGAAGTAAAAAATGGCAAAGACAAATAATTATTTACAATATTTTGGCTACAGGAAAGATTGTAGCAACCATCACCTCAAATCTTCACTATAATGGCAAATGACTTCTCTTTACTTACACACAGTTCCACAACATTTAGTTTCTCTCAAATACCAAGTTGTCTCTTCTTTAAAATCTTCTTTCTTAAGATAATTGAAAACAGCTTCATCCAAAAAACTCCCTACCTCTTTTCTGTCTCTTCTAGTCTCTCTCCAGCCATGACAAGAAAATAGTCTCTTTACCAGACTTAGTTCTCAAAGAATTTTCTTTTTAAAATCTCTCCCTGATGTAACAGTTGACAGTTTTACCAAGAAAGAAGTTTCTTCTTAGCTTTTTTCTCTCTCCTCATAGTTCATCTCATAGATCCTCACAGATACAGATAAAAATATATACTCTGATTCCATAGGGAAAAGACCTCATTCAGTGACAGAACTGTAATTCCAAACTGATAGCATAAATTACTTGAAAAATATGTGTTGAATTGAACTGAATCTGGCAAGGCTTTTGGCTTTAACCTACAACATGTACTGCATTCCATTTGGCTTTTAAAGACACTGTGGTCTCTGTGGGAGAGCCTTTTGAAACAAGTGTTACATAGGGACATTGCAAAAAATAAAACTGAAGGGAAATGCAGGAAGCCAAACGTGATCAAATTTTACTTTCATGAGACCAGTGCGTTGACCTGGCTGATTGGGATCAAGTTAACATAGCTTTGAGTTAGCAAATCACTAGAACACTTAGGACATTTTAAGATTGGTTTTTTCTTAAGTCTTTGGAGAACATCAGTATGTGGGCGTCAAATTGCTAAATGACCTGTATTAACCAGGTCTGTCTGTGCTGTCCATAAAGGCCCCTATGACATTGTTTTCAACGGGCTTATTGTTACATTTGCATTCAGTTCTGATAATGTGGTTTTACTACTTATTCCATTGGCTTTTGACATTTTTTCTTTATTTTTTAAAAATGTTACATTCTTTTAAATATTTTCTCATTTTAGCCTAGCAGGTATAAAAAACTTAACATGATAACTCTTTTGCCCATCCCATTATTTCAATTGCTTCTTGTGTTTTTATTTGGTCCTTTCTGTAGGCCTGCTTTCACCAAATTTTCTCTTGACTGAATTTAGTAATCTTGTTCTCTTTTATCTTATTCCATTTATCATTTGTCTCCTCTCCCATATATTCAATATTTCCTTTAGTTTTTCAACCTTGCAGTCATTCTTCTCAGAGCTTTTAGCTTGAATATATTTGGAGAAGGCAACTCATACAAACTATGTTTCTTTCCTTTGGCATCATATAGCACTCCTACTTTATAATCAATTTTCGTAGAATTCTGTTTTTACTAGTGTTTAACTTACTTTTTTTTTTTAATCTAAGTTTTTGGTTTTGGAGGGGAAATTAAAATTGCCCTTTAAAAGGAAAAATGCATATCTCTTCTTCCTCCCCCATAAAGAAATATGTCCATAGAGTGGGTAGGGATGCAGTGATTCTTTCCTATTCACTAGATGCAGATGTAAGCACAGATGTCTCTACCCATCCAAGTGGCCAATTAGCATATTTGTTCTATGCTGAAAGGAATTTGTTAATCACCCATGGGAGTCTAAATTTGAATGTATAATTCTAGGAGGACCACATGAAAGCAGGGCCACCTGCCATTTGGTGGACCACCTTTGGCCTTTAAGCAAATAACATTGGGAGGATGATTGGATTAAGTGATGTATTTCCAACTTTCTCAGCCCTTTGTCCTCATTCCTACCCTTCAGGCAGATCTCTCACAAACATAAAGTTCTCATCTCTATATCTTTTGTTTTCCTTCAGTTTCTCTTTCCCAGAATGCCCATTTCTTCCTCTTTTGCCAGTTCAAATCCAGTTATACTCCAGGGCCCCCTAAGTTCTACCTCTTCCAGAAAGCCCCTTCTTTCTCTCTTGGTCCTCTTGCTTCATGGAACTCCTAGAGAGTATATGTATAATTTAGCGTACAATATGCTAATATGTAGAATATGTGTATATTGTGTATAATATGTGTAATATAATATAATTTAGCCTAGAATTTTATACTACTTTATATCTTTGGTGACTGAGTAAACTTCAGAAGAAAAATCTAGTGATAGCTAAAAAATATTACTGAAGCGAGCTTATTTGTTTTTGGTCAATGCTAATATGTGACTGGATATACTTATTCAATATACTCTTCAATTCTGTCTATTTCAGGGACTTGAAGATAGAAAATTTGCTGCTAGATGAAGACAATAACATCAAACTAATTGGTATGAATTTTAAAAACATATTTTCATTCATTTCATTATTTCCAAATTATATGTAAAATTTTAACATGCAGTTTTTAAAATTTCAAGTTTCGGATTATCTTTCTCCTGCCTCTCTCCCGTCCCTTGAAAAGGCAAACAATATATCAATTATTCATGGAAAGTCATGAAAAACATTTTTTACTTTATTTTTCTTGTGTGTGCGTTATCTTTTGCAAAATGACTAATATGGAAATATATTTTGTGTGAATTTTTAAAGTAATACTGTAGTAACAGTGTTGTAAATTAACTGTCAATTATTTGTGCATGGATGATAGGATAATTTGAGAATTACCCATTGCACATTGTTAATTTCCAGCCAGTTATCTCTCATTACTAAGATACACTCCAGGGCCACTTTTCATTGCCTAAATAATAAGACCTAAGGGAATTTAAGGCAATTTTAATATTGGTTGTTCTTTCTGCATATTAGACAGAAGCAGAATGACTTGTTATAACTATAATATCAAATCATAACTCAAAATACTGTAAAAGTCGTATAAAATACTCGATAGCCCAACAGCAACTTTGTATTTCTTCTGCATTTTTATATTATCAATGCCATATCTCCCTTTCAGAAGTATAGGTACTTGAGAGTAGAAGTTTATAGAGGGTATTCTGAAATTCTCTACAGTACTGCCTAAAAATGAGAGAAAATTAATTGGGCCGGAGAGTCTATAAACTTAATCACTCTATTTCCCTCTACTTAGTGGTGATAATAGAGGAGAGATGAAGGAAAACATGTGGTACTATCTCTTTTTAATAAAATCTTATTTCTAGGTACTGTGGTTATAGTTTCAAAAGGTAAGGAAGTGTGTAAAAATCTAGAATAATAGGTTAATTATTGAGCAAGATAATTGTTATAAAGTTCTCTATTAGAAAAAATATTTTTTTCCTTTTACTCAGGTTTGGTAAGTTTTTTTGTGTTGGGTTTTTTTTTTGTTGTTGTTGCTTAATATTTTATAAGAATATAGCATGAGATTCAGTTTTGTACCTGTACTTAGAGTTACTCACAAAATAATTTCTGGAGAGCTCTTTCTGACTCCACAGCTATCTCTAGTTTCTTTCTTTAAAAAAAGTTACACTCTTTCTTCCATTTTCAGCACAATAAAAAGATTTTATATTTGGGGACACCTCAAAGGAAAAACAGTAGGCTTTTGCAAACCACATTTTTTATATCTAGGTAAAAAATATTGGATTAAAAAATTCCTATAGGCTTTTGCCTTTTGGGGGGAGGGGGGGCAGAATTCCTTGGCCAGAGTGACCCTTAGGTTTTCCTTGTGTCCATGGAAAGATGATAGCAATTAGACAGTTTTAATAGTAGTGTAGATGGTTGCTAGCCAAGAATGGACAGTTAAATGACACTGTATAAACATATAGGCTGAAATGGTTAATTCAAAGAAATATCCCTTACCTGTGTGGAACTAAATTGAAGAAAAGACAGTTCACTGATGACTGGTTTTAAAACCCTCATTCAACATTTATCCACATTAATTTTTTATTTAGCTTGTATCCTTCTTCTCTACCCACTAGCTCTTCCTTGTAATCACCCATTTGTTTTTAATAGATTTTATTAGCATCTTTTGCTTTTATATAACTTTTATTTCCTTCTGTATCCTTCTCTTCTCCTTATCTGTTAGGATGGTTTTTTTTAAATTGGAATAAGAGAAAATTTTGAGTAAAACCAATCAACACATTCCCATATCCCCAAACTTAGGTAGGACTACATCTATAGACCCTCCCCTGCCCCGCTTCTGCAAAGAAGCAGGGGAAAATGTCTTAGATTTCTTTTCTGGAGCCAAATTGAGTCTTTATAATATCACAGCATTCAATTTCATTTGTTTTATGGTTGGTATTTTTCTTTTCATTTGCATAGTTGAAGCCATTGGTATATATGGTTTTTCTGACCTTTGTAAATGACGTACTGGGAAGCGATGTTTTGAACAAGTTCCTGCTTTAATTTTGTTCCGAATGTATGTAATGGAAGCATTAGCCTCCTTAATAGGGTTGTTTTTACTTAAAAGTAATTTGTAATTGTTGAAAAAGGTATCACCCAAGGAACCTCTTGCAAATAAAAGCATAGATATTTTATGTAGTTGGTTCTTGGACATTTGCCCTTTCTCCCTGTTTCTCATTTTAGATCTTAAAAACTTCAGTGGATGAGTAATGCCATCAGTGTTGGGGGTGGGGGGGGCATGGATTGCAACTGATCCACACTTTCTCACACTCTGCCACTCTTGTATATATTCTCCCATAAATCCTCTACAGGGGGACCACCCAGTATTCTGGAAGCTTTCTTCTAGATTTATTGACATTGTAAGGAGATACCAGTAGAGTATGGAGACTGTCCATTCCTCACTTTTCTTGAATGACTAGCAGCTAGGAACTCGAGTTCAAATCCCACCTCAAACACTTTCTAGGTATATGATATTGGCAAAGTTATTTTACTTTTTTGAAGCCCAATTTCTTCATCTGCAAAACTGGGATTAATCATTGCACTCCTTCCACTCATTGCACTTATTCCAGTGTTGTTATGAGGATCAGATCAGATGACATATGTAAAGTGCTTTCCTAGCCTTAAAGTCTATCAATGCTAGCTATCATCGTTGTTTTCGTCATCGTCCTCATCATCATCATCTTCATTCCCAGGGATACACATATTTGTTGATATCCTTTATGCTGCTTCAACCCTGAAATCATTTTCCAGTGTGTGCTAGAGCCAGCTCCAATTGTTAAATTTTTAAAATTTTATATTTAAATGTAAAATTTCAAATTAAAATATTAAATTGTTAGATTTTCATTTTGAGCTTTTGTATTCAGAAGTCTTTTTCACACAACCAGTAAGGTAGGTGTCTGAGGCCAAATTTGAATTCAGGTCTTCCTGTCTCCAAGCCTAACTCACTGTGCCGCCTAGCTGCTGCATTGAAATCAACAATTGCTAAAAATCAGGGCTTGATTTATTGTTTTGTTGATTATCTAGATTAAGAAGTGATAATAATGTTGATTACATAATAAAGTGTGTGCATACATTTCCTTCCTCCCCCAGGAAAGCCTGGTTGCTAAACATTTACTAGTACACCCTTGGAAATATTCCACAGGTTACTCATGTCCACCACATGCTTTTCCATTGCCATTTTAGTGACTTGTACATTTAACTCTTTGGATAGAGTGGTATTCTTTTGGGGACTCAGATATATAGCATTCCTGGAATAATATTAATGTCAAAAAATATGAACCTTTGTTTTAGAGAAAAGGAAGGAAAAATAATTTATTAAGAGGTTACTGTACATCAGGCACTGTGGTAGTCTGGACTCATTAAATACACTGAACAATTTTCCACACGCAATTGATTCCATTATCCTCCTCCTGTTCAATTTTTGCTCACAATAACTTCAAAATATACGTAATCTTGAACCAGTACCGTGGGTTGTCCATATGAAATCAGAGTCTGGACAACAGGCATTCTCCATCTACTCGGTTTTCCCTGTGTGGATAGTTAAGCCAAACTCTTTTGAGAGAATTATCTGAAAGATGTTTTGAATACAAAATCCTACTGTGCTTCTATTTTCTGATGAAAAAAAGCATTCTTAGTGAGCTAAGATTCTACTTTAAAGTTTCTCCTCCAAGGTATCTCCCAGGCAAATGTTAAAATCACATCTCCCTGAAGGATGTAAAATTTGTTCCCATTTGAGTAACTAGGGAATATAAAATTATTCCTCAAGGGATATGCATAGTGACTGGTGAGATTTATCTAAGCAAGGAAGAAGGATCTTTGGAGACAGAGTGCTATCAATCAAAAGACTAGAGAAACATAGAGGTATGGCATTTTTTTCTTTTCACTCATTCTATAACAGGCATATGACATCAACAAGTTACAGAACTTAAAAAATAGCTGCTAACTTTGACTTTGAGCTATAGAGCCCTGAAGAAGGGCAGGAAGTTCAAGCCTAGGGAGTAGCCAGAGGGCTATGGGCCAAGACTATAACTCTGTAATTGTGACAGAAAGAGCTCACGCAAAAAATCAGGAAATACATCTTTGTTACTCATGATGGTTCATTCCAAGATTTCTCTTTAGTATTCCTCATTTTAATAAACTTTCCCCCTTATTATATATTATTAATTAGTAATTATAGTTAATAATATTATATTATGAATGCCATGCTGATAAGAGAAGCATCAGTTTCAGTGTACTGAGGATTATGTATGTGTTTCCCTAGGGTTTTGAGCTGAGGCTGTAAACCAAGAGAGTAGTAAAAAAAAAGATATTTGGTAGGGGTCAGAATATTTGGGCTCACATCCCAGCTCTTCTACTTAATAATGCCTGTGTGACATTGGGCAGATCACTTCACCCCTTTGGAGTTTCAGTTTCCTGATCTGTAAAATGAAGGTGTTAGATTATCTCTAAGATTCCTTCTAATTAGTAGATGGACTGCCGACTGCTGGGCCTAGAGTCAGGAAGACTCATCTTCCTGAATTCAGATCTCAGACACTTATTAGCTGTGTGACCCTGGACAGGTCATTTAACCCTGCTTGCCTCCGTTTCTGCATCTGTAATATAAGCCGGAGAAGAAAATGACAAACCACTCCATTATCTGCTAAGAAAACCCCAAATGGGATCAGAGAGTTAGACACAACTGAAAAATGACTGAACACATGATCCTAAATGTCCCCAAAGAGTCTCTGATTCTAGGGCTGCTTTTGGAGAGTGTGGAAGAAATGAGGGTGCTCCCTCAGGCATGTAACATCTGTGTTTGTAATAGTTGACCCTTAACAGAACTATGTAGTGAGCATGTAGAGTGGTATTAAGGTGACTCAGACGGGTCCCTTGGTAGTTTAATTCCAATAGTGGAACAAAAGGAGACCAATATTTGGAGGTAGTTCAACAATTAACAAAAGGACGTTTATTTAACCAAAGCATAAAAAGGAGAAGAAAGGAAGGAAGGGATGGAGGGAGGGAAAAAAGAGGGGAAAAGAGAAAGTAAATAGTTATTAAACACCTACTCTATACCAGGCGCTAAATGAGGAACTTTACAAATATTATGATATTTGATCCTCACAACAACCCTGGGAGGTAGGTGCTTTTTAATTTTTATTTGATAGTTGAAGAAACTGAGGGTCACATAGCTGGTAAGTGTCTGAGGCTAAATTAGAACTTAAATCTTTCTAATTCCAGACCCAACACTTTCTACTGTAGCACCTTACTGCATCTACTCTATATACCACACCCAGCTCTGCTAAATGTGGCTTCTGTTATTTTCATATAGAAATGTATCTGATCATCAGGGCAGGGTATGGTAAGTTGTGAGGTTTTGCGACATTCACCTTCTGATGGACCCCAGTTCTCAACAAGGAACTTTTGTGTAACCTTAAGAAGTGACTTGTGAACAGCTTGTTAGCTTGAGACTAAGCCCCCTAGGTGAATAGATCTTGGCAACAGATTCCTTGGCTTTTTCGAGAAGTAGCTTGACCTACATTGAGAGAATGGTGCTAAACCTTGGCCTTTCACAGAAGGTGAACTATGGAAATATTTTTGTTATGTTGTCAGAGGAGTGGAATATGAATACCAAAAAGCCACAAAGAGGGTGCCATGGAAAAGATCCTAGAGACTGTTTTGGAATCTGCACATAGGTATTTAGAATATTGGGTAAATTGCTCTTGGAGAAAGACAAGGCACATACCGCTTTGTGTGGGTCTTCTGAATCAGTAGACCCTTCTGAATTTCCTAGAAGGAAGTATAGAGAGGAAGGTACATCAGAACATCTGTCGGCTTAGTGATGAAGGCAGTGCAGTAGAGAAACCACTAGATTTGGATTACAGGACCTGATTTCATGTCCCAAGTCTGTCACACTTAGTGTTATTGTGGAGAAGCCATTTCATTGCTATCTTATGGAAGTTTCCTCTTCTGTAAAACAAAGGACTTTGACTAGACAACTATTAAGACTACATTTAGCTCTAAAATGTACGATTTTATAATCTTTTTTTTGGAAAGGGGAAGGCAAGGCAGTTGGTGTTAAATGACCTGCCCAAGGTCACACAGCTAGGAAGTATCAGATGTCTAAGGCTGGATTTGAACTCATGTCCTCCAGGCTTCAGGGCCAGTGCTCATATTTACTGTGCTACCTAACTACCACTATAATCTTATTATTGAAAGTACCGTTAATCTTCTTAGGAAAGGGTGAAAGAACTGTGTAAGAAGATATGGTAAAACTATTAGAGCGGTAACAGTTTCCCACTAGCCATTAACATGGTCGTATCAAAATGGCCATCAGAAGTCCACATCAAAGGTGGACAGAGGTTGTTGGCCGGGTACTACAATAGATATTGCTACGCTCTGGATTTCCAAAAAAAAAAATCTATTATTTTCAGGAGATACTGTTTCTCTATGGACAGTGAGGTAGCACAGATAGATTTAAAATTTGACCTTAGATACTTACTAGCTGTGCCACGCTGGGCAAGTTGCCTCATGGTTGCCTCATTTTCTTCATCTGTAAAATGAGATGGAGAAGGAAATGGCAAACCACTCTAGCATTTTTGCTAAGAAAACCCCAAATGGGGTCATGAAGAGTTGGAGATGACTGAAAAACAACTGAACAAGTGTTTCCCTAGGAGAAGAAAAATTTGATGTTGACTGACCTGTGCTATTGACACACTGTAAAGAGAAACAGATGTCAAATACAGCATAACATTTGTCATTGCTAGAGAGCTTCAGAGGGCTGGGATTTGACATGTTGTACATGGGGAGAAAGGGAAATACTCTTTATTATGGGGTTGAATGCTTGAGGTCACAAGAGGATCACTTTGAGAATATAGAGCTTGCCTTCCTGGTTAGTTTTTAACTACAACCCAAAAGGAGTGGGGGAATTAGCCTGTTAATGTGTAGAGGTTAGGAAAGGTACTACACAAAGTGGTGACAAAAAATAAAGTAATTGTAGTGGACGTAATTATTATCATGACTATGGTTATCTGAAAAGCTGGAATAATAGACCAGTTTCTCATAATGTATGAAGGTGGTAAGAAAAGAAAGACAAGTTAGTACAAGGAGTTACTGGAAGACATTTATTAGCCACATAAGTCCCCGTGTTACCATTTCATGGATTGACCACTAACAGGAGAGCAACTCCTCTCCACTGCACTCCTCCCTTCCCCAAGATGCTGTTTGAGCTTAAGTATAAGCCACTGGAATCGGATAGTAGCAAGGGAACCCACTGTGTAAAGGAGTCTACTAGTTTTATGTTCAGTGTGAGTGAGACGTGAGCCACATGCTAATTGGACCCAAGAAAAACCACAGAATTTCAGAATTGGAGAGAACCACATCAGCTCTCTTCAACTATCCCTGTTCCCCCAAAGAATCCTTTCAGTCATGTATCTGACAAATGGTTATCTAGCCATTTCTTCATGACCTCAAATGAAGGGAAATGTGGTGTAGTCCATTCTACTTCTCGATAGCTCTCATGTTAGGAAGTTTTTCCTTAAATCAAGTCTAAATTATTTCTTTTCAACTACCACTGATTTTATATTTATATGTGCATGCATGTACGTATGTGTATATATGGATATGTGTATATGTATATGAATGTATATATGCATGTGTGTCTATCTATATATGTATGTAATAATATGACCTTTCAAATCTACATCATGTATCTATTTGGAGTTTATTGTGGTTTATGGAATGAGATGTTGACCTAAACCTAATTTCTGTCAAATTGCTTTCTAATTTTCTGAGCAGTTTTTATTGAATAGTGAGCCCTTAGTCTAGTAGTTGATTCATGGTTTGATTTTTGGGTATATCAGACGCTTTCCTACTATATTCCTTTTCTTCACTATGTCTTTACTTGTTTTTATTTTGTTTAGATTTATAAGCTAAAATCACCTTTACAAGCATTTATTGTACCTCTCCTATGTCTCCCCACTGAACAACTTTAAAATAAAAAGATGACCCTCATGAAATGTGCATAATCTAGCAAAACCAGTTCCCACATTGACTATGTCCAAAAATACCTGTTTCATTCTGCATTTTAAGTCCTCTCATCTTGCAGATTAACAATCACACAGCTGCCAAAATGGTTTTTCCTAAATCTCGGATCTTACTCTGTCCCTCCTCTACTCCATAAACTCTAATGGCTCCCTGTCACCTCCAGGAGCAAATAAAGACTTTCTGGCATTTTAAGTTCTTTGACACCTGACCCCTTCCTGTCTTTCCAGTTTTCTTACGTATTTCTCCCCTTCCTGCAGACTAGTCTACTTGTCTTTTCTTCACACTTAACATATCATCTCCATGCGTTTGTACTGGCTGTTCCCTGTGCCTGGAATATTTTGAAGTCATTCTCTAGCTATCTCAACAAATATCGTGCTTCCCACATACCAGAAACCAGGCCCTGGAGGACTTAACCTTTTAATTCCTGGAACTCTTGTCCAACAATGCGATTGTTGATTGGTAGTTGCTTCAGTTTCCCATTGCATCCAGGATTGGCTCTGATCATGCTTGACTTTATTCCTCAGCCATCATACCCCTGAACATATACCCCTTGTCCACCATCTTTCCCTTCTTCCTATTTCTGAAATAATAATAAAATCAACTCTTTCGTTGCTCCTCTCCTCTGGCTCCAGTAATCAATTCACCAATCAATATTCCACAGCAAAATATCTCCCTCTGGCCACCATTCTTCAGGTGCTCTGTTTTTCCCTATTAGAATGTAATACTCCCTTTAGGGCAGCTAGGTGTGGCCTGAAGTTCAAATCTACTCTCAGACATTTAATATATATGTAACCCTGGGCAAGTCACGTAACCTCTGTCTAACTCAGTTTCCTCAACTGTAAAATGTGGAAAATAATAGCACCTATTGCTCAGGGTTGTTGTGAGGATCAAATGAGATAACATGTTTAAACATGTTAAATATAGCATAAACGTAAAATGTTTAGCACAGTATTTGGTACAAAGTAGGTGCTTAATAAGTGCTTATTTCCTTCCCTCCTCTCTTTGAAGATGGGGATTGTTTTTACTTTTGTATTTGTATCCTCACTATTGGCATAGAGCAAGTAATTATTAAATTTTTTTTATCATTTATTTATCTGTGTCTCTTAGAATCCCTAAAATCCTTCCTTCAAGACTCCATTCAAGCACCATTTTCTATAGGAGGCTTTTCCTTATCTCCCAGCTGCTAGTGCCTTTCCCTCTAACGTTACATTATATACACACACACAGGTATATATTGTTTCTCCATTAGAATATAAATTCCTCTGAGACAGGGACTTTTTTTTTTTGCATCCTTAATGTTAGCACAACATCTAGTCCAGAGTAAGCATTTCATCAATGCTTATTGATTGATATAACCTGTAATTTTTATATACTTTTAAAGCTTTTAAAAATTAATCTTTTAGGTTTTTGAAAAAAAATCCCCTTATTTCCCAATACGTCCCCCTCCTCACTCAGAGAAACAAAAAATAAAGGAAAATAAAAGCAGATCAGCAAAATTGAGCAACACATCAGTCTCTGCAAAAAGGGAAGAAAGTGAATCCTAATGTCTCTTTCTGAGTGCCAACCTTGTTCATTATAATTATATAATATTTACTTTTTAGCGTGTAGTTGTTCTTTCCATTTACATTGTTGCAATTATTCAACTAGTCAGCAAACAATCCCTACTATGTGTTACACACTGGGGCTACAAAAAAACCCCAAAGATTTGCTTTACATTCCATTGAGGTAGACAACATGCATCTAAAAAAGTAAGCATGTACAAAATACATGAACTATATATGTGCATATGCATATATCATATATTTTATAGGATCAAGTCATTAATAATTGATAGACGGATGGGGAATCCTGGAATTCGGAAAAGTTCATAAGCCTAATTTTGAAATAGCAAAGGAATTCTTTTAGAAAGAAAAAAATAATTCCTTTTTGTTACCGTACATGGTGTTCTCGGTTACTCTGCCATAGTCTGGTCAGTCAGTCACATATCCTCCTTATGGTTCTAGGGTCCCCTTAAGGGTTTGGGATGTCTTTTTCTAATGCCACTGGCTGAAGCCTCTATTCCATTGTGTTCTCTCAACATTTAGCTGCAAGTGATTAGCGCCCTAGTTTCATTTAGCCAATTAATATTAATAACTTTTCAAAAGGGTTATTAACTTTGAAAATGCAGCAAGGATAGGAATGCAAATATTTTCTCCCCCACTACCCCAAATACTTTCCCTTATACCATCTTGGTCCCTTGGAGGAGTGGGTTCACACTTAACACAAATAGCATTAGTCCCGACAAGTTCATGTCCAAAGGTAGGATTGTTCCTTGGCTAAGCTACTGTTGGGCTGGGTCCCAAAGGTCACTCCTTAGGGCCTCAGAGATGTACTGACCAGCTGCAAACCCCAGCATAGCATACCCTCATGTCTCTCTTGATAGTTTGTTCTACTGAGCTTTTGAAACTCTATAGTTTATCATCTTCAACTAAAAATGAAAGAATGACGTTTGTTCTTCATTTTTGAAGACAACTGATGACATCCTGGGGAGATGTCTTGACTTGCATGTTAATTGGATTGAAGTGAGGCAGAGTTGCACAAAGTCATTGGACTCTCTCTCTCTTCCCGAGTCATCAAAGTCCAGTGGCAGGACAAAAGTCAAGATGCCTGGCGATGGCTAGGGACATAGTGGATAACCTTGGTGTCTGAGATGCCTGCCCAAACTCTAAGTGCTCCACAGCACCTGCTTCAGTCGCCTTCATGGCCATTGGAGCAAATTGTTCTCATCCATCCATTCCACAAGGGAATGTCTACCGATTCTTGGGGTAGACATCCACCTAACAGCATCAAGTTTGAGGCCTGCCAGTTACCCTCACACTAGTATAGCCCATCTTCCAATATGGTTTTATTGAGATTTGGCCTCTGCACATGCTACAGCTTCTTGGAGGCACAGGTGAGAGAATGAGGTAAGAAGCACATAATCAGCATCACAGTATTGCTTCTCTTTTTTCACTAGAAGACCAACAGATAGGAAGTAGTCAGCTGGAGAGAAGGTGGCTAATCAGCCTTTTGAATGCATCTTCAGGTCTGGCCAATCAAGGAGGCCCCTTCTTGTCATGTGGTTGGACCAGAACCAGTTAGAGAACATTTGCACATGCTCCAAATCTCTCCAAATACACTTCCGTTACATGATATTACCACTGTCTTGATAGCAGGTGCCCCCCAATATCTTCCCCATGGGGAATTGCATTAGCTAAGCATGCTGATACCTACTCATAAGAGTTGGGCTTGTTGGCCAGTACTGTGTTGCATTGTTAAAAACTTTACAAACATGATCATTTCCCCACAAAAAGAAAGTGAAAAGAAGACTGAATTTTAAACTGTGAATCTCCCCTTATTTGTACATACAGCCAGTTAGAAAGATAGAATAAGCATTTGTTAAGCACCTACTATGTACCAGATACTATGTTAAGCACTTTAAAAATATTACGTCACTTGACACAACAATCTGAGGAAGAGGTGCTGTTATAGTCCCCATTATACAGTTGAGGAAACAGGCAAACAGAGGTTAATGATTTTATCTAGGGTCATAGAGCTAGTAAGTGTGTGAGGAGGATTTGATAACACAGTGGATACAGTGCTGGACTTTGAGTCAAGAAGAACTGAGATGAAATCCTGCCTCAGACACTAGCTGAGTCATTTAACCTTTCTACCTCAGTTTACCTCATCTGTAAAATGAGAATAACAATAACACTTGCTTCCCAGAGCTTGTTTTGAGAATTAAATGAAATATTTGTAAAGCACTTTGCAAACCTCAAAGTGCTCTGTAAAGGGTGGTTATTGCTGTAAAGCATATTTCAAACTGAATATGTTAGTTCCAAAACTGTCTTGCTAATCTGTGTCCCCTTCTGAACTTATTTCTGTTTGGTGTATATTTTTAAAATATTTAATTGATGTTCTTTTCTTCTTTTTTTAAATATTCCCCTTGAGTAGAGGAAGGAGAGTAGTGTATAATAAGTTTGGAAAGATAGGCTGGAGCCAGGCTGTGAAGAGCTTTGAAAGCTAAACAGAGGAACTGTTATGTTTGATCCCAGGCCCAAAAGGGAGCCCTTGGAGTTTATTAAGTAGGGGAGTGACGTGGTCAGACTAGCAGTTAAAGGAAATCTTGTTAGCATCTGGGAGTGAGACCAAGTAGGAGGTTATTGCAGTAGTCTAGGCTAGAAGTGATTAAGGGCTGAATTAGGGTGATATATTTGGATTGTTTGTACATTTGGAGCGTATTGTAGTATATGGTGTAAGATGATAGTCTAAACCTATCTTTCTGTTGCAAACGTGTGCATGGTGCATGTATATGTATATATATATGTATATATGTATACACACATATATACACACACACAAATACACATGTATACACACATACACATATATGTATATGTATAAACATAGATGTATATTTTTGGCTTCTCTCTGGTCTTCATATCATGTTGCCTCATTTCCAGCCCAGCTCTCCAGCCACCTCCCTGCCACCACCCACACCATCCCCCCAACCCCAGCATCTTGGCCTTTGATTTATAAAAGTTCACCATGATTAACCTAACTTCAGGATTCAGCACCACCATGTCTCCTATGATCCTAGAAAGCTCATTTAGAAACGAAAAAAAGTATCTGATGAAAAAGTATTTGGTTTACAACATGTTTTTCGCTTTCAGTGGATTTTATAATGAAATCTGATTTTAAAAGTCTACATAATTTTGAAAGAAAATTATAAATTCTGGTAAGCTTAAGTCACCAATACTTGGTTATCGTTCACTATTAGAGCTTAGGGTTACCTAAAAGTGCATGTAACTGATGGAAAATAAGTCTGATTTTATTGCTGATTGATGTGTTTTTCAAATTCTCTAATATTGTATCTTTTCTCCCCTCCCCCTCCCATTTTTACAGACTTTGGCTTGAGCAACTATGCAGGCATCTTGGGTTACTCAGATCCTTTCAGTACCCAGTGTGGCAGCCCAGCTTATGCAGCTCCAGAACTTCTTGCCAGGAAAAAATATGGTTCCAAAATAGATGTCTGGTCCATGTGAGTTATTCAACTTACAAAAATGAATTTTCTCCCTCTTCCCCTTTCCCCCCACTTGTTTAATACAGGCATAAAGTTAGCATGTTAAATGAAGAGATATCTTGTTCTTCAAAGCTTTGGAGGGTATAATAAATTAATTTCTAATCTTTAGGGTCCAGAAAGAAATATACCACCATCAACTTAATTCAGAGGTGAGGCCTTATGCCAAAACCATTTAGTCAGTAAATCTGATTTCCCAAGTATTTGTGTTGAACAGGTCCATCCTCCTTATTATGTGCATGTGATAGAGACATAAATCTACCTTGCTTGCAGTTGCCCCTTCTTTACCACATCTACCCCTTCAAAACACTCACCCATTCAGCCTGGCTACTGTAACTCTCTCCTATATTGCCTCGAAATCTTTATTTCTTCTTTGATCTTGGGCAGTTAGGAGCCTTCTCCCTTTCTGACTTTCTTTTGTGCTGCTGCTGCAACCTCAGAATCTCATTTGTATTTGCTGTACCCTGTTCAAAATTTGGAATTTATGAGAGCTTAGGCTATTGGACAAGGGGATCCCTTCACATTTTTTTTTTTGCATTGCATCAAGAGGTACCATGCTCCAGTGATGTGAATGGAAATTCAGAATATGTTTTCTCATACAAACAACTGTGGCTAAGGTTTATGGTACTATAGTACTACTAGCATTCTATACTATGATTCACTGTGGGTCAAAAGGACTTTTGTGGGCTGTCCTGGGAACCAGACTAGATTGTTTTTATGATAAAATGCATTCCAATTTCCTGTCCACCAACTTATAAACAAACTTTGGAAACATGACCTATTTGTAAGCCACAAACTGACTATAATTGTTTCCCTTCCTGACAATGGACAAAAAAGTTATTATGCACATTACTGTAAATGTGAGTGATAATTTTATGATGGGCCAAGAGTTGATTGAAGGAAACAGGATAGGGAGGATACAAACACGGGCAAAGGGAAATGCCTGTAGGAGAGAAGTTGATTGGGGGTGGGTAGATGTGATTTTGATTCTGAAGACGTTCTCCAGGTGAGAAGGGCTGATATGAAACAAGAGTAGCAGCTTGAGTAAGCAGCCAGAAGTGTGGCAGTTTTTAGAAACCAGAATCAAATTTAATATGGGAAGGAAACTCTAAAAGAAAAAATGGTCAGGGAATCTAGAGGAACCAGCAATTAGTTTGGGGGTTCAAGTGACAGCAGAAAATCATTTTCAAACTCATTAGGAAGGATGTAGAATTCCCATGGATTAAAGCTATGAAGTATTGCCTAAACAGTCTAGGACTGAAAAGACTGAATTTATGTAGGAGATATGCCAAGTCGAGTCTGTGACGGTGTTAAGCACCTGTAATTTACAGTCTACAGATTTTTCTGTCATAGCAATGGTGTATTCCTTAATGAGAAAAGAGGATTTATTAATACAAGTGAAAACTTCCGAACATTCTGGCAAAAAAGAGTCAGAGCCTTGTAATTTGCAAAATGAGTGTCAAGTGTAACCCTAGCGGGTAAATAATATTGTAAAGCAATAAATTTTAAAATTATGGCTTATATTTTTCATATACCAAGGAAAAGAAAGGTTGTTGCTTCTTTGAAGTATCACTTTATAATAGGAATATCGAGGAGTCATAGCTAGGAATTGAGTCAACTAGGCAGCTGATATTTGTTAAACACTTACTATATACTAGGCACTTAGCTGGGTGGAAGAGGGGAAAACTCCTTAGAACAGAAAAAGTGGGCAGTCTCAAGGAAGATTTTGAGGGTGGAGGGGGTAAGGAGGGGATTTTTATCCACTGAATTTAGGCACTATAAGAACAAACTAACTAGCAAGTGTGGACATGGGGAGATGATAATTCCTAAACCAAATATCTACCTGAAAACAGAGTAAAGACAAAGGAATTTTTAAAGATTAGTTTGCTTTTTGCTAGGAAAGGGTGGAGTGTTTGTCTATGTTTTTGTTCAACATCTGGGATGGAATTGAAACTAATAAAATAAGCTACAATGCACTTTATGCTGGTAAAAACAAGCAACATGACAGGAAGTGATAGAAGGGAAAATGCAATTTAATACTTATAACTTTAGATATAAATTGATTGAACTGACATTAAAAAAGAGTGCTAGAATGGATCTTTAATAATCTTTAATGATATTATATCTTAAAAACATACATGAAACTTAGGGATACATATAAACTTAAAGTGAAAGGCTAGAATAAAATTTTTTATGCTTCAGCTGAATCCTCAAAAAAAAGAAAACCAAATTCCAAAAAGTGCAGTCATGATTTTGGATAAGGCAGAAGGCAAAATAAAAAGAGGGGGAGGAATAAAGCTTTGGGTTTAAATAGTCACACACACACACACACACACACACACACACACACAAAATGCCTTGGCACCTAAGTAAGCCCTTTAAGGAAAAATCAACTGAAATTCAAAAAAGAAAAAAAAAACCCTACATAGTAAGGCATTAATAATAAGAGACTTTAATATTCTTCTATCCAAACTTGACAAATCTAACAGAAAGAAAAATAAGAAGGAAATTGCAACCAAACAGAAATTTTAGGGAGAAATAGATTGGACAGACATATGGAAATAATTCTTGTGAACCTAGGGTTTTCTTTTTTCTGTTGCAATAGTAATTCTATAAAAATGATTTTTAATAATAGGGCATAAGGAATTCAAATAAATGAAGAAAAGCTGAAAAATCAACCAAATATTGTATAGCATGTAGAGTCATTAAAGTCAGGAACTGTGTTTTTTCATCTTTTTTTTTTTTTTGTAGCAACAGACCTTAGCATATTTCTGGATCAATAAATGCTTATTGACTCGCCTTTGCTAGACCATCACATGATAAAACAACAAATAACCAAAGATGTATTTATTGATTAAGGCATTTATTAAGCACCTACTATGGGTGAAGCACGTTGCTAGGGTCTGGAAATAAAAACGCAAACATCAAAAACATTTCTCCTTTCAAGGAGATATTATATAGAGAAATGAAACCTATAAACACAAAATACAAGAAAACTTGAGGGAAGGGGAAAAGAAAAATGTCCTGTAGGAAGAGGTACCTGAACTGAATCTTGGAGGTAATTAAGACTTTTACAGATGAAGAGGGGGTTCATTCTATGCATGAAGAAACCTGTTCAAAAGCACATATGATAGAAAGGTTCAGAAAACAGTAAGTAGTCTGTTTTGGCTGAAACATAGACAACATGAATGGGAATAATTGGAAGTAGACTTAAAAAGATAGACTGATCATGAAGTCTTTCAAAACCAAAGTGTAGGGTCTGTAGTGTAACCTAGAGGCAATAGGGAGCCATTTAAGATTCTCTAGCAGGAGAATAACATGGGCAGAACTGTGTTTTGGGAAAATTGTTTTGTAAGGAATATGGCAAATGGATGATTAGAGAAGAGGGAGGTTGAAAATCAGGAGATCACTACAGAAACTATTGCCATAGCCTAATCAAGAAGTAATGATAACCTGAACTAGGGTGCTGAGCATGTGAATATAAAGAAGGGAATGTATACAAGAGATGTTGTGGAGGTAGAACAGATAAAATTTACCAATTAATTTGCTGGGATAAGTGGAGTTTAAGAATTAGAGAGAGCTGAGGATATCTCGGAAGGTTGTGAACCTACGTGACTAGAAGGATGTTGATTCCCTCAACAAAAATAAGAACATTTGAAGGAGGGGCAGATTTAAGGGAGAAGATAATAGGTAAGATTTTGGAGATATTGAACTTGGAATGCCTCAAGGTTTCACCTGGTTGTAGCTGTGGTTGTAGAGCCCATGACAAATGTAAAATGTAAAGTGTTAAGAAAAAAATTGCTTCAGTCCTTCTGTGACCATGGGTAAATTGTTTGGCCTTTCTGGTCCTCAGTTTCCTTACCATAAAAATGAGAGGTTTGAACTTGATGACCTCTGAAATCCTTTCTAACTCTAAATCTATGATCCTATAATCCCAAATGCTGGATATATACATTGATTTGTGATTCCTGGTCTTAGATGACTGGTCACTGAATGTATGGAAGTGGTGAAAATCAATAAGAGAGGTTATAAAAAAGGCCAAGAAAGGACAGAAGACAAAGACAGAGGCTGATAACTTTGTAGAAAACAGTTTAAATTAAATAAAGGTGTCCAAAGCCAAAATACTATTTAAAAGTGTGTGGTAAAGAAGTGGAGTGAATAAGAATGAACAGCTCTGGGCTTATCTAAATAAAGATATGAACAAAAGATACAATCCTAAATAGATACTTAAAAAAATAATCTTAAGGAGTAATTACCTTAAATAAATCAGAAATGTTTGCTAGTTATACTAATGTAATGGCAAGAGTGATACAATATGCCACAATGTGGAAAATTCAGGAAAATCAGTCTTCAGAGTCAGCAACGTTTAAAAATGCAAAAAAGTTAATGAGTTTATAAATCTCAAAAAAGCACAAGAGAAGAAAATAAGAAAGTTAAAGATGGAATAAATAAAGTTGCAAGTTTTCAAAACTCACATTATTAAACAAAGTAGAGAACATTTTAAAATGCCAACAAAACTGAAAAACTTACATATTTTAATGATAATTTTAAAAAGCAAATTAACAATAAAAATGAAAAGTAAAATCACAAGAGGAAAGAAAAATTTTTCAGAAACTATTACATACCCAGTTATATGGAAACAAAATCAGACAATTTCTGTGAAATGGATGCTGTCTGCAAAAATATAAAACACTCTAATGAATTGAACAGATAGGTTAAACAAACTAATTTCTTTATAAAGAGAAATTGAAAAAGGCATAAATGAAGTGCTGTGGAGGGGAAAACAACCTGGAGCCAATTGTATTGATAAATGAATTTTATTGAATATTTAAAGAATAATCCTCATGCCACATAAACTTTTTAATGTGTAGAATGTCACTCAGTTGTGGACCAGATGTGATAATGAAAGCAGGGAAGGGTCATATAGACTAATATCTCTACTACTGATGCAAAAAATCAAATTCTGGCAAAGGGATTACAGCAACATATCCAAAAATTACAACCAAGTGGTATTTAGTATAAAAATGGAAAGATTATGCAAAACAAGGAAAAGAATTCATGCAATAAATAATATTTAAAACAAACATTTGTTAAAAAAAAGATAAAATATGGTTCTAATTTGTGTTTTTTAAAAACTCTAAGTATAAGAATCAAAGGACATTTCCTTAATTTGCTTTGCTTAATATTTTTTTTAAAAAACAGCTTTCTACAACTAAGAATTTGTATTGTTTATTATGGAGAAATATTGGAAGCTTTCTCACCAAGATCAGGGGTGATGCAAGAATTTTTGATAAAATCCATATTATTTGATTTAGAAATAGAAGCAAACACTGGCAATGAGGAGACGAATATCTTTGCAAATGAGATGGTTTGCTTAGAAAACTTAAAAGAATCAACAAAACTAAGACAGTCAACAAAAATTAGTTGGTAAATAACCTCTCAGAAGGTAGACAACAAAATGCATCTACAAAAATCATTAGCATTACTTTATTTTAGTAACAAAAAAAGAAAAGAGACAAAGATAGATACTGTTTTTAAAAGTTTTATTGATTCTTTCTTTTTACAAAACTGTCATTAGCTAATATCAACCACCCAACTAGAATGCTGTCTTGTTTTAACAAAATTATACAAAAGAAAATTGGCATATCAGACATGTCTGACAGTGCAAAATGTTAATAAATGAGAAAATGTAAAAATGTACAATTGCATGTAATGAAAAAGCCCAACAGCAATTATATAATGTGCTATTTATTTAGCCTTTAAAATCCTTCACAATTTGGGCCCAAACTATCTTTCCAGACTTCTTAGACAGTATTTCCTCTTCAACACTCTTTATCTAGCCCAAATGGTCATCTCTTTGTTCCTTACACATGATGCTCCATCTTCCGTGCCCAGTGGTTGGCATCCCACTTGCCTAGAAGATACTTCTTTACCTCTACCTCAGAATCCCTGTCCTTCATGAGTTCAAGTTCCCTCTTTTATACTAAGCCTTTCCTTAACTTCTTAGTGCTTTCTCTCCCAAACTACCTTGTATTTAGCAAAACTTTATATTTATTTTTAAAACTTTAACTGCTTTGTATTTATTTTATGTTTCTTTTTGATCTATGCTTATATGTACGTTTCTTGTCTTCCCTTATTAAGAGCGTAAACTCCTTTAGAGTAGAAAATGTGTCATTCTTTGTATTTGTATTTCCAGTACCTGACACTTAAAAAATGTTTGTTGATTGATTGCTGAAGGCTTATGAGGAAAACCTGGGTTATGGAATAAAGATATAGGGATAGTCTTTAGTTTCCAAAAAGAAATTTTCCTCTTATTCATCTCTTTGGGTGCTTTGGAGGAAAGTACTAATAGTTAATGCAAGGAACAGTTTGGTTTTTAAGTTGTACTTGATGGTTTTATGACAATCTGCTTGGCAAAGTATAACCCTTTGCTTCCCCAGACTTCTGAAAACTCAAGTAGCATTGGTGCGTAATGAAGAAATTTATGCATCAAAGGTTATGGAGTGGGTGGATCAGTAGAATCTAAGACTGTTAGGATTAAAGTATTGCATATTACTAGGAAGATCTAGAAATAGGGATAGAAAAAGGGATCTGGAGGATGCAAGAGCAAATACTAGAATTTTGATATTTTTGACTAATTTTCGAATATATTTTTTAAATATTTGAATATTTTTTTCCTTCTGGGATCTTTTGTTTGAGTAAAACTAAGCCCTAATGAAAAGAGCATTGGATTTGGAGCCAGATTACCTTTGTAATCTTTGCCTAGTTTTAGCTTTTAAGACCTCACTTTCCTCATAAGTAAAATGAAGGTGATGAGGATAAGTGATATACCTCTGTTATCCTACAATTCACTTGCGATGTCTCAAAGAGACTAATAGGGAGGGAGATAATCTTAGGAAGAACCAAATAAGTTACAAGGAGGTCAAGGCAAAAGTTTTGTTGCTTGAAGAAGGGGTTGGAAGATTCAGTTGCTCCTCCTCCACCCTCCCAAAAGAAAATAGCTCCCCAAACCCCTCATGGATTTGAGTTATTGAATTGTTATACCAGTTTTATCTTCAGAACTATTATGTGGAATTTCAGTGGAACTGATCTTCAGTAATCTTAATTTAAATCTGTTTTATGGTTTGCTTTTTTTGTTTTTACTGGAAATCCTCTTATATATTCTAAACCCATCTTTCTTTGGGCATTCCAAAGTTCTTTGCACATTCTGGCAGTGAAAATTTTCCTTCCCGTGAGGAAAGTCTTCAGAACTATATTTAGCGTGCACTTTAGGAGGTGGGGGGGATCCTCCAAAGACACATCAGCTTTTAATCTAAATAGCCAGGTTCATTCTGATAGCCTTTCAGCTACATCTAAAAAATCAATTTGGGTATTACTGTCTAACAGCCATCTAATTATATCATGTAGGATAGAGCTATTAAAGAGATAGTATGGCATAGTGGATAGAGTTTTGGCTGGGAATCAGGAAGACATGCTCAAAAACTGACTCTAACTTATTAACTGCATGAGCCTGGTTAAGCCACTTAAACACTAAATGCCTGGAGCAAATCTCTAGGACTTAACCTACCAATGTATAATATAGGGGGATTTGGGGGGATACACTCAGCATTATTGGAAAGAGTTTCCACACCAGGAGTCTCTTCTCACCAATGTAATCACTGATTCTTTTTTTTTTTTGCATACTTTATTTTATCTTTTATTATTTGTCAATCAACAAGTTACTAAATGCAAGAAGGTGATAAGAGAACACCAAAAAGAAATGTCTTTGATTAGAAGCCAAAATTTAATTCAAAGGAATAGCAAAGTCCTAGGCATTAGTAATCCCCAGGCACACTGACTCTCTGGTTACATGCTTCATTATGAAGCATTGTGGTGCTAGGTGGCTGTGGAATCAGAGTATCTGGGTGTTAATTCTAGCTCCGCTTTTTAATGCCTATATGAACTTGGGTAAATCATTTAACATGGCCTCAGTTTCTCTTTCTGTAAAATGAGTGACCCAAACTAGATAAATTCTTAAGATCTCTTCCAGCTCAACTTTAGGATTTTATGTTTCTTATAGTTGTAATCTATAACTATCTCAAGTCGCATTTGAAAATATTTAGAAATAAATTCTTATGTTTAATGGTCCCAACAATCTTTCAAATAATCCTCTCTGTACTTTGTGGCTAAGACCATTGTCAGGAGTTTTATTAATTTGAAGAAAGGAAAGGAAAATTTATTTACTTTTTCCTCATTATCATTGTGGACATAACTGGTTCCCATGGTTCATTGCCCAAGGCTTAATTCACTTCAAGCCATTGAGGCTTTTGTTTTTGCTGCTTTCAGCTAATGCAAAGTTTCAAAAAGATGTATGAGTTACTATTTCTTTCCTAGTGTGCAATAATGTGCGAATAATACTGACCTTAAGCTTCTCCATCATGTTCCTACCCCTCCCCAAATAGAATCATTCTGCTCTAATAACTATCATCCTTTCCCTCTTCTCTTTTGTAGAGGTGTGAATATGTTTGCTATGTTAACTGGAACACTGCCGTTCACTGTGGAGCCCTTCAGTCTGAGAGCTTTATACCAAAAGATGGTGGACAAAGAAATGAACCCCCTCCCTACTCAACTCTCTACCGGTAATCCCTATATCCATTCAAATCCAGCATATATCTTTCTACCTGTGACCAGATTTTGCTTGCGTGTTGGTGTTTTGGGTGTGTGTGTGTATGTGTCTGTGTTTGAGAAAGAGAGAGAGATTTTTAACTAAAATTTTTATCTTTGTTTTGAATTCCAAATTCCATCTCCCCATTCAGTCCCTCCCCCACCCATTGAGAAGGCAAGCAGTATGATATTCATTATACTTGAGAAGTCATGCAAAACTATTTGTTTTTAAAATTAGTGATCCTATTATTCATAGAATCTTAGAATTTTAGAATCAGAAGGAGACCTCAGATATTACCCATTTCAACCCCTACTCAAAGCATGAATCTACAGCATCTTCAAGTGGTCGTCTAGTATCTAGATGAGTTTTAGTGGCAGAAACTTAACTACCCTTTGAAACATAAGTTTTCATTTTTATACCAATTTAATGATTTAAAAAATTTTCAATGATGAGTTGAAATCTGTCTCCTTTTAATATCTTCTCAGCTCTTAGTTTTCTCCTGACTCCACCCTAGGTCAACCAATATAAATCCAATATCTCTTCCCCATAACAACCCTTTGAACTTTAAAATTACCGAATTTTCATGTCCCCATAACAGCCCTTTGAACTTAAAAATTACCAAATTTCAAGTTTAACAAATAGATACTTTGCAGGCTCCAAGATGAGCTCTCTGTCCACTGTGCCATGATACTTCTCCTTTTTTTTTTTTTTTTTTGGTAATATCACTCTAAATTGAAGTTATGTCACATTTTCACTAGCTTTACAAACTTCTTAATTAAGTTGGTAATAATGTGAATGATGTAATTTGTTATTGTTTTAGAAGTGAATAGTGTGCCAGCAGTTTTTCTCCACTGCTCTTTAAGGGGAGTTTTTTCTAGAAAAGTTTTCAATAGACTTTACCATCACTCATGTAAAAATATAGGATCATTTCAGCATCAGAGCCGTAATGTTTCCATAACATTGGAACCCTCGTATTGTGTAGATCAATCCCTTTAGCCTGTCTGATTCATTTTTTCACTAGGTACTTTCTTCTCTGCTTGCTAGAGCTATTGCATCATGGAATAACAAATGCCTTTCATGGCTGATGTATATCTCTGAAAGTGCATCTTTTTAATTATTACAGCCCAGCAATAGCATTTGTAACACATTCTAAGCAATGGCTTGAGGTTGCTTGAAGGTTTGTGCCATGAAGCTCACTGAAATAAAGCAGTAAATGAGATGTTTGTGTTTATGAGGGTCAAACAAATGCTAATTAAAATTTCAGAAAACACTGGACTAGCTCATAATTTGTACCGATGCTTCAGTCTAGGAGTCCAGAAGGGGAGGCCTGTTGAGTCTGGACAGGACTCAGCTTGTTCTGTCCAGCTTTCAGGGCCATAGTGAAATGCTAGTCTTCATATATTTTCTGAAGTCATTCCTCCTGGCACATTTTCAGCATACTCAGAACAAGCCAGGACAAATATTGGAAAGCTGATGAAACACTGAGACAGCAGTAAGAATCAGGCAAGTGCCTTCAGGATAGAAAATGTGGGTTGTACACAGCAGGTACGCCTGCCCTGTGTTGGGTAGAATGTGGTGTGAGACAAACACAATGCTTCTCCTTTATGCATGGCTCATCTTAAAACTCAGTACCTGTAAGAGTGGTAAAAAACAATACAATGAAAAAGAGATTGAAGCTCAAATCATAACTTCCCATTGCTTTTTTGGAGTAGAAAAGATGTTAAACTCTATGAAAGCAGCTTGTGATTTGCAAGAGACTTGGTGGAATAACTAAGAATAATAATAAAAAAAATTACTCAAAATTTGTCCTATGATGCAGATCAAAACCCATTCATGCCTATCCATCCTCTTTTGTCTACTAGTTCACCATAAGGGACTTTCCAACATGATGGAAATCTTCCCAATTTCTCCTGACATTACGAAGGTGCCCGTGGAGTTCTCTGGCTGTCTACTTCTCATCCTTCGCTATTGCCAAAAGATTTGCTATTCCGTGAACCTATTCTTTGCACTTATTCTTTGGAGTTTCTCAATGTCTGTCTGTGTGTTGCACCCTGTTGACCCTTCTTGTACTTCTCCCCATTGCTGTCATCTTTAGTTCTTTGGAGGCAGTTGGTGATCTGTGTCTCACTGCCACATGGCAACACTGCTAAGATGTTAACAACAAAAAGATAGGCCTTTCTTTCACAGGATTCCTGATGTATTCTTCATCTATGCTTGGTCTTTCCAGGGTGAATGGACAGGCCAAATTCCTTTGCATGATTACAGATCTCTTCCAGGAAACTCTACATTGTCCTGGGGCTTGATGGAATTAGCACAATGATATTTTCAAACAGGAATGTCTGGAAGACTTCATCCTCCATAGGGATTGTTCTTTTGATCTGTATTCTTTGCTGGATCTCCTCTATCTCACTGGCAATTGTCTTTTGCCAGCATTCATCTTGGTTTTTTATACTTTGATATTTATTATAACAAAGTTATTGAACAGGGTTATTTGTATTGCCTCAGTTTCCTCATCTGTAAAATGAACTGGAGAAGGAAATGGCAAACCACTCTACTATCTTTGCCAAGCAAAATGCTAAGAGGAGTCACAAAGAGTCAGACATGACTGAAAAATGACTGAACAAGCAAACAATATTTATATCGTTACATTTCTAAAGAGTCCTTGATGATCTTGGTGCCAAAGAGCCTATGAGGTGTCATTTGGTTAATGGGATCTTACATTTTCTACATAGTTCAGTTAATCATGAGATGATAAAATTGTTATCTGTTCTTTAATATTGCTTTGAAACCCTGCTTTTTCTTATTATTGAGAGCAGCTACATGGTACAACGGATGAAGTGCTCAGCTTGGAGGCAGGAAGACCTGAATTCAAATCCAGGCTTAAACACTTACTGGTTGTGTGACTCTGGGCAAATCACTTAATCCCTGCTTGCCTCAGTTTCCCCATCTGTAAAATGAGCTAGAGAAGAAAATGGCGAACCACTCTAGTATCTTTCCTAAGAAAACCCCAAATGGGGTCATGAAGAGTTGGACACAACTGAAACAACTGAACAACAAATACCCATAAACTTTGGTCACACTCTACCATTAATACACTAGTGTTCATGGGGGAGAGTGGGCACCAATTATAGAAACCTAGTAAGGAAACACATTTGTATGGGAGACCCATGTCTTTAGGACAACTCTAGTCATTTTTCAGTCTTGTCCAATTCTTTACAACCTCATTTGGGATTTTCTTGGCAAAGATACTGGAGTGATTTGCCATTCCCTTCTCCAGCTCATTTTACAGATGAGGAAGCATGAGGCAGACAGGGTTAAGTGACTTGTCCAGGGTCACACAGCTAGCAAACATCTGAAGCCATATTTGAACTCAGGCAGTTGAGTCTTCCTGACTCCAGACCTGGCACTCTACCCACTTTGTCATCTAGTATGTGTTTAATAAATGTTTATTGAGGGACTGACTGGAAAGCAGACCTTGGTGTTTATGGTTTCCTTCAAGAAGTGTATACCAAAAGTTACCAGATGGGCAAACTACTGGAGTCTAAAGGCATCCTTTTAGCAAAAGCAGTTCCCCTAAGCCTATATCTACAAAGTTATTCTGGTATGCTCTTTCTTGGGCTCCCAAGTGTTGGTTTTTTTTCAATATATGATCATGTATCACCCTTCTTTGGTGGCAAGCCTCTTTCCTCGTGGAAAGTATAAGAAAACAAAGACCCATCATTTTGAAAGGGCAAGCTTTCTATTCATTCTGCAGTCAAATGACAGGTGTTTCTGTGCTATAGATGAACTGTTCCTGATTTTTTTCCTCTCCATGCTAAATCTTCTTGAAAAGTTAAAAAATGTCCTAGTAGAGGGGCATTCAAAAAGTATTTGTTCAAGTAAATTTTTGTTACTATTTTGAAGATGAATATGTGATGCTTTTACATAAATTTCTATGTGCATCTCTGCAGAGTATTTGGCTTGGTAACGAGGCCAGGCAGAATAGCTATTTTATAATGCAGGAAATTGTTCCTATTTGATAACTAACTAAAGATGGCAGTAGATAAAGCACTTGTAGAGAATCAACATGCAGTTGGAGCACCTTCAAAATAAATAGCTCTATTATAGATTAACCACATTATTTTAGGTTTTCACCCCATGGCACTATTGCCATTTTGTTTTCTGTTCAAATCCATATGAATGATGAGTTGTGCCATAATATAACATAATAAAGAATATGTGATTGAGACTATGCATTTTGATATTTCTTTCCTTTTAAATTCTTTAGAGACTTGTTTGTGTATATTTATATGTTTAAGACTTAAAAGTTTAAAGATTATTGAAATAACTACTTCTATTCCTATGAAATTCTTTCTTTGTAAATATAATGGCATCACTAGTTTTACAAATGCTCCTTGGAGGCAGGTGAGTGGCACAGTAGAAAGAACTAGGCCTGGAGTCAGGAAAATATGAGTTCAAATCTGACCTCAGACATATTTGTATGACCACTACAGTGAGTCAATTGTTCTCTGCCTCAATTTCCTCAGTTGTAAAACAGATAATAACAACACCCTTCCTCACAGGGCTGTTGTGATGATCAAATGAGATAATATTTCTAAAGCACTTAGCCCAGTGCCTGACACGTAGTAGGTGCTTAATAAAATGCTTGTTCCCATCCCTTCCTTGTTAAGTTAAAAGATATTTAAAGTAAAAGTGAATGACTCCTTAAATTTAGGGAAATATCCCAAAATTTTTCAGTCTTCATGCTGCTTTGGCTTTCAATAAACCTTTCCATACCCCTATTCAGTGTGAAATCAAATAAATTCTAGAATTTAACCATGTGTATATGCATAAGGAATAAAATTGATTAATTTTTCCTAAAACTTTATTTGACATGTAACATTTTTAGTATCATAGAGTTGTTAAATGTTTTTTCAGAACCCAGTCGAACAAATTAATGAGACTCTTGATTCTATTTCTTGCCAACCAACCATTTTATTTTATTTTTGGAGATACCTAACATTTGGCTGAGGGTTGGTTATCTCTTGCTTTGGATTTGATTGAGAACAGAGGTGAGAGTCTTGGTTCACAAAAATAAGTTGTTGCAAATGAAATTAAAGCTTTGTGGACATATTTAATAAGAATGGCATATGGTTTTCCTAGGAAACACTTAACAATTTTGTAGTTTCATTGATTGGAAATCATTTTAGAGTTTCTGGTTATTATGAAGATCAATTAGCTTCTCTGCGTCATCACAGATTTTTTTCTAACCCAGAATGAAAAGGATTTCATCTTTAAATCTCACCATTTGATTTTGGTCAGTAAGACTTGTTCCTTCAACTGTTTTCTTTAAAAATTTTCACATGCACTATACAGCTTCCTCCATTTCCCACTCCATTCCCACCTCCTCACTGTTGCCTTTCCAATCCATTGGGTTTCTTCCCTATTAATGTTACTAGTTTTAGACTATTTCAATAGGAAAATATAATTCTTTAACAAATTTCCTCATGCCCCTTGACAAACTTCTTGTACCATGTGAGGGTACAGCTACTCCAGTTTGGGAACCACAGATTTAGAAGATTTAAGAAATAAACTTTTTTTAGATTACTAGCCTCTTAAGATACGTTTTAGTTGCAAAGTTTGTTTGACATGGAAAACATAAAAGAACTTTCCAGACCTTTTGCCTAGGCACCCTGAGTTTAAATTTATTCTGTGGAACTTGATATAATGTTCTGACTCATACTTTAAAATTTTATTAATATGTCCTATATAATGATACATATTTATATACATATATATGTATAATTAATATAATAAAATGTCATCATAAAGACAATATCTTTCAGGCCTGGCCTTTCTCTTTCATGACTCATCTTAAATAATTGGTTTTCAAATATTATAAAAATCATTTTTTTCAATTTAGTGAAAATTTGTGCTGCTGAAAGGGACTTTATCAGCCAAAAAAAAAAAAATAACCCAACCTTAGAAAACATATTTTAACTATGCTTTATGATTCTTGGGTTAAACAGTATTATTTGGTATAAATCATTATGTGGTGGTACATCTTAGATCTCCTTTTTTGCTTTATTGATATCTTCTTATAGGTTTGAAAGGCCATATTAAGAACTTGTTTCTGCTTGTTTCTCTTAATTCTTTTGTAATTATGTTGGATATTTTCTATTTTGGGAAAGAAGAAGGGCCATATAATGGAGAGAAGCATTGCCTGAGGGTTGTGGGTTCTAGCTTCCAGTTGTGTCACTTGCTGTCTCTATGCCCTTGACTAGGTCCATTCCCTCTCTAGGTTTCAGATGCCTCACATGAAAACAGGATTATAGATTCACACTACTCAGCACGAGAGGGGGAATAGGAGCAAATGAATTTTTGAGGACCTTGCTAGTTCTTCGATAAGTAGTTCTGAGAACATTTCCCAAAGATACAGACTTGTAATGGTTTGTTTGGTTGGTTTTTGTTGGATAATTTGTTTTTTTGTTGTGTGAGGTGGGTGGTTTGAAAGAAGGTGGAAAAGAGGAACAAAAAAAAGGTTACTTGCTGTAATTGCTCAGTAATTACTGTACTGAGCTCATCAAATCTGTGTAAAAATGAGATCAACAAGGTAATCAATAAATAAAATAAGGCATTTATTCAGGATCAAAGAATTGTAGTTTGGAACAATGCACTCTTAGACAAGGAACTTCAGTGAGGTTAATTGCAAACAGGTTGTATATATACTCAGAAGGGGGGCAACTAGGTAGATGGATTGAACGGTAGTTCACAAGTCATTTATTGTAGGATGATAGCACTTTCCTAGAAAAACCACAGAATTGGTTTAAGCCGCTTCTAAGCCAGTAGAGGTAATCGTTTCCTGTACCCCAAGCCGCGGTCACTTGTAGGATCATCAAAATAGCAGAACTGCATGAAGGGAGGGGTCACAGAAGTATTTTTGGAGCTATCTCTGTCTGTGAATGGGAGCAGTTAGAAACTGCTAGTCTCAGTAGAGATTCCCAGGAGTTTACATTTGAGGTAGGTAGAGGATGATTAGAAATTGCTAGTCAGAACAGGGTAGGGGTCCCAGAGTTTCTCGGGAATTGACAAGCTAACGATTTTGATATTTTCTTTCCCTGGTGTCTTCACAGCAGCCACAAACTTCCTGCGATCTCTCCTAGAACCAGATCCTGCAAAGAGACCAAACATTCAGCAAGCACTGGCAAATCGTTGGCTTAATGAGAATTGTCCTGGAAAAGCTCCATATAACATCACATATCCAAACAGGTACTTCAGTAAATGCTGTCCTCTAATGAGATAGAGAGTTTATGTGTGAGACCACTTTGGAACATAATTTAAGATTCAATTCAGTTCAATAAACATTTAATAAACACCTACTCTGTTCTAGGCATTGTGCTGAGTGCCAGGGATATAAATAAGAAAAAGAGGTAGTCCCTGCTCTCAAGAACCTTACAATCTAATGGGAGAAAGCACACACTGAAAAAAACACTGAAAAATTGGGGGATTCTGGTGGGAACCAGCTCAGGAACATGTTGCTCCTTAGAGCTAAAGCCAAACGAAGTAGCTGATAGAAAATGGACTTACCAGGAAAGTTCTGAGATAAGAAAGTCATAGGATCATGAGTGAATGCAAGGGGAAAAAAAACTCTATTTTTATTTAGTTCACAGGAATGAGTAGCTTATTATTCTGTCACCCAGTAGGAATAAGACTATTGGGAATTTTACCAAAGTGATACCTTAAATAGAGCAGTTGATATTCCTCATTCCTCATAAATACTTTCAATCAGTTCTTTCAAAACCATCAAGTACAATCACCTCACTTTAGAGTTGACTATAAACTGAGGCTTAGAGACATTAAATGACTTATCTTAGGGTTGTGTGGGATGGCTCAGGTCCCTACATAAATCAGTTACTCAGAGGCCTCTCAAAGTGATGACAGAAAAGTGATTTATTCGATTCTCGAGAAGCGGGGCTCACCTGTAGGAGTAGGAAAGCCGAAGACAAAGAACAGGACAGTGATTTATATAAACCCTAACGCAAGTCCCTCCTCCCCCCACTGGCCATTATCCTCATTAGCTGAGAATATGGTCTTACATTCTAGACACGAAATCTAACCAATCCCTTTTGAAATGAAGACATCGAGGAATTATGTAAGTTTTGTCCAATCATTGAGACCCTAATACACTACACAGTTTTATATCCTTATATGGAACTATTCTATTCTAAAAATATTGTAACCTTGAGCCTTTAGGCCTTACCTCACCCCTGGGAGAAGAATTACAATCTGAGAAGTCTTCACTAAGTCTATCCCACTCAGGGTCACACAGCTAGTCTAAGGCAGAATGTGAACAGAATTCAGCCTTTTCAATTCTGTCCAACATTCCATCAATTATGACACCTATTTGCCATCTTAATTACTGATTGCATGAGATCAGAGTCCTCTCATGTCAAGTAAGTGGAGTCCAGTCTTTGCGAAGTCCCATGCTTGCTGGTCATTGGACAGTGACTTAGGGAAACAGCCAATAGGGCTTCTGCTCTTATCAAAAAATGATTAAGGCTCCTGTACTTACAATCAGCCCAAAAATTCTCCTGTCTTCAACAAGTATACAGACTCATCTAGTCAGCCCTTTTGTGATCTTTGTTGTTCTGGGTTGTTCTTGATTTTCATTTTAGCTTACTCTTACCAATACAAGAACGTTTGGGTCGGCAGGTGGGTAGGATGAGGGAAACAGGGGTATTATTTGCTCCCAGAGAGATAAGAGGCATTACTCTCTCAGCTCCTAAAAGAGAGGAATCTTTCATTCAATCTTGCAAGTAAGTATTAAAAGAGTCACTGGTCCTTAAATGCAATATATTATTTCATTCTTCGTAAGGAAAGTACTGAGGGCAAAGTGAGTGCAAAACCACATTCTTTTCTTCTCAACTGACTGGCTTTTGCTTTTTCTATGTAAACAATTAAGTAGATACAGCCAACATTACTCTAAAGCTGAGATAAAAGCAATTACAAAGATAGTCCTGCCAAGGCTAGAACCCATCTCAGATATTCCCATGCCTGACATGACAGCAGGCTGGGCAATTGACCAAGATTAGGTGACTGAGATGGAAATATTGTTTAAATAGAAAAAAATAAGACGATGGAAATGTAGAGGGAAGTAGGAATAGGGAGAAAATGAATACAGAGTAAACAGAAAAGTTTGTAGAATTGCAAGAATTCTGAACTGCTTAAAATGAGAAGGGACAAAATAGTTATTGATAAGGGTTAGAAAGTTCTACATTGTAAAGAAAAGATTTCAATGGAAAGTAATAGATACAGACCATGATTATTCAGATCTACACTGAGATGACTCAGAGTACCTTATGTATAGTCTTGGGACTGTCTGTATTTCAGGTAAGCACGTGGTGGCTCCATTCAGTCACTGCTCAAAGGTCTAGCATGTGAGAAGTCATTTAGACAACAACAGAAATGTTACAGAGGAAATCTTGAAATAGATTGTTTACTGCTTTCTGACACCAGTCCTAGTCAGATACCAAAAGAACAAAACTGAAACAGACTCTGACAGCAAAATTAAGGGCGTATGGCTCATTACACTTTGCTAATAATGTATGGCACATAGGTATGCTTTCTGTTAAAGGAAGGGAAAATTAGTGAAAATGGAATGGGTCATTAAGTTAATGTAATCACTGTCTAAATGAGTCTAATCAATCCACTAAATGTGACATCTCTTAAGTAAACAGGGCTAAAATTAAGAAGCAGTTCTCTCCTTGTGTTGGCCTGATTTCCATTTAAAAAATATGATTTGGCATCTAATTCTCTTACTGTTTGTAGATAAACTCTCATAAATTAAGAACAAGTTTCAGATACTTTGTGCTATTAGTTCGGATTTTGCATTGAGGTTTTAATCAGAAGCATAGCTGGCTAAACATCTAACTAGGTGGGTAGATTAGAGAGTAGACTAGAAATTTGTATATTAAAGAAAACACTAGTGTTATGTCTTTTGTTATGAGGGACCTGTTACTTAGTATATGCTGAAGGGAAACGTTTTAATATAAGATGAAAACAACGCTTCTAGCTAATATGGCAAACATGAAATATCAGAGAGGATCTCCCTATACTCCAGAAAATACCTTTAAAAGGTCAACAGATCGAATAATGATCAAGAAAATCCAGAAAGAAAACAAAGCTCCTTTATCCCAGAATCGAAAAAAAAGTCAGAAATCCTAGGGCATTGAGAGAGGAACCCCTAGAGAAGCTGGCATGAATTGAGATATGATTACAATGTAATCATATATTAATGAGGTTATTAAGCCAACAGTAAAAGATACACCCTGATTTTTTTTTTTTTGAAATAGCTTTGATTGAGTTAAGAAAGGAACAATACAGTTGGCTGAAGGAACAAATGAGTCAGACTTCTGGGGCTTTAAATGGCTAAGCTTCTGAACAGATTTCAACAGTTCAAGAGCTGAAGAGTTGGAGACACTACAAACTTGTGGAGGAGTTTATTTCTCTCCTTCTCCTAACTCCTGTTGGCCATGTAGCTTTGAAAGGGAGTTACTGAGTCAGTATGAGACACTGTATACAGCAAGAACAGATATATGTGCTCAAGAAGTATGTATGCAGAATAATAGGTACTGAAGGGAGGAAACAACTTCAAGGAATGTAGCGCTTGATAACAAAGAGAGTCATTCTATGAAGAGGAAAACACCTTGGAACTCAACTAGGTTAGCAACCCAATGAAGATGCTGAACGCAAGAAGAGCTCTCTGATGACTCCATGAAAAGAGAAAGAGTGTCCAAGCTTGGCAATAGCAAGCTTAGTCAGTTGCCTTTGCCCACTGTGAATCTTATATATGTGTCTCACTACCATTTAGCTTAATCTGATCATGTATGCTGTGTGTATCTGTGGGAGTACACCCCGGAAGAAAATGTTTTATAATTATTCTGTTTATTATGTTGAATAAATATTTTGTTAAAGGTGATTGAATCTGCTGGCTGTTAGTGGGAAACACACCGGTAGGGGCTCCTGTATTACTCTACAGTATTACCTGTAGTCTGACCTCCTTGGAGTATAAACTTAATAGTAATATCACCAAGTCAATGTACATTTTAGTGATTGGGGGAGGGAATTGTTTTCCAGAATGGTTTAACCAGTTTTCTATTATGCCAGAAGTTCATCAATGTGCCTCTTGTTTCAGAGCCCCTCCAACATTTGTCATTTTCCTTTGTAAACATGTGATAGGTGTAAGGTGGAAATGCAAAAATAGTTTTAATTTGTATTTTTATATATTAATAGTGATTTGGAGCATTTTTATATTTTTTGGTAGCTTGCATTAATGGACTTTTTAACTAACTGCCTGTTCATATTCTTTGACCATTTATCTTTTTTTTAAAAAAGATTATTTTTCCAATTACATGTAAAAACAATTTTTAACATTCATTTTTAAAAATTTTGAGTTCCATATTCTCGCCCTCCATCTCTCCCTCTCCCTCATTTAGAAGGCAAGCAATTTTATTTAGGTTATACATGTGCAGTCATACAAGTCATTTCTATATCAACTTTAACCCTTTATCTACTGGGGAATTATTCATTTTTATTTTTCTTACCATCAGTTACTAATCACCAATATATCTATGTCAGAGAAACTACTCAGAAGATTTTTCCCATCTGATTCCAAGTGCATTTATTCTGCTTGTGTAGAATCTTTTCAATTCTATATAATCAAAATTGCAAGAATTCTTCCACTACTCTTAGTTTTAAAAGATATCTTCTTCCTCTGTCTTCTGATTTCTTTGTAATATGATCTTTTGTATTTAAGTATCATGTATCGATTTGGAGTCTATTGTGGTATATGAAATAAAATAATGGTCTCAATTGATTCCTATTAAACTGCTTTCCAGTTTTCCTAGCAGTTTTTTGAGGAACAGGGAGTTGGTTGGTCCCCTTGATTTTATTGAACATGAAACTACTATGTACCTATTTCTGGGTCTCATTCACCCAGTCTGTTTCAATGAATTTTTTCATTGGTACCAAATTACTTCTATCATTACAATTAGAGATCTGATACTGCTAGCTTTCCTTTATTCCTACTTTTTCCCCATTGAAATCCTTATCTTATTTCTCTGGGTGAATTTTATTATTTTGTCTACAGCTAGAGAAATAAACTCTGACACTAACTTTGTGACACTAATTTCTGATGCTAAATTTATCAATATTGTTATGTTGGCAGGGTCCAACCATGAACAATTAATATCTCTTCAATTATTTATCTTCCCTTCCTTGTGTTTTCTATATTCATATAAATGTCTTGGTAGATGGATTCCCTGATATCTCACCTTCTACAGTTATTGTGAATGGGATTTGTTTTCTCTCTCTTCCCTCTGGATTTAGTAATACTATATAGAAAGCCTGATAATTGTTTGTGATCTTTTTTTTATACTATGCAACTTTAATAAAATTGTTGTTTGTCCACTGCCATTTCTGATAGCATCCGCATTATAGAAATGACAATCATCTAGTTACTGATTTTTTTACTAATAGCTAATATTGAGGAGCTTCATATAGATTTCCTTCATTTTAGCTTCACAAGCCTATAAGATAGGTGCTATAGGTATTATTATTTACTTATTTTATATATTATTATAATTATAATATTATATATATATTACTTGTTATTATTTACATTTTGAATGTGAGAAAACTGAAGCTTAGAGATATTAGGTCTTGTCTAATAGTCAGTGTAACGATTATTAGAGGTGGACTTAAGATCCAGATTTTCCCTATTCCAAGCCCAGCCTTTGACCCCCTTCTTTACTGTAATATATGTTTACAACACATAGGAGTACATCTATGGGCTTTATTGTTTATAATTTAATAACAGTAAGCATTTATTTGATCCTATGTGTGTGTACAGATACAGAGGTCTTGGTGTCCCAGTTATCTTCCAATTTATAGTCTGTCAAGGAAATAAGGCTCACACACAGATAATTATGATATACAATATTCATTACTCAAATGGATCTCGGTTTTCATTGATTTGGAATTTCTTCCAACAGTGTGTGTAAATCATAACCCACTGGTGCTTGCCCATCCCATGCCACTCATCATCATCATCATCATCATTGATAGCTTTTATATAGTGCCTGTTCTGTGCCAGGTGCTGTATTAAGTGCCCTACAGATGTTATTCATTTAATGCTCATAACAACCCTGGGAAGAAGGTAATATTATTATTCTCATTTTATAGCTGAGAAAACTGAGACAAACCAAAATTAAGTGACTTGCCCAGGGTCACACAGCTAGTAAATGTCCAAGGCCAGATTTGAACTTAAATCTTTCTGACTCCAGGTCCAACAATCTATCTACCTCCCCAGCCAGTTTGTCTGTGTCCTCTCATTAAGTTCACAATATTACATCAAAAGTGTATTTTACAAGTACATATAAAATACTGTAGCATATATTGCTGTTGTTCAGTTGTTTCTATTGTGTCTTAGTCTTCATGATCCTATTTAGGGCTTGGGATATTGGATATTGGAATGATTTGCCATTTTTTTCTCCAGCTCATTTTTATAGATGAGGAAGTGAGGCAAACACAGTTAAGTGACTTGTTCAGGATTACAAAGCTAGTAAGTGCCTGAGGCTGGATTGGATTTCAGGAAAATGAATCTTCCTGACTCCAGGTCCAGTACCCTAGTCCACTGGGCCACCTAGCTGCCCATATTATATTCTGTATTAGCTGTTTTACTGTATATAATATACATATTATATTACGTATATTATGCTTTAATACATATGAGGAAAGGTTTTCTAGAACAGGTAGCACTTGAATTTCATAGGCAAAGGGAAGGAAGGCGGGTATTCCAGGCTTAGAGGAGGAAGCAAATAATTCAGCATAAACTCTATGCTGACTCAGGAATACCCTCAGTCTGTAACATAAAAACAATCCATCACTCAACAAATGCTTATTAAGTGGTTGCTCTATGCTAATGTTATGCTTGACATTGAGGATACAAATACAACAGAATTTACATTCTGAAGGGGAAGTAAACAAGGACAGATGTGTAGAGAAAAAAAGAAAGACCAAATAAATACAAAAATGAAATAGTTTAAGAAGGGCAATAACAATTGAGGGGACCTTCATGAGGAAGGTGGTATTTGAACTGCATCTTGAAGAAAGGGAAGGAATAATAAATATTTTGTTGAGAGTCTACCACATGCTGCAGATGCTGTGCTGAGAGCTTTGCTTATATTATCTCATTTGATTCTCACAACAACCCTGTGAAGGAGGTGTTATTATGACCTTTGTTATGTCGCTAGAAAGTCTCTGAGGCCAGATTTGAACTTAGGTCTTCCTGTGTCCAGGCCTAGAACTCTATTCAATATGCCACCTAGCTACATGTACTAGCTGAAATTGTATGTGCAAATAACTTATCGTTATAGTAAATATTTCGTTTGTCCAGCAATGCCTTTTGAATATATATATATATATATATATATATATATGGATCTATTTGCTTTTATTACTAATGGACTTCTAAGGCTCCCTTTGGAAGATTTCAAAAATCACCATGTGGCATTTTTTTTCCCTTTTGCTACAGGATTCACCTAGAAGACTTGAGCCAAAGTGTGGTGCTTCACATGACTGAAAAGCTCGGTTACAAAAATAGCGATGTGATCAACACTGTCTTGTCCAACAGGGCTTGTCACATCCTTGCCATCTACTTCCTGCTGAACAAGAAACTTGAACGCTATTTGTCAGGCCTTAGAGTAAGTTTGGCATTGTTGACAGATTTCTTTGCTCTTGGTGGGGGAAAAAAATGTCCCTTTTTCTCATCCATAAATGTTTTCTAATTGCTGACACTTGATCTTCAGCTGTTAAGTTAGTCTGACGTGTTGCTGAGTCTCTGGAATGTGAGATAAAATAGTATCCAAACCTGGGTCACATATCACACTTTTAGTTCAAGAGAAGTCAAGATGTTTTAAAAATAATCTCTCACAAAATTAGACCCTAGGCAAATTATTCTAACTCCTTGACTTTTTTACTTCTCCTTTAGCATCTCTCCTTATTCTTCTATGCCTTCAAACCTGGACTCATGATCTGTTATCTCCCTAAGTCTCTCTGCTGAAATATGTCACCTAGACTTTCGTACTGAAAAGGAAATCCATCAGTATTGATTTAGTTTGATTATAGGATTAAGCTCCCCTCTTTAGGAAGAGCCTAGCTCTAAAAGTTAAGCCAGACTAAAGTCTCTTAAATCTAACATACCTAGAGATTTAATGAATAGATAAATTGAAAAGGTTTTATCATTTAATAGCAGATAATTTTGAGTTAGACATATATCTTTGTAGAAATAAAATAATCATAGGATTATAAGACTTTTTAAAGGCTAAGTTCCCCTTTCTAGCAGCTGGAGAAAGGGAGTTTGCCTAAGGGCTAAAAGTCTCTCTTTCCATTCTTAGTAGATAAGCTCTCTTTTTTCTTGAGCTAGAGTCTAAGTTGAGAAACTGAATCTCTAAGGTTGGCAGCTGGAAGACTGGGTGGCGGGGGCTCAGTGACTGTTAACTCCAAACCACAAGTACTTCTTTCCCAGTGAGCTTTCTGGTTACAAAAGGCATCATCTGGAGGGCAAGGACTTCTGGGGTAATCTCACTTTGACAGCTCAATGTTACTGTTGGGTTAAGAAAGCCTGGGAGAAGTGCACTAGTCAGGTGACCTCTCTTGTCTAATTGAATTATGTTCAAAACAAGTTTGTCATTTTTTTTATTCCTTTTCTGTTATAAAAATTATCCCTGTAAATTATTCCTTGTCTCTGACCTCTGTCAGATGACCTGGTTTGTAATGCAAATGCTAACTTTGCAAATGAAATCATACTCAGTAACTTTGTACCTCAGTTTCTTTTTATTTCAGATAATTAATTTTAACACTGCCCTCTTCAGCAGAGCTACATACTATCCCTGTTTGAATTTACTCATATCCAGAGTCCTCATCGCTGTCCACTAGAAAACCGATAAACAAATTCATCATTATGTATTAATAGGTGTACTTTAAAAAAAATTATACCAGAAGGTATTTTCCTTCTAACTGTTCTTTTTTATGAATCATTTGATTTCTTAATCCTGATAGCATCACTGAAAATAAGCATTATTTGCTCCTTCTAACAGATGCTAAGCCTTGTGGAATTGAGGCTGGAGTAGTGGCCAGCCTGTTCCTCATAGCACAACACCAACCAAGAAATGTTGCAAGGCTCTGGGCATATTATATATTGTGTTATTGTCTTACTCCTGAAACATTTTTTTAGAAATCAATTTGGAATATTGAAGGCATCTCTGAATAAGGGAGGAAACAGAGCTTGAAGGGTATGAGTGATGGTAAAGATGAGTTCTGCCTACTTGGTCCTTTGTATTAATTGGAAGAATAAAAGACTGCCTTGCCTGTAAATATGTGATCCCCAAGTCTTTTTTTTAAAATAGATGGCTAGAGGAGCTTTATTCTTTTTTCCTACTGGCTATCTCTGGTGAGTTATCATTAACTCCCAAAGCCTACGGATTCATCAAACAACTCCACTCATAGATGAATGTGGGGAAAGAACCTTTGATCTCTGCATGGGAACCTACTGAGGGCCATAGAGCTAGTGTCTTCCTGACTCTAGGTTCAACAATCTATTGCATCATTCAGCAGAAAAAGGAAAGTCATCAAGGCAAAAGGAAGGAGGGGGATAATAATACAAAGTTTGTTTGAAGAGAGTTCTTGAAAGGAGTTTTTTACCATGTTTATTACGTTCACTGAACTTAGTTTGTCATGACTTTTCCATATAATCTCCTAATGGGTTTAAACTTATTTCAAAATGGGAAACAAACTTTTTGATGTCAGTCAGCTGACACACCTTGGGCAAATCTCTTGGCCTCAGTTGCCTCATGTGTAAAATTAAGGCTTTGATCTAAATGATCTCTTAGTTTCCTTTCAATTTTAAATTCTATAATTCTAATCAGTTGTGAAGGCTTCTATGGCAATTTGCACAAATTCTATTGAGTCCCAGTTTGTCATGAGCCATGAAGGATATAGTTCCAAATAAACAATTTTTAATTTTTTGAAGCTACATCAAAGAATGGGGTTGCTGATTCTATCTTTAGACTCATTCTGTTCAGTATTTTAGTTAATGTCTTAGATGAATGTATAGAAGGATGTTTATCATATTTCCAGATAACATGAAGTTGATAGAGATGGCTAAGTTGGAAACAGAATCAGAATCCCAAAAGATCTCTAAAAGCTAAAACAATGGGCTGGGGAAAATGAACTGAAATTTAATAGGAATAAGTTGATTTAAAAAAAAAGAACTTCACAAGTTCAACATAGAGAGGCATTCATAGATAAGCATTCATTTGAAAAATTCTTGAGTGTGAATAAACACACAAGGCATGTAAAATGATTCTACAATGTGACATGATGGCCAGAAAAATATCACTGTCCTTCGCAGCATAAAGAGAAAATTATAGTTTGAAGAACCAAGGAAAAGATAGACCTATTGGTGTTTAGTCCCATTCAGACCACAACAGGAGGATTATATTCAGTTTGGGGCCCCATTAGAGCCCTATTTAGAGGACAATGATAGGGAAGGTCAAGGGCCTAAACTGTGAAAAAAATATCTGTCCTACAAGGATCAGTGGGATGAATTGAGGCAGTTTAGCCTGGATTAGAAGAAATTTGAGGGGGACTTAATAACTACCTTCAAGTAGTTAAAGGATTAACATGTTGAAATGGAGATCAAGGTTTTTCTACATGATGCCAGGAGGCAAAATTGGAAGAAATGTTTGGAAGCTATAGAATTTGTCTCATAAGAAAAAACTTGTTATCACAGTAGTCAAAGGAATGGGCTGCCTTGAAGGTAGTAGACTGAGCTGTGTGACCTCAGGCAAGCCACTTAGCCATTCTGGATCTGTTTCCTCATCTGTAAAATGAGGATAATAGCATCTGTTGTACATGGCTATTATGAGCCTCAAATGAGATAATGTATATGAAATATTTTGTAAACTCTATATAGTATTTAGCAAAAATATTATACAAATGTGAGTTATTATCTACAAAATTTAGAGATGTACTAGACTGCTAATATCACTTCCAATTCTAAATCTCTGACCCTATGATCTTAAGTCTCTTCAGACAAACTAATTTTATTAAAGAAAAAAATACTAACATTTTTTAAAAATTGAGTCAGTATTAGAGGTGCTATGGGAAGAGAGAAAATACCAATGCACTATTGGTGGATCTGTGACCTGGTCCCACCATTCTAGAAATTAGTTTGCAATATTGTGATTAAAGCGACTAAATTCTCCTTACCCTTACCCAGGGATCCCAAGATTGTGGATGTATGCCTTAAGGAAATCAAAGACAGAAGCAAAATTTTAATTTATACCAAAATATTCTTAGCATTCTTGGTGGTAGCCAAGAACTAGAAACAGATTGGGTAACCACAGATGGGGGAAAGACTGATAAAGGTAGGGCATGAATTTAATGGAATATTATTATGTAATAAAAGCTGCAAGATACGTAGAATTTAGAGAAAGATGGGAGGATTTGTAAAAAAAAAAAAAAAAGTCAATACAGAACAAAATAAAGAGGACCAAGAAAACAGTAGCCATAACCAGAACATCGTAAACAAAAAGATTCCTTAAAAGAAATTGAACTCTGAGTAATTGAAAAGGCAATTCAGGGCTTAGAGAAACAATAAGAAAATGTACCTCCCTGTTCCCAGAAGAAGGACAAGGACAATTAAATACATGGTATAATAGTGTCACATATATCACTGCATAGGATGTTTTTGCCTAATTGTTTTCCAGTGTTACAAAGGAGGGTTCCATCTGGAGAAGGGGTGAGATGAGGGTCAGACTGACTGATCTATAGACAAAAGGCATGACAAAAATATATTGTATATAATATGTAATAAATTGTATATAAATATACAATTCAAATATTCTCAGGAGGGATAGGATTGATGACATCATAATCAAAAGTGATGGTTGCCAATGGTTAAGATATATTTATTGTTCCCCTGGCAGAAATCGAACATTCAAGACAACATTTTCTACAAGAACCAGCTCTATCAGATAGAAAACTACAACGTGAATAAAGAATCTTATGAGGTAAGGATATCAGCAGTATTTGAAATATTCGAAGACTAAGAAATCTTTGGTTATTTATTTCCATTCTTATGTGTCGTAAGGGAAGGGAAAATAAATTATTCCAGGCCCCAAAGTAATAAAAGGTGATTATGAAAGCAAAAGTTACCAAATGACTCCTTGCTGAACTATGGCCATGAAAAATGGAATACATGGGATCCGTTGGTTTGCAGAGTTTGAGGGGATTTATTTTAATAAAAGCAAAAATTATAGTCCCATGTAGACTTGACATCAAGAAAGCAAAACGTGACAAAGGAGTCCAGAAAGGTTTTAGAATGACCAAAATAATTTTTATTGTCAGCTATCCTTGTATGAAAAGGTAAGGACTGACCATCTTGCCTCAGAAGTTCCCAAAAGGAAACTCACAGTTTTGCAAGGACAGAGATAGGTAGTCACACAATCGCATGCAGAAAATGTAACTCCTTTGGTGATTTTTCAGTAGTTTCCTTTAATTTCAAAAGCTCAGCTATTTTTACTCCCAAGTCACTCCTTACTGGACACTCCAGTACCTCTACTCCTTCCGTAGAATCACTTCCTCCATTTCTTTCTCATGGCATGCTTCCAGAAGCAAGCTCTACTTTGCTTGTCTTTCTCTGGGGGGAGGAAGGCACTAAAAATTCCTTCTTTTGAAGACAGTGCAAGAATTGACCATTCTTTTCCAAAACCGTGTGAGGAGGAAGGGCCTATTCAATTCATCCTTCATTTTTTAACCTCAAGATTCCCTTAACTTGTATAATAATAGCTGGCATTTATATAGCCTTTTAAGGTTTGTGAAGTGCCTCTCACTTTGTGAATAGTTTTAAGGTAATAAAACTTACTAATTTAATTGCAGTAAGATTTTTGGGAGGTGCCCTGTGTCATTTCACTCGATCCTCACATCAGCCTTATAAGGTAGATACTTCAGATGTTATTATCCCTATTATACAAACTGCATTTTACTCACAAGTGTCAGAGATGTTAAATGACTTCCCTACAGTCACATAGCTAATAGATGTTGGAGCCCTCCAAGTCCACTCATCATAGCCCTTCACTTTGCTGCCTCTAGTTTGACTAATCCATGGAATACTGTTTCTGTGCTTTTCTGTTAAACCAAATATTTGTATTGGAAAGAGTGCCAAAAAACACGTACCTACCTTAGACACTTTTCTAGATGTGTAAACACAGGCATGTCATTTAACCACTCTTAGCCTTATTTTCTATTTTAAAATATTTTATTGCTTCTTTTTGTTTACGTTTTTTTCACTTCCTATTAACAATCCCCTTGCCTTTTAACAAAGAAGTTGTTAATCAAAAAAATAACATGTTGATCCTTTCTAAGAGCATATACTTCATTTGTCCATCCTCTTCCCTAAAGGAAGGGAGGTATGTTTCATCTTCAGTCCTCTGCGCTCAAGGGTGGCCATCAAAATTCAGAGCATTGGAAGAAGAATATTTATCTAGACTGATGAAGTTGAATGGGCATCTCACTGAGTTAATCCTTCATGACATCTGTCTTGGACAGGCACTGCAGATAGACAGTGAATCATAACCAGAATTGAACAACAGAAAGAAATGGGCTGAATTACATTTGGGAACACACAGAACACTTTCAACATCTTAATTCTTTAACTATTTGAAGATAGTTATTAAGTCCTTAATGGCTGGATCTGATAGAGCAGAGCATGAGAATAGAATTCTTGATGGGAAAAATAACACTTTTATTTATTTATCTTCATTAATTAAATTACAGGCTATTTTTAGATTAATAAATTTATCTCAGTTGTAATGTAGGAGATTAAATAAAAAGAGCCAATAATGGCCACAATAAAGTAATTGGAGAGCCAGACTCTACAGGTAAAAGCCTCTAAAAGCCTTTCTGGGTTTAGCTTGAACTACATTGATAGCCCAAGAAAGGAATCTCTGTTCTTGGTAGGATGGGATATTAGCCATGATAGGGGAAGGATTGTCTCAATGATTAATAAAATACTATTCCTAGCTCATATTCCTCTGGGTGCTCATAAAAATGCCTTCTATTCATCAAATATGGTCAATTGCCATTTTGTTCTTCATGGTTTCGTTCCTTTTTTTTCCCTTCTGGACAGCTGAAATGAAGAAAAAGAAAATTAAATCCAGAGATCAGAGCCCTATGATTTTAAGGCTTCATTATCTTCCCTCTCCCTATCTAATCCCCACCCCATCACCCCTTTTTGGCTTAAAAACCAAAGATTGAATCAATGGAGGTGGATTACAAATTTCAAATAACTGCACGTGTATTAAATTAAATTAGTCTGAGCCTAATGACTTTTATTTATTCTCAGAAAGTATCTTCTGAACAGTAGTGACCCTTGTAGAGGCAATGCTCTTTTAAAAACTTTCCTCAAGTCAGAAAGCTCAAACTGATTCGATCTTTAAAAAAGACCATATTAATTATACTTTTAAGATGTAAAATAGAGCCAAGAAGTGAGGGTCCTCTATACAAAGCAAAGTACTACTTTTTAAAAGGACATTTAAAGGTAAACATTAGAAGGCTGACTTCTTTGCTGCTTTTTATACTGTCATTCTGCTCCCCTTCCTAGATACTCTTACTTACCTCACTTGACTTTTATGGTGGTGTACTTTCATGATTTCCTTTCTTTCCTCCTTGGCCATTTCTCAGTATCCTTTGAAAGTTCAACATCTCCTGTCTCCTAAGCATGGATATTTCCCAGGACCATATCCTGGGACATTTTCTCTTCTCTGTCTATACTTTCACCTTAGTGATCTTATCGGCTTCCATGATAGCAAATATCATCTCTTTGCAGATAGACCAAGTGTGTACATATCCAGCCCTAAACTTGGTCTCACATTACCAATCTCCTATATCCCTACCTGAATGTTCCATCCTTGACATAATACTTAAGCACTTAACAAATACATTTTCATCCATTCATTCATATCTCAAACTCAACAGATCTAAATGAAGTGAGAATCTTTTCCATTCCACCCTCCCAAATGTATCCATCCTCTAAACCTTCCTATTTCTGTTGGGGATACTATCATTCTCCTAATCCCTGAGGTTCCTGACCTTATAGACATCCTTACCTCTTTCCTTTGCCTCAATGCCCAGCTTCATTCAGTTAGCAACTATTATTAAATCTAACCTTTCCGTCTCTTACTGACCCATTCATACAGTCACCACCATACTACAAGCCCTTATTGGTCCTCTGTTCAACTATTATAATAGCCTCCTAATAGCTTTACCTGACTCCAGGCTCTGTTCTCTCCAGTTGCTCATATTCCACATGGCTGTCAAAATAATCTTCCTAGCACATAGGTCTAACTGTGTCATCTTTTGCTTAAAAACTTATGCCGCTAAGTTAAAACTACTGCCTCTTGAACAAAATATAAGCCTTCCCCATCTGGTTCCACCTGATATTGAATATTCCAGGAAAACTGTACAGCTGGGTATTGTTTCCTAAACTTCCTGTTCCATCTCCTGCCTTCATGCATTTGCATAAACTTTCCCCGCGTCTGGAAGGAACTCTTACTTAATCTTTCAGAATCCTAAATTTTCTTTAAGACTTACGTTATATCCTCCAACTGGCTATATCTTCCCAACTGGTAGCACTCTTTCCCTTTTCAAATTATCATGTATTCATGTATCAGTATGTTGGTTATTAATTCCCAGTAAAATATAAGCTCCTTGATGGCAGACATTTTTAAAATTTTTTTTTGCATCTCTAATTTTGGTCACTAAGTTTAATTTGAAATATTTCAAGCATTAGTCAAACAAAAAAGGAAAGGGAGCTACATAGCACAAAGGAGTGTATATTGGACCTGGAAACAGGAAGACTTGAGGTCAAATACTGCCCCAGACACTTACAGCTATATGAGCCTAGACAAGTCACATAACCACTGTGTGCCTCATTTTCTCATCTATAAAATGGGGATAATCCCACAGAGTTATTGTGAGAATCGAAATGAGGTGACATATGTAAAACATTTTGCAAGCCTTAAAATACTATTTAAATGCAAACAGCTATTATTATAAACTTAAACTCCAAATGAATTTTTATGAATCATTTGTTATGAGTACAAAAATGGTTTCTTCTTCTAAGTCCTATCCTAATGCATGCGAATTTACTTAATTCATGTGAATTGACAGTTAATTTGTTCTCAACATCAGAGGAAAGTTCACAACAAGCATTTAAGACAATAGACTCTGTGAAACAGAGATGTAAAGAAAGATACAAAGAGAGTTTGTATCAATCCATTCTGTCATAGAGCTTGTAATGTCTAGTAAGAAAATAAGACGCAAACACAGAGAATGCTGATACATAATATTATAGAAGTGCGTCAGATGGATGCAGAACAAAGCACTATGTGACAGAGTGACTTTAGAGTTATTTAGTGGAATATCAGATATTACTGTACTTTTACTGTTGTTTCCCTTTGTTCTTGTTCCCATAACATCAGGGAGGTGATGCTATGACATGTAGGTGAATTGGAGTTAAGTGAAAGAATTTAAATAAGAGATTTAAGTGAAGGAGGGCTATGTAGAGTTACCAGATTCACTTTTTCCTCTGGAGCCATCTGAGTCTGATGAGGGCTCAGGAAAGACAGAGGAACGCTAGAGGAACCCCAAGACTGGAGCTCCCCGAGTGGGTCATCTGGAAAAGAGTTTCATGGACTCAAGCATTGTTGAGGTCAAGGTGATAAAGATTTATTACACTTTTCAGTGGGCAAGAGTTCTTAGGGAACCTGCGATTTGAATGGGGTACAGGTAAAATTTATATAGTGTATTCTACAATATAATATGTGCCAAGTATGCTGACTGGGTGATAGAAGGCGGGATTAGGGAGAGTTTAAGGAATAGTTAGTTCTTAAAGGAAAATGCACTTTTAGCATCTACTTTGAAGGTATTTTACTCAGAATTCATTGGGAAATAACGAAAGGGGGAGAGGGGCTACATGGAGGTGTGATTTTAAGCCTGAAACGTCACTAAGTCAACTAATGGTCCAGACTGACTAAGGAATACCAGGCTACTCTCATCAGTGTCTTGTTAGACAAGACAAATGTAAGGGAATATACATATGTCTAAGTCTAAGATACATATAATTAGTCAGTGAGTAGTAAATGTCATTATAACCCAGTACACAGACAGTTCAGCCAGTACACAGCTGGTTCAAACTAATAAATTTTATAAATGCAGTTGGCTACTATATCAGGAAGAGAGATCTAGGGCAGGCTGTCCTTGGGCTGGGGAGAACCTGCCTGCAATAATGTTTTGAGGCTAGGGAGAAATGTGATTTTAGAATTGGGGTCCAAGCACAGGCACCCTAGCACGCCATCAGGTCCAGTGGCAAGATACAGATCAGGATGACCGGAAATGGCCTCAAAGCAATGAGAGACCTTGAGCGTTTTAAGTTAAAGTCTGTCCCAGGTCTCAGTTTGACTGAGTCAGTGCCCATTCAGTGAAGGACCAAAGATTAGGCAGGTGGTTTTTGATAATACCGAGAGGCAGGTATAGAGCTTGACCCTCCCATTTGCCAACCTTGAGCTCTGCAGAATTCATTAGTAAATCACTCTCACACCTCTCACTCCAGCCTCTTAAGGTGAAGGATCATTTTGGACGCTCTAAATCGAAACTACAGTGATAATATCTCTCCACTGCTGTCCTGGAGCTCACCTGATACATTTAAGATTAGAAGGTTTAGAACAGAAAGCACCAAAATTGTGAATAAAAAGCAAAAACTGGAGCCTGTCGAATTTTCTAGTAATGACTAGATCTGAATTCTTTCTAAATCCCACACTCAGAGCATGAAGATGATTTCTTAATGAAAGTTTCTGAAGGAGGGAATTCTCAGCCTTTTTTGTGTCATGGATCTCTTCTCAAGAGAAGGTTTTTAAATGTTTAAAGTAAAAACAAAGAGGCTTAGAAAGGAATTTATTTTACATAATTATATTGACACACGGTTATCTATATATATGTGTGTATATATGTTTGTGTGTATGTATACATGCTCATAAAAATGTGTGTATGTATATATATTATATTACAATATAATATATATTAATATATATTCTCCCCTATTTATTTATGGGAGAATAGAAAGGAATAAACATTTATTAATCACCTACTAACCCCCAAGTTAAGAATCTCTCTTCTAAGAAAAGTGGGCAAGAAACAGGGCTTTGGATCAAGAGCAGCAGGAGCTTCTAAAAGTGCTTATTTCTGAAAGATTACACTGGACAAAAGACCTAAAATCACACTGTTCAGCTGAGAACCAGTTCATTCCTTCATGGAGCTTTTAAAGTCTCGTAAGGAAATGAGACACAAATGTAGACAACCCTAATACAAAATACTACATAGTTGCATCAGATGAGTTAGATAGTCGGACTGGAATTCTTTTTGGTAAACCCAATCGATCTCTGCACACTTCTGAGCCCACCAAGGTTTGCAGTCTCCAGTGCCTTAAGATCTACATCCCACTTTGTGCCAAAATTCATTCAGTATTATCCTCCACTTAATTTAAGGCTTTCCCACAGTTGACATTCCAGTACTTAAATCCTTTGGAAAGTGGTATAAAGCCATCTCATATTTTATTGCTTGTGTCTATTAGTCTCTGTGGATGATTACTATGTTTATAATACAATTTAAATAAAGCCATCTCATTATAAGCATAAGGCATTTCTATCTAAGTGAAAAGAAGAGTTTGCCAGGTGTTCCCAAGCTGGACTTAAAGTCACAACCCAATTTTTTCTGCAAGACCCTGCTTGTTAAATCGCCCATGACTGTCTTTATTGGTTATTTTGTTATGAAAATCAGCCTTTAAAAGGAAGAGAGAAAAAAATCCCCCATTGAGTTTTCTTTATGAAATTGGCAGTCGGGGATAAAAAAATGAAAACAAAAAACGCAGCAGTCAGAAAATAACCACTGCAGCCTGGAAGAAATCTCAGAAATCTCATTAGTTTCTTCTCTCCTTCCCATCACGGTTGTCCCCATCTTCAGTGTTTCACCGTTGTCAAATATGCAAGGACTGAGCCAAGCTAAGATACAGAGGGATCAGATTCTTCCCTCTCCAAGCCCCTGGGCCCATCTAATGCAGGGAATGCCTGTGATAGGCTATTCAGTGCATTAGAAGAAAAAAAAATGGGGAACAAATTTTCAGACAGCACTTTCTCCTGCACAATAAAGTGAGAGTGGAAGGACTGAAGGAGGAAATTAGGTATTTGTTAACTGTTATAGGGAAGAAAAAGCTTAAATGAAGCAATTGAGATGTATAGATTTGTATACATATATATAGATACAGTATAAACTTAGGAAATAGCCTGGGCGTTGTGTGAATTGGAGAAGTATAAAGAGGAGTCACTGTGGTATGTCACAGTGAGAATTACAGGCTAACACAAGATTTTATTGCATTGGGTAGACGATTGGCAAGTGACTATAAATGCTAATGCAAGTCAAAGAACCTGGATTTGAAACCTGGCTCTGCCAATTACTGTCGATGTGTTCAAGTCGAGCCATTTAATTTTTGTAAGCCTGTTTTCCTCACATCTAAAATGAAAGTGTGGGACTAGATGTCGCCTGCAGTTCCTTTCAGCTCTAGATCCTACAATGCTAGATCAAGGGGAAATATTTCTACATTAACATGAACACCTTTCCTTAGCCTAAACTTCTTCTATGCATGATGAATATATTCCGAGTAAGCAGGAGTTTATTTCTGTTCTCCTGTTGATACCCACTCACTTTGTTTCCAGGTCTTTGCTACACTGTAAGTATAAGATATTTTTCTACATATATAACAAGATTATTCCTAGGCAAATCATTTTAGTCTCCATTTAGTTTTGGATCTTCCTATAATATTTCCTTTATACATTATTATTCTAATAGTGTTAATGTCCCATTAAAAATTCTCCTTTTGTGTATTTATTTCCAAGTCCTTTTTGTTTCGGAATGTGATACCATTTTATGAATATCCCGTTCACATGTTCAATTCTATATAACTGTCATGTATAATTCTTCCAAATTTTTGTAAGATTCTATGATTTCTGTCTCTGCTCTCTGTTGGAATTGTTCCTTGTTATCAATAATAGTTATCTCATTAAAGATACCAGATCTTTCTTTACTGATATCAGGTCCTCTGATTTTCTTTAGTGTTTATTTTGTAAATTGATATACTTTATGCTAGATCATTCTTTATTCCATAGGCAAGAATTAAAATCAATTGGTTATTTGTTTTTCCTTCTGCTGATATCACTTTGGAATCTTTTAATCCATGTTATTTGTTTATTTTGATAGATTTTTTTCCCCTATTGCTTGTTCATTTCCCTATTCTTTCTCATTTTTTTAAAAGAGTTTATCTTCTTTTCTCTCTTTCCTCTTTCCATTTATATATTAGTTCATTCATTTAGAATTTTTTAGAATTTATTGTTTTAAATTGTTTATGTGGAAGAACTGTGTTCTTGATGGAACTCGCCAATATTTTTTCCCCAGAGGAAATAGTCTATGTAATTTAAAGATATAATTGAAAGGTCATTTACTCCCAATGCCTACCATAAGGCCTAGTGCATGTAAGTATGAAATAAATGCTTGTGAAATGATTGATTTGTTCATGTGGTCAAAGTCATTTGGAGTCAATGAGACCCTTCACACTTTCAGATGGGTATTTGACTCTTTTTACATAGAATGACCAAGGGGTATACTGATCCTATAATAATCTCAACATCTCCTCAGAAAGAGATTACTATGAATTATTACCAGCACTGTTGGTAAGCCAACTTTGACCATTGCAGAGATTCCTTGGGTTAAAATATTAGGACAATATGATAGCATGCAGGGGCTCAGGTCATTTATTTGACTGCATACCAAGACAGCCAAAATCCTTTGTTCTAATTTTATAATTTACAGGTTAATACATTAACTTGTCCTCTCTCTAGCATCAATTTCTCTCTACTAGTTGACATGATTTTGTTAATAAGTAGAGACATGCTTTGGAATGCCGTTGTTCTCTTTCCTTAGAAAATTGTCTTTTGTTTGATAGCCAATTACACATTTTAAACTCTCAAATCTATCTGTCATTCTGTTGGCCCTTTGCCTTTTGATTTTTGAAATTTTGAAAATTTAATGGTCATTTGAGGGGATGTAGTGACTGAATGCAGTCCATAAACTGAGCTTCTGAATATGTTAAAAAAGAATGCTGTATATTCAAAAAATTTGTTTTTAAGATAAGGTAAATTTAAGTCTACCTCCATTCAATTTTTTTCTTCATTTTAGTCTCATGTTGGGTTTTATTATTGTTAGGAATGATTTTTTAATCAAGTTCTTGGAATTGGTATTTTCATGTTCGTAAATACATAAAGAAGATTTGATCAACTTTTTCAGTGAAATATGAAAAATGTGAAGAACTAAAGGTCTTTTTACAAACTTTGATTCTGGCCTTTTCAGAAAAGGCCAAAAATAGACCTTGCAAAGCAAAAATGATTTGTGAGAGGTTTTCTTTGTCAGTTTTTCTCAAAGGAGGTGGAAGCACATTCATAGGAGGGGGCAGAACAAGATGGAGAAATGATGCTTTAATCTATTTTGGCATAGACTTGAGACAGCCTAGAAGACTATAAGGATCATTTTTGAGGTATCTTGAGCAACTTAATGGAAATGAAAAAATATAGCAGTAGACGCTATCCCTGGTTCTGTCCCTATATTCCTGGGCTTCTCATGAATATTCAGAGATAATGCCAAAACTACCATCAGATAATTTCTATAACCCCTCTCCCAGTTATATTTCTTTGGGAGGCCCTACTTCTTCCTCCTAACCATTCCTACCATGCAATTTAGGATCAAGAATGGGAAACCTCCTGGGCAACAGGAATCTTGACTTCCATTTCTTTTTCTTTCTTCAAATTACATTGTTGTCTCCTCATATCTCAATATATTTAGAGCAGAGGACAGGCTGCCAAAGAAGAGACACAATGTGTGATTTTGGGGAATCATCCTCACCTAAGGACTACCAGGGAGATATGGAGATCAAGTCCCCTTTCCCCAAACTAGTGGGTAAAATGCTGAATTTGGCATCAGAGGGAGTTGGATTAAAATCCTGCCTCTAATCTTTATTTTCTTTGTGACTATGCACATATGCACAAGTTATTAAGCTCTCAAAGCCTCGATTTCCTTACTTGCAAAATAAGGATAATAATAGCTGTCGCACATATTTATGCACCATAAAATTAGAACTTGAAGGGGTCTCAAAGTTCACCTAGCTGAAATCCTTCATCATTAGATAGGCAAACGGAAGCCCAGAGAGGTCAAACACTTAGTCTCATAGATAGTGAGTGTTTGGTCTAAGATCTGAAACTACTAAATTAAGCACCTTCCATTGCACCAGATTGTCTAGGCCAACCTTCAAGGCTTGTTATGTGGACCAAATGAGAGAGTCTATGTGCTTTGTAAACTTTTGAAGTCTTCTATAAATATTAGTTGTTATTATCTCTCCCTATGGCAAAGCAAAATCAGCAACTAATGTCGTGTGTCACACTCCACACCCACAGTCACCACCTGTTGGGATGTGGAAGGTGGGGATTGCATTTAGCCTCCATTCATCTTTGGTTTCTATGTCTGACTGTACTGCTAGATGACTGCATATGAATCATTTACTATAAATTTCTTGAAATCATTTTCACACACAAAGTAGGAATAATGAAACTCAACTTCTATTCAAAATGCTTTGAAATTTTTCATTAGGAAAGAATTATGAAAGTATAAGAAGCTATTTCCTTGAAAAGCTTTTGGACAGTATCATTGAAAAAGAGATGACTTTTTTTAGTTACAAGTTCCTTTAAACTTTAGGCAAAAATATAAAAACCAAAATTCTTTTTTTCTCCTTTTGTGAGGTCAGGTGTGTGGCTGTCCATTTAACATTAAACATTACAAAAAGAATTTAAGGATCAGGAAAAGACTTCTTCTTAATAGCAATAATACCACTACACAAAAGCTCAAGCAATTTCAATTCAGTTCAGTTTCCATGAACAGCTTATTTGCGTAACAGTTTATTCAATCAGATTGAGTGACTTGCTGGTGAAGTAAAGGGGCCAAGATCTTACTGAGGAATCATGGGATTTGTGGTCCTCCTACTCTTGGAAAGGGGTGAATGGAGTGTTCAAGGAGGACTGTCACCTCTGGTGTGAGGTCAGGGCTGCTTTTCCACTTTTGGTGTTCCACCTTTCACCCAACTCTGACCTGTGGCTCCAAGAAGCTAATAGCACATTCAGTGACCACATGCCAGTAAAACCATCTCAGCAGATGAACTAGAGCAGGTTGAAGGTAACCACCAGGCCTCAAACCCATTGGTGAGATTGTGGGCTATCTACCTTAAGCATGTGAAGACTTCCCCAGCAGAATGAGCAGATGAGAACAATTTGTTCCAATGGCCATGAAGGCAGCTGAAACAGCCACTGTGAAGCCCTTCGAGCTTGGTCAGATGTTGAAGATACCAAGGTCAAATACTGCATCCTGGGCCATCACCGGTCATCGTGACTTTTGTCTTTTGTCACTGGACCTCACTGACTATGGAAGAGAGAGGGAGACTTTATGCAACTCTGCCTCACTTCACTCCAGTCCACACACAAGTCACAGCATCACCCCATGATGTCCCTAATCTTTCTTAAAACAAAGACCAACAATGGCCCTGGATAAACCCAAGCTATTGAATCCTCTGAGCTGGAAGGTGAATTTCTGCACAGTATGTTTTTTAATCATTCTGCAAGCAGAAGAAGAGAGCGAATAGGCTTTCTGAAGGGGGAAAAACCAGAGGCAATATTGGAGAGAGAGAAGGACAGAGTAGCAGTATCACGGTGACTGTGGACTAAGTGTAGCTGGCTGCCCCTTTAACGCATCCATCCCCTTCACTTCTTTATGGTACAAACATGTCAAGTGACAACCTTCCCTTGCAAACTATACAAAAGCAGCAAAGGTTTTAAATTCTTCCTAACTCTTCCTCCCTGTGCCAAATTCTTCCAAATTTTTTTCAACTTTTCTTTCACTGTAGTCAGTAAGACTCTAAAGTCAGCTTTCTCTAGATAATAGTGAGATGACAGAGAACTTGCCTGAACACCCCAATGTCCATCCGAACAACTTTAAAATTGCACCTCAAAACAAATTCTGGAGCAGCACAACCCACAAAAGGATTGGGTAAAACAGTTTTCAGCCCAAGGTAATTTAGAAGGTTGACAGGAAAGATCTGTCACACTAGGGTGAGAGTGGAGCTTAATCCAGCACAGAGAGTTCCCTGGCAAGACAGTAGAAGGCTTTGAGAGCAACTCAATTGGCAGCAGCCACAGACAGTAAGGAGACTGTCCAACTAGCAGAAGATTACAGGGGTCCCTTTGTTGATACTGAGAGTAGGACTCTGTTGCATTGTCCATACATGAATCTGGGTTGCAATCCAAGTCAGTATAGCTTGTGGCCACAGGGGAGGGAGGATACTGCTCAGAGTTCCAGAGCAGAAAAGAGTGCTTATGGTCAGTTACAGAGCACAAGCCAGGAGAGTAGTAAACACTCTTTTCATTATCACCTTGGAAGAACTGAAACCTTATAGACCCTCAGAACTAGCTCTGAAAATAGCTGCATAAAACCCCTGAAGCTTGAGAAAGTACACCCTTCACTCCAGAAACAGAGCCCAACTTTAACATTAAATTAAAAGTCAAGAAATAGGCAGGAAAATGAGCAAACCACAACAAAAAAGAACCTGACCATAGATGGTTACTATGGTGACAAGGAAGATCAAAACACACTCAGAAGATAACAGAGTCAAAACTACTACATCCAAAGCCTCCAATTAACAACGTGAATTATTCTCAGGTCCAAAAAGACTTCCTAGAAGATCTCAAAGAGGATTTTAAAAAATCAAATAAGAGAGGTAGATGAAAAATTGAGAAAATAAATGAGAATGATTGCAAGAAAATCATGGAAAAAAAGAGCCAACAGCTTGGTAAAGGAGGCAGACACAAAAAATACTGAAGAAAATGACACCTTAAAAAACAGAATGGGCCAGACGGCAAAAGAGGTACAAAAATATACTGAAGAGAAAAGCTCCCTAAAAAGGAGAATTGGCCACATGGAAAAAGATATACAAAAATTCACTGAAGAGAAGAGTTCCTTAAAAAGTAGAATGGGCCAAATGGAAAAGGAGACACAAAAGCTCCTTGGAGAAAATAATTCCTTAAAAATTAGAATTGGACAAGTGGAAGCTAATGGATTAATGAGACATCAAGAAACAAAACCACATCAAAAGAGTGCAAAAAGGAGAAGAAAATGTGAAATATCTCATCAGGAAAAACAACTGATCTGGAAAATAGATTGGGGGAGATAATTTTAAAAATTATTGGACTACATCATCTTTCAAGAAATTATCAAGGAAAACTGATTTTAGAACCAGAGGGTAAAATAAAAATTGAAATTGAAATCCACCAATTGCATCTTGAAAGAGATCACAAAATAAAGACTCCCAGGAATGTCATAGTCAAATGCCAGAGCTCCCAGGTCAAGGAGAAAATATTGCAAGCAACCAAAAAGAAACAATTAAAATATTGTCAAGTGACAGTCAGAAGAACACAAGATTTAGCAGTTTCTATGTTAAAGGACTGGAGGGCATGGAATGTCACATTCAGGAAGGCAAAGGTATGAGGATTACAACCCAGAATCACCTACCGAGCAAAACTGAGTATAATTCTTTAGGGAAGCATTTCTGATGAAAGGGTCAGAACTGAATAGAAAATTTGATTTTTAAACACAAAACTTAAGAGAAGCTTAAAAAGGTGAATAGGAAAGAGAAATAAGGGATTCAATAAGGTTAAACAGTTTAGATTGCTACATGGGAAGATGATGCTTGTACTTCATAAGAATTTCATCATTATTAAGGCAATTAAAAGGAGTATATATAAACAGAAAGCATGAATGTGAGTTGAATATGATATCGATAAAAAATAAATGATATCTGTAAAAAATAAAATTAAGGAGTGATAAAGAGGAATGCACTTTGAGAAAGGGAAAGGGAGAGGTAGAATGGGGTAAATTATCTCAGAAAAAAGACACAAAAGAGCTTCTACAGTAGACGGGAAGATGGAGAGGGAGAATGGGGGGGGGGACTTTTGGACCTTACTGTCATAAGAATTGGCTCAAAGAGGGAGTAACACATTCAGTTGGGTACAGAAATCTATCTTACCCTATAGTTAAGTAGGAGGGGAGGAGGGTATAAGAAAAGAGAGGAGACTGATAGAAGGGAAGGCAGATTGAGGGAGGCAGTAGTCAGAATCAAAACACTTTTGAGGATGGACAAGGTAAAAGGAGAGAGAGTAGGATAAAAAGGGGGGGAAAGGATGGAGGAAAATACATAGTAATCATAAATGTGAAAAAAAATTTTAAAGGAAGCTTCTCTGATGAAGGTCTCACTTCTAAAATACATAGAGATCTGAGTCAAATCTATAACACATCATTCCCCAATTGATATGAACAGACACTTTTTAGATGAACTCATCAAAGCTATCTGCACTCCTGTGAAAAAATGTTCCAATTCCTATTGATTAGAGAAATGCAAATTAAAACAACTCTGAGGAACCATCCCACACCTATCAGATTGGCTAATACAACAGAAAAGGAAAATGACAAATATTGGAGGATATGTGGGGAAAATGAGACACTGATGCACTATTGGTGGAATTGCGAACTTATTCAAACATTCTGGAGAGTGATTTGGAACTATGCCCAAAGGACTATAAAACAATGCACACCCTTTGACCAGGCAATACCACTGCTAGGTTTGTATCCCAGAGAGAAAAGAAAAAGGGCTTACTTGTTGTAAATATTTGTAGCAGTTCTTTTTGTGGTGGCAAAAAATTGGAAATTAAGGGGATGCCTATCAATTGAGGAATGACGGAACAGTATGTAATATGATTGTGATGAAATTGTTGTACTTTAAGAAATGATGAGCAGGATTTTCTCAGAAAAACCTGGGAAGATTTACATGAGCAGATGCAAAGTGAAATGAGCAGAACCAGGAGAATATTTTGCACAGTAATAGCAATATTGTATGATGATCAACTGTGAATGACTTAGTTATTTTCACCAACACAATGATCCAAGACAATTGAGAAGGGCTCATGATGAAAAATGCTATCCACATGACTCCAGAGAAGGAATTGATGGAGTCTGAATGCACATCGAAGCATTTCTTTTTAAACTTTTTAAAACTTTATTTTCTTGTAGGATTTTTTTTGCCTGTGTTTCTTTCACAACATGACTTTTATGGAAATATGTTTTGCAGGACTTTCCTTTTCATTCTCAGTTGGTTGTTGTCCATCTTTGAAGAGGACCAAAATGACATCACCATGATAAAGTGAAATTTCAGTGTGTCTGACTGTGTCTGATCAGACCAATATGAGCTTGAAATGCTCTACCACAGGTTGGGCACAGATAGTCCCTGTGAATATTTGGGGTGGATATTCCAAATTTGCGCATCCTGCATTTACTTTGTGCTGTCTCAGTTCTCCTTTGCTCAAAGAGCATGGCACTCCTTCTGATGTGGGCATGCAATGCTGAGTGGTCCTGTGCCAGTGACTCCCATGTTGCACAGCCAAATCCAAAGTTCTTGAGAGAAACCTTGAGAGTGTCCTTGTATCATTTCTTCTCCTGCCATATGCGAATTCTCCATGAAATAGTTTGAATGCTTGATAGTTCAGCTCAAGCAAGGACTTCAGTGTCTGGTACCTTATCCTGCCAGGTGATCCTCAGAATCTTCCTAAAACAGTTCAAATGGAAGCGATTGAGTTTCCTGGCATGGCGCTGGTAGACTGTCCATGTTTCACAAGCATATAGCAATGAGGTCAGCACAATAGCTCTGTAGACCTTCAGTTTGGTAGTCAGTCTAATACCTCTTCTCTCCCAGACTTTTCTTTGGAGCTTCTCAAACACTGAGCTAGCTCTGGCAATGGGTGCATCAACCTCATTACCAGTGTGTACATCCCTGGAAAGTACACTACCAAGGTAAGTGAACTTATCGACAGCATTCAAAACTTCTTCTTTTGTTGTCACCGAAGGTTCCACGTATGGATGGTGTGGTGGTGGCTGCTAGAGCACATGTGTTTTCTTGGTGTTAATTATTAGGCCAAAATTAGCACAGGCAGCAGAGAATTGATCCATGCTTGTTACAACTCAGCTTCAGAGGCTGCATTGAGCGCACAATCATTTGCAAACAGAAAGTCATGCACCAACACTCCCTCCACTTTGGTCTTGGCTTGGCTTGGCTTTTCAAATTGAACAACTTGCCATCAGTATGGTAGTTGACCTTGATGCCATGTTCATCCTCATTGAAAGCATTCGTCAACATGGCTGAAAACATCATGTTAAAAAGCAGGAGAGCAAGCACACAGACCTGTTTCACTCCATTGGTGACTGGGAAGGCACAAGAGCATTGTCCATTATCCAGAACCCAGGCAAACATGCCATCATGAAATTGACGTACAATATTGATGAACTTCTCCGGGCAACCAAATTTTGACATAATTTTCCATAAGCCCTCATGACTAACAGTGTCAAAGACCTTGGTCAGATCTATAAAGGTTGTGTACAGACCTCTGTTCTGCTCCTGGCATTTCTCCTGGAGTTGTTGGGCAGCAAACACCATATCGACTGTTCCTTGGCTCTTTCTGAAGCCACATTGGTTATGTGTATGTGACCATCTTCCAGGTGAAGGATCAGTCTATTAAGGAGGACTCTAACAAGAATTTTGCCGGTAATGACTAAGAGAGAGATCCCCTGTGATTGCCACAGGACAATTTATTACCTTTATCTTTATAGAAATGGACAATGGAGGCATCCTTGAACTCCTGAGAATAACCTCCTCTTGCCTTATAACCTAGAAAATTTCAGTCAGCTTTTGTATGAGCAATGGTTCCTCTGCTGGACCACTGGAATAGAATCAGCTGGAATAGAATCAGTACCAGGTGCTTTGACACATGAAAGGAGCCTAAAGGCCCTCAAAACCTCTTCTTCAGTTGGAAGTTCAACTAAAGAGGGATTGACTTCAACCTGAGGTTAACGGTCAATGGCCTCAGCATTGATTGATGATGGTCTGTTGAGAACACTATGGAAGTGTTCAGCCCATCCCTCTAGGATCGTGTCCTTGTCACTAATCAATGTGTCTCCATCAGCACTGAGTAGTTGTGATGCACCATAGATTTTTGGTCCAATAAATAGCTTTCAGAAAATCATAAAAAACACTTTGGATTGTTACTATCAGCATAAAACTGAATTTCATCTGCCTTCTTACTGAGCCAGGAATCCTGTATCTCTCTAAGCTTTGCTTGTACTTTGCTTTTGATGGAATTAAATGCTGCCTTCTTAGAGGTGAATGAACTATCCTGCTGGTAAATCCTGTGGAGTTCTCGTTTTTCATTTAGCAGCTTCTGAATTTCCCTATCATTTCCATCAAACCAGTTTTGGTGTTTACGAGTGTTCTGACCTAGATGAGCCAATGCAGTGCTGTACACCAAAGCTCTGAGAGCTGCCCACTCCTTTTCTGCTCCACTGTTGCCAACTGTGTGTTGGCTCAGCTTTCCGTCCAAGTCAGCAACAAACTGTTCACACTCAGAGAAGAGGTCTAATTTGTTGACAATTCTTCTGGTAGTCATTTTACCTTGGGGTTGGCGCTTTTGACGAATGCAAATATTTAGCTTGGAAAGGATAAGTCTATGATTAGTCCAGCACTCTGCACCACACATTGCATTTGTCACTGTCACATCTTGTCTGTTCTCTTTACAATCACATAGTCTATTAGATGCCAATGTTTGCTGCGAGAGTGCATCCATGAAGTTTTATTGCATTTAAGTAAATGGAAAACAGTGTTGGTGATGAAAAGATCATATGATGCACAAGTCTTCAGTACTAAATGTCCATTGCTGTTACTGTTTCCAACTCCATTCCTTGTAAGCTTGTCCTCTTTTGGCACATTGGCAATAAGGGTCTCTAGGTCTTAATAAAATCTTTCTTTGACCTCATCAGGGTTTGTCATGGTGGGAGCATAGGCACTGATGATGGTGGCATGGCATTTTCCTGCAAGTGGCAATCACATTGTCATGAGCCTGTCATTCACTCCTTTTGGCAGGCATACCAGCTTGCTGATTAGATTAGCTTTGATTGCAAAACCCACACCAGCTTCATGGTGCTCCCCTTCACTGTGCCCACTCCAGAAAAAGGTGTATCCAGCTCCAACTTCAGTAAGCTAGCCTTCATTTGCCATCCATGTTTCACTGAGGGCTGCTATTTGGATGTAATATCTGTTGAGTTCTCTTTCAACAAGAGCAGTTCTTTTTTCAGGTCTACTGGATTTTGTGTTGTCTATTAGTGTGTGCATATTCCATGTGCCGATGGTGAATAAAATCATCTTTGTAGATGTTTTTGTACATTTTTGTACGTTTTTTGTGTTTTGACCACATAGTGGGATTTCCTGCCTGCTGTGGTAATCAGACCAGGGTTAGGTAAGCAGACAATGTTTAGGGTACCTTTTTAGGGCACCTTTCTCACACTCGGAGGTGAGCAGTGTGATCTTTGAAAGGCTGCTCAGACACGCAGGGAGCTGCTTCCAGTGAGAAATGACCCTATGGCCTGGACTACCTGTGTGTAGGGTTGTGACTACAGTTCCTAGTGTATCCACACCTGCGGCTTCATCACTTGCCTGTTGCCACAGAACATTGAGGCATAATAGTGAAATGGTATGGGTGATATCATTTGATTCGTGCATAAATTGGATTAAGTGAGGAAGAGTTGCACAAAGTCGTCAGTCTCACTCTCTCCTCTTGAGTCATCACAGTCCAGTGGCAGGACATAGTCAAGATACCTGGTGATAGCTCAGAATGCAATGGATGGCCTTGGCATCTTCAGCGTCTAACCAAACTCTAAGTGTTCCACATCGCCTGCTTCATCTGCCTTCATAGCCGTTGGAACAAATTGTTCTTATCTGCCCATTCCACCAGATGAAGTCTGAACATGCTTGGGGGAGACACTTTCCTCTGAACATGCTTGGGGGAGACACTCCCCCCAACTCACCAATGGGCTTCAGAACTCTTGGTTACCCTCAACCTGGTTTGGCCCATCTGCCAAAATGGTTTACTGGGGTGTGGCCGCTGCACATGCTGCAGCTTCTTGGAGCCACAGGTGAGAGTTAGGTGGAACAGGTGGATACCAAAGGTGAAAAGAGTTCTGAAAAGGGCTCAGCAGCCATCACACCAAAAGTACTGGTCCTCCCTGAACACACCCTAAACCCCCTCATTCTCATTCTCATTCTCATGTTTTTTTAAAAAAAAAGAATACTAAAAATTATTTTTACATGTAATTAGGAAAAAGTAAAATTTTAATTAGAATATGGGCAAAATAAATAAATGAGTGATGATAAAAATCTTTATCTTTTAGTCTTTAATTCCCTACAGAGAGTGTAAATGAGATAATTGTGGCTAGTCTAAAAACACAAGAATTTAAATAGGTCAGGGACTAACTGTCCTAATGACCAGGCAGATTGTCATCCAAAGGTTCTAAGATTAAAAGTTTTTATTAATAACCTAGATTTTTAAAAAGTCTCTAGAAAAGCAAAGAAAGAAGCTTGTATTTTAGCCTGGAGGTTAAAACAAACTAGTTGTTTTCACAAGGTATGATTTGGTAAGACTTTTGACAGATGAAAACACTCAGTACTTGATTTTATGTAAGGTGATTTTAAATTCACTGGTTTTGCTTAACCAACATAGCAAAAACAATATGGCAAAAATGTGTTTTTGGAGCATTCGGTAATAAACAGCTTACTGCTAGCAAAAAAAAAAATAATAACCTGGGTAAAATCTCCAGCCTCTGACAAAATAAAAGAATCCAGTAAGAAAGAACAGTCAATAAACACGTATGAAGTACCTACTATTTGCCTGTCGTGCTCAGTGCTTGAGATACGAAAACAAAAACAAAAGACAGTCTCTGTCCTGTAGCTACCAGAAGGAAGGTGATAGGTGATGCCTGAAGTCAAACACAATTAGAAGAAATAAGTGTAATTTGGGAGGAATCTGCTCTGCTCTTGTTCTGTTGGCCAAACTTTGTTCTTCACAGCAAAACCTGCTTATTATAAGTGCATATGAATGCCCTAAAGAATGACTCTGTATGTTATGGGATTGGAGATTCATAAATTAAAGGGTAAATGTACAGGTGCTCCTATATAATGTGTGTGTGTGTGTGTGTGTGTGTGTGTGTGTGTGTGTATTTAAGTAAGTCAATTATATGTCTCTAAGAATAGTGACTAGAGAAAGGTCTAGCCTTTCTACCTAAACCAAACTCTAATATCTAGGATCTTATTGTTGTCCAGTTGTTTCAGTCATAGTCAGTTCTTCATGGCCTCTATTGGGGTTTCCTTGACAAAGATACTGAAGTAGTTTGCCATGTTCTTCTCCAGTTCATTTTACAGATGAGGAAATGGAGGCAAACAAGGTTAAGTGACTTGGCCAGAGTGACACAGCTAAGTGAGTGTTCAGATTTGAATTCAGATCTTCCTGACTCCAGCCCAGGCACTCTGTTCAATGTGCTACTTAACTCCTACCCAGGATCTTACAGAGCAACTAATTTGAAGTCATCATTTTGTTATTCACTTCCTTGACTCTCCTTAATGCTGGTTGGTTTAAAATAAATTAGAAGCTTTTAAATTTAGTGCTGCCCTTGCAAAGGAAATGCTATAAACAGAATCTCAGTGTATCACTTTAAAGGCAGCTGGTAGATTTGTGATAGCCTAGATTTATATGTCCTTACTTCAATCAGTGTGACCCAGAATAAATGACCTCACAAGAACGACCTTGCCCTTGGGTGGGATTTCTTGAAACAGCATGGTTCAAAGGATCCAGAAGTCATTGAATCCAAGGAGCATAGGGTAGCAGAATTTCAAGGGACATTTAATTCCCTGGATTAACTGTGACTACTTTTTCTTTCTTTAAATACAGCCCTTAGTGTGATGCTCAGATGGTTTAACATTTCTCATTTGTTTCTGTTTTAAAGAAGAATCAAATTGATTTTCTCTGTGTGTGTTTCTCTCTCTTGATTTAAAGGACAAAAAGCTTAAAGAGCAAGAGAAGAAAGGGGATTTTCTTCATCGACCATTTCCAAAAACACTAGATAAGAACCTGACTTCATCCAAGCAGCCATCTGCTTGTCTCATCACACAGATTCAAAACACCAAGGCCAGAAAGGACCAGAAAGCTACCAAGCCTAGTTTACCAGAAAAAGGTTAGTCCAAAGCAATTTACTTCGTCAATCAACCTAGGTGTATTTATCGAATGCCTTCCATATGCCCAGTGTTATCCATGGCCCTGTTAAGATATAGAAGTATAAAACATAGTTCCTCCCCTCACAGTTTACAGTCTTATTGAGGAGACAAGTTTAAGGCACATAAAACAGAGAACAAGTACATGTCTAACTGTGTTGCCGATTATATGCACAACAGAAGGTCAAAGAAGGGAGATATCTGTGTGGGCTGGAGAAGTTAGAGACTGTTTGGGGAGGCAGAACTTGAAGGATTAGGGAGGAGGGCTTTAAGTAAGGAAACAGCATGAGCAAAAGCACAGAGGCAGGAATGAGCATGGGGTGTTGGAAACAGGGAGATTGGTCTACAAAGGGGATATTTTTCAGCTGGGAGATTTGCCAGGGCCCCTAAATCACTCCTCATATCACACCACTTAGGCAGCTGCCTACACTGGGCCATTAAAACAAGCCATTTATACCTACAATATATATTTGGTAGAAAAAAATAGAAATGCATCATGTTGCAAATTGAACTTGAAATCTATTTTTTTATTAAAAGCAAATTTGTGGGCCTTCCCCTTTCTTTCCTGGTACAAATTGCAAGCTAGGAACTTGACATTAATTAAATATTAATAATAGGTAACATTTATATACTACTCCAAGCTTGTTTTTAAAACATTATCTTACCTTTATCTTTTCATTTATTTTAACTTTAAAAATGCTTTATTGATGCTTTTCTTCATTATCACAACTACCAACTTATTTTCCTCTCTGCCCCCTCCTCAAGGAAGAGTCCTCCCTTGTACCAAATGTGTGTAGTTAAGCAAAACATATTAATATATTAGCTACATCTGAGAATGTATATCTGATTCTGTACCTCTAGTCCATTAGCTTTCTACTAAGAGATGCAAGATAAGTTTCATTTTCTGTCTTTTGAAATTATAATTGGTTGCTCCTGTAGTCAAAGGTCTTTCAGGGTTGTTTTCTTTCACATCATTATGGTCAAACACATTCTCCTGGGTCTGCTCACTTCATTCTGCATCATTTCTTACATGTCCTTCCATCGATCTCTGAAGTTATCATAGCCTTCATTTCCATTGTGTTCATGTTATGACAAGTTGTTCAGCTCTTCCCTAAATGATGCGCATCCACAATATTTATAATTATTTACTCTAATAAAAAGTACTGCCTTAAATATTATTGTATTCATAGGTCCCTTCCCTCTGCCCCTTAGCTACTTGATAATGATAAGGATGGGAACTGTACCTCAGATTTCACAGGTATAGAAAATTCTCCAGGTAAAGAAGCTCAAATTAATTCTCTCTGTATAATGCAGGTTATTCCCTATTGTGTAATCCTCAGAGAGTTGCACTTAAAAATTAAAGTGAATTGATGTCTTGTTCAGGTATTTTATGTTTATGTATATATATATATATGAATTTGTTGTTATCCATTGGCATAAGTTGGCATGTAATTAGGGAAAATGATGTCTAAATTCCTTTTATTTCCTCATCATTAGTTGTGATTTCTCCTTTTACATACATTTTCATGTTGGTGATTTCGTATTTCCTTCCTTAAAAAGTTAGTTAATAGCTTTTCCACTTTATTAGTCTCTTTATAAGCTTCAAAATTTTATTTACCCATCAATTTTTTTTAATTTTAATCTTTCACAATTTCTTTTTTTGTGTGTTTATGGCTTTTTTTTAGCTTTTCTCTTTTGTAGATTAATGTGTTTTGAGATATAATTTTTCCCCTTAAAACTGCTTTGGTTTCTTCTAACAGGTTTCTTAATGTTCATTATAATTTTCTTTGATGACATTTTCTATCATGTATACAGTTTGTTTTTTGATTCATACAGTCTTTTTTCTCTACTTAGACTTTCCTTTCTCTAAATTACCTTTGTTGATTATGAATTTGTGTTATCATCAATAATGGATGTGTTTGATTTTTCTACATTTATTTAGGTTAAGAGTGCCATGCAGACCCAAGAAATATGTATGTTCCTTTTAATTTCCATTCAACAATTTCCAGAGAACTATCATATTCAGCCTTTCTAAAATGTTATTCAGCTTTTTAACTCTTCCATGCTTATATTTTGCTAAAATATGACTAAATAAGAAAGGAGCAAATTAAGATTCTTCAAAATTACTCTTTTGTCTTTTTCCCAGAAGTTCAATTAGATTTTCCTTTAAATATTTAATATGCTTCATTGTATGTACATATGTATTTAATATTTATTTTACTTCATTTTCTATGTTGCATTTAAACAAAATATGGTTTCTTTGCTTAACTCTTTTTACTGTTTACATTTTAACTGTTCTCTTTTATGAGATCATGATTGCTATTCTTACTGTTTTGGATTAACTGGAGATTTAATACATTCTACTCCAATCATTCATCTTAACTTTGTGTGAGATTTTATATTCCAAGTGTTTTGAAGGAAAGAAGAAATGATTGATTGAATGATTGTTTAAGTGCTAAATATATGCCAGGAACTGTCTTAGGAGCTGGAGATACAAACACAGATGATAAAAAGAATATTTTCTGTCCTGGAAATTTACATTCTAATGGAATGTAATAATTTACATTCTAATGTAATTAGGAATTTACATTCTAATGGAAGAAGCCAACACACAAAAAAGAAACTGAAAAGCATAGCACAGGAGGTGGGGTGACGGTACTTGGCTAGTTGGGAGTGAGTGATTTTGGAGTGGGGAAAATAACCTTTATTGCTGAAAGAGGAATGAAGATATGCCAGCCTGGGCTCCTGAACCAGGAGGTTTCAGGAGCAACTCACCAATTAGAAAAAAAGGAAAATCTTGTAGAGGGATATTCTATGAGCTGACCACAAAGGTAGTAGGATATTCCAAGGTGAGAAGAAAAGTTCCAGGATAAGAGAAAAGTACAGGCATGATTTTGAAGTCTATAAGGTCAAGAACAGGGTTAGTAGGGGAACGTTAAACAATATATTGTTAAATTTTGCTTTCTGTTCCATTCAGCCACCCTCTTCTGTTTTATGGGAATTCCCATCTCATTCACATTCATGGATATGATTGTTATGTTTTTTTCTTGGCATCATAGTCTTTCTTTTGCTGCCTCTTGCTCCTTTTATAAGGAAAAAGAAAAGTGAAATTAAATGTATTGACATTAGCAATTCAGTTCTTCAGTTGTTGTCTTTTTTTTTTCAGCCATGTCTAATTTTTTGTGTTCCCATTTGGGGTTTTCTTGGCAGAGGTCCTGGAGTGGTTTGCCATTTCCCTTCTCCAGCTCATTTTAGAGATAAGGAAATGGAAAAACAACAAAGTGACTTGCCCAGTATCCCACAGTTAGTGATTGTCTAAAGCCAGATTTGAACTAATAAAGATGAGTCTTCCTGATTCCAGGTCTGGCACTTCATCCACTGGCCCACCTAGCTGCCCCTGGGATTAATAATAGTTATCTATAATTGAAATGGTCTGATCTTACCCTTTTGTCCTTCCTCTATTAATCAAACCCATGTCTAAGTTGCTAGATCTTGTTCTCCTTTTAAGCTCCCTTCATAATATGATCTCCATAGTAAAAGGAGGGAATCTTTTTGTTTCTAATTATTTCCTCTTCCATTCTATCCAGCCTTTTTCTTCTCCCCATCCCCTTCAATTTCCCGACTGATTTTAATGTATTTCTACATTCCATTCTTCATGTGTGTATTGTCTTCTTTTCCACCTTCAGATAAAAGTTTATAACTGTATCTCTTTACCTCTGCCTTCATATTTATATATTTTTATTACAATGCATACCTATAATGAAAAACATTACTTCTCTCTCCTTTATGTCTTCCTTTCTATATGCTTTTTCTCCTTGTTTTTTTTTTTACTCTCAAATCAAACAAAGCAGCACCAGATTCCCCTCAAGACTTGAGGTTTCTTTGGCTCTTAAAAAAGGTGAGGTTTTGAAGGGCTAATGATTTTTCTCCCTATTAAGATATAAACACCTAATTATTATTTAATTCTCTCAATTTTCTCAAAAATAGTTACCTTTCTAGGTTTCTCCTGTCTCTCTTGTTTGTGTAAAAAGAGGGGAAAGACTGGTCCCCAACTCTGTTTTTCTTAAAAGGAATGCTTTAGAGTCTTCTATTTCCCCTCATTTTTTCATCTGTAACATTATAGTCATTTTTCAGGGGTAAGTTATTCTTGGTTAGGTAGCCAGGTTTTATGGGTTTTACCACACTCACTTATAAGGTTACTCCTTAACCTGCTAGTTGGGTTTTTCCCATTTTTATCCTGGTTACATAGAATTTTACAGTTATTCAGAAGGTGTATTTGGATGTTTTCTTTCTAATTAATAAAAGTATTTTTATTCATTAATTAAGTCCTCAAACAAGTTCATTAAATATCATTCATTTGATATACTGGAGAACTCTCCTTTCCTAAATGTAGTCACTCATATATGATTTAGGAACTAATAAAAATGAGTAATAAAGCAAAGGCAGGTAATTATTTACAGTATTTTGACTATGGAAAATGTCAAAATTAGTCACCTCAAATCCTTTCCATAAGAGCAAATGACTCTTTTTCACTTGTGAAAACAAAGTTCCACATCTCTCTCAAGAAACCAAACGTAGTTTCTTCTCAAAAAATCCTCAAAAGGAAGGCAGAACCATCTTCATTAGAGAAGAGCTGTCCATCTTCTTTACCTCTTTGTTTTCCAGCTTCTATCCAACATTATCTTTTCCAAGACTCATTTCTTTCCCATAAATCAAAACTCCAAAACACGTACTCTTTTCCTGACTCCATAAGACATCTTTTTCAGTTGATTTCCCAACTGTTCACTGCTCTTCCCTCAACATCCCATTTGGACTTTAAAGATACTGTAACAATATCTATAGTTTCTTCAAGAAGTTTTTATGAACCAACAGCTGTAGGTATTTTTCTTTTGTCTTTTGGGATATCATATTCCAAAATTAACTTTAAGCCAAATTTTGTGTGATCCTGACTATGATTCTTTGCTACTTGATTCTTTCACATTTTCTTCCTGGTTTCTTTTGAGACTCTTTCTTTGACCTAAAATCTCTGGATTGTGGCTATGATATTTATCAGTGTGTTTAATCTGGAGTTTCTTTCATGGAATTACAGGTTTTAGATGGGCCCTCAACAGCCATTTGGTATAGCCTAAACATCAAAGAAGTGCCCAACGTACCACCTCCAAAAATATTGGTCATCCAACATCTAGTGGAAGACCTCCAAGGACAAAGAGTCCACTCTACCTATCAGAGCAGTAGATTCCATTTTGGGACAGCTCTAATTGTTTGGAAGTCTTTCATGATATGGAACAATAATTTAGCCTCCTTCCAACTTCTACACTTTGCTCTTGGTTCACCCTCTGGAAACAGAGCACCTCTAATTCCTCCCCAGTGTGACCACCATTCAAATATAAAACATCACTATTGTGTCTCTCCTACATCTTTTCTCATGCTGTGCACTGGAGACTCTCCACCATCCTGGTTGCCTTCTTCTGGATACTCTCCTGTTTACCAGTGTCCTTTACAAACTTTGAAGCCCAGAAATGAAAATATTACTTGAGATGAGGTCTGACAAAAACAGAGTACATTAAGACTAATACTTCCTCTGTTCTTAGAAGCTGTGTCCCTCAATGCATCTCAGTACCTCTTTTAGGGTGCTGTGTCACCTTGCTGACTCCTTATGCTGAGATTCTACAGGCTCATAGATCTCTTCAATATAGTTCCTGTCTATCTATGAATTTCCCATCTTGTACATAAAAGGTTGATTTTTCAGTCAAGTGCAAGACTTGTAATTATCTCTGATCATCATATTAGATTAAGCCCAAAGTTTTAGTCTGTCAAAACTTTCTTCTCATTTAAAAAAAAGATATTGTTGTACTCTGACTATCATAGAAATTTACAAACTAGTTAACACCAAGGTAGGAATTCTGAAAGTCAAAGAGATAAACAAAACGAACAACAAAACAAAAAACCTATTCAATTATAAATAATGCTAGGAGCTAGAGTTTGGTTTTTTTAACTAATAGACATACCATTTGCTAATCTGATTTTTAAAAAAGAAAAACCTAATTGTTAATATCAAAACTGAAAAAGAACTCACAACAGATGAAGAGAAAATAAAGGAAATTATTTAAAACCATTTTGCTCAGTTAAATGCCAGCAAAAAATTATTTTTAAAACAATTAACTTTATTTGTGCATAAATGGTTTGTAATCATAACAACTTCAGAAGACTAGTGATGATGCTTACCTTCTACCTCTTGGATAAGGGGTGATAAAATATAAGTGCAACATAAATTTGTTTTGCTTGACTAAAGGGAAGACTTATTTAGAAGAGTTTTGGGGTGTGAACTTGGGAAGATTAGGAGGCAGGAAATGAAAGGAAGGAAGGAAGAAAAGAAGGAAAGAAGGAAGGGTGGAAGGGAGGGAGGGAGGGAGGGAGGAAGGACTACACAAACATTTTAAAAATACACAAAAGAGCAGAAGGGAGCTCAGATGGGGACCCAGAAAAGCACAGCCATATATAGTAAAAATTCTATATACATTATAATAATGATTATTATTATATTTAATTGTTTTGATTAATTTATTGTATGTATTAAAATACTTATATACTAAAGTACATATTAAAATATGTGATAAATTCATGGTTTCTTGTGCAATCACATTTTTCTGGCTGTTATATATGGAAATATTTGTTTTTGTTGACTAACTTATAATTTATAATTTTAAAAAGAAGAAGAAACTTAGTTACTCTTTTTCTTCTTGTTCCTATTTGTCCTGTAGCTATCAAGCAAGCTGTATCAGGCAATTACAACATTTTCTATAATTTGATTTTCTCGATTGCAGATTCATTTCGTGGCCTCAGCCCCTTCCACGAAGCTGCTATCGGAGCCAAGACTGGCTGTATTGCTTCTTGTTCTTTGGAATATCTTGAAATTCAGCATCCCAGGACCCCGAGAATTATGAAGAAGCAGGAGCTTCATCAACAGGAACCTGCAAGCATAGGGATCCAATCCAAGGAAGCTCATTTAATCCTAGATGTTGTGCGATCCTTTGAATCGGTAGATCGAGAGGACCAAATAGAACTGCTCTCTCCGACTCATCATTATAGGATTTTGAGTTCACCAGTGAACATTTTACGAAGAAACTCTAATGAGAGGACATTATCCCCAGTCTTACCACTGGGGAGCATCTCCCCTAGCAAAGCTCCTGCACATTCTACTCCAGTCTCTTTTGCCTATGAAGAAAAAAATAGCCCTTCAAGGGAAGAGGGTGTGTGTTCTCCTCCAGCAGGTCCTCCTAATGGCACCACACATCCTTTGGGGAGTCCAAATTGTGTGAAAAGTAGAGGCAGATTTCCCATGATGGGAGTTGGACAAATGTTGAGAAAGCGAAATCAGACTATTCAGTCCTCCACTGACAAGCCTTTGGAGACCCGGCTGCCTCCACTACATCAGATTAATCCAGGAAACATTTCATTTGATACCAATGACAGTGTGAAAGGCCAATGTTAATTTAGATCATCAGAGTTCTACTGTCTCTTAGATATGGAAGTTTCACCACAAAGATACCATATTGCTACATAACTCTGCATATCTGCCAGTGTTATGTGTGAGGAATCTTATATTAATTGTCTTTCACAGCCTCACTTTATGAGATGAGAGATAGATAAGCTCTTGATATATTTTTGTGTTTTAAAAAAAAAAAGACAACAGTTGAAGTTCATCAGTGTCTTCGAAGCCTATATAGTGAAATATTTAGGTGGGAGTGGGAGGAATTTGACAAACAGTTGCCAATCTGGATCGTTCACCCCTTCTTCCTTCATCATCATCCCCCTTGGGAATAAGAACTTCTGTGTATTGACAGTCTATGTGTATGAAACTAACCAGACAATTGCTAGATTTCTTCTTAATTTTGTCTTATGTAGACACTGCCAACATCTATGTGTTTCTGAGTCGAATCTTTTCATTCTACTGTATGTCACAATCATGTGTAAAAAAGCTATATCAAAAGAGTATTCAGTTGGCAGAACAGTTTGATTCACAAAAGCTTTCTATTTTTAGTGAAGTGGTCCTTGCTTTTGCAATGGAGTGAATCCATTATTGATGTCACAGCATTCCAATAAGATGAAGTCTAGAGTTCATTGCTCTGGTTTATTGACACAGGATATCAAAATTAAGAAATACAGGCAACCTTGATGCATTGATGAGCTATAGACACAAGACAGAACAACCTCCCCAAAGAAAGGCTGTTGGACTGAGAATGAACTGAATTTCAAGAATTATGGTGAAAAAGAAGACAGGAACTCTGCTCTCTGGAGCAAGGTTTTGCCAAAGGTTTCTGTTATTGTTGTTTGGTGTGAGGTGTTTGAGCCTCCTCCCATCCTTACCTGAAACTAGTTAATGGGTGAATCATTTCTTTTTCCTTTAAAATTTTTTTATTACTAAATTCATATCAATAAACATAGACAAAGAACAGAAGAGGACTATATATGTAACTGTGAACTTTGGTTAGTACAGTTTGTGTTTTAAGTTTAATGTGGTAGTGACAAAAATGTCCTGTTTGTGTCCCTTTTTTGAAATGCCTTCTGCTCTTGTGTGCATTTTTTAATGTTTCGTTGCAGTCCCTTCTTTCCCCCCTTCTTATCACTATTCACTGATTCTCTCCCCACCTCAGCTTCCAAAATAGCAAACCACTCTTTCACAAAGAAAGTTTTCATCATGAGATACTGAACACAAATAGCCTAACTATTTTAGAAATTGTTTGGTAGGCTAAAAAGAAATTATTCTACTAAGCTCATCATGGTTTCATTGGGAACTTTAAAAAGGTTGCTAGAAGTTATCACAGTTCTAGAGATGGAAGGGATCTTACCAATGAAATACAGTCTTCTTTTGGCTAGGCAACTAGGTGGTGGAGTAGATGATAAAGTGCTAGGCTTGGACTCAGAAAGACAGGTTCAAATCTGGCCTTAAACACTTAAGAGTTGTGTGATCCGGATCGAGTCATTTAATTTGTCCGTGTCAGTTTCCTCAGCCATAAAACGGGCATAATAGCATCACTTTCCTCCCAGGATTGTTGTGAGGATCAAATGAAATTTGTAAAGTGTCTGGCACATAGTAGGCCAATTATGGACTATGTCCATTTTACATGCATGGATGGTATGTATTTTGCAGGGATTAGGGGCTGGAAGGGGAGGTGGTTAATTTCCTGCATTTATATGTTCTGACACACCCGTCTTCTAAAATGCTAACTTGGGATATTCCAGAATGTTTCTCAGATATTTGCATTTGGTTCCCACAAAAGGATCACTAAAGTGGAATTCTTATAGCTGGAAGGCTAAACCATCTCTGTAGCAATGTTATTTCTAGACTGCCAAGAAAGGTAGCACCTTCTAGAACAACGCTGTCTGTTATGAGCTGTGAAAACAAATTTACCAGGCATATGCCATGTTTAAATGCATTGTCTCCTTTGAAGTACAGCCCTTGGTTGGGGGATGAGAGGAAAGGCAAGGAGGGAGGGAAGAGACTAGGTTTTAGTTCTCTCTTCCCCACACAGATTTGCTGAGGATTTTAAGGCTATGTGCATTGAGGATTTTGCCTGGGCTGTATCTGTCTTCACTGTATCTGATTATTTCCAACTTAAGCTCTTTGTTTCGATTGCTTTCTCCTCTTAGCCGTTGATTTTACTGCTGTTCCATGGAATCATGAATGGACCTTGACGCTTTGGGAAAACAATTGGTAATCAAAGGAGAGTGAGCAGAGCTGAAACACTAATGTGATTATCTTAACATAGGTGTTGGCTAACTTAGAGAGCTGGATCACAGGCTCCAGGAAAGTCCTTTGCCTTTTGAATAAAGTAATGACAAGCCAAAATCCCATCTGTGAAGACTCTAGTGAAAACAAGTCAGGGACCTCATCTTCTTTTAATAAACAGGCAGATAGTCCCTAAAACAATGTGGGAAGAGGGGGGAGAGGGAGGTTTAAGATGTTGTTCCTACTGCACTGACAGTCAAATAACTTATATTCTGCTGGAGAGATACAAGTTTTCATATAAGAAAATACAGGAAATAGAGAAAATACATACAAAATTATATGGGGAGGACAAAAATACATGAGGAAATCAGGAAAGCCCTCTGAGCCTAGAAGGAAACTAAAGGTTGTAAAAAGTGTAGGTGAGAACATGCCAGACATGGGATTGCTTGTGCAAAAGCCTGGAGGTGGTAAAAATGAATGATGTTTACAAGGATCTGCAAATAAGCTAAATTGACTGGAGAGTAGGTACACGTGAAGAAAATGTGTAACATTTAACAAATGCTTTCTGAATTCAATTGAATTAAAAGATTGAAAAATTCTATTTAAGGTTGTACAGTGGTAACATTTGTCTCATTCATTTCTTAGACTGTTGAAACACGCCATGTCTTGTCCTTCCCAATACTTCTAGTAATCAGAAGGAAGTTTCAGTAATAAAAAACATAAGCTACTTCTCCTTTGTGTGAGTCCTTCTAACGTGCTCCTTCAATTTTCAGATAACATGAAGTTGAGAGATATAGTTAGCATGTTTTTGACAGACTCTGGATCAAAAAGAATCTTTAATGAGCTAAAACAATGTGCCACAACTTGTAAGATAAAATATAATAGGAATAAATGCCAAGTTCCGCCTTGGGCTCCAAAACAAACCATCACAAGTGTAGGATAGGGGAAGTATGGCCAGGCAACAGTTCATATGGAAAAGATATGGGGAATTTGTAAAATGGCAAGCTCAAATTGAGATAATAGTGTAGCATGACAACCAAAAATATTAATGCTACACTAGACTATTTGAAAAAAAAAAAAAAGGAGCAGAAAACTGATGCTAAGTGAGGTGAACAGAGCCAGGAGAACATTGTACATAATAAAAGCCACATTGTGCAATGACCCACTTTGATAGAGTTAGCTCTTCTCGGCAATGAAAGGACCCAAAACAACTCCAAAGGACTCATGATGGAAAGTGCCATTCACATCCAGACAAGGAAATTTGAAGTCTGAATGCAGATCAAAGCATGCTATTTACTCCCTTTTTGGTGTTTTATATTTTTTTCTTTCTCATGGTTCCTCCCATATGTTCTAATTCTTCTATACAATAAGACTAATGTGAAATTGTTTTTTAAAAAAGGAGTAGTATCCAAAACAAAGAGAGGTAATATTCTCAATGTACAGTGGACCAGGTCTTGAGGATTTTATAAACATCTAAGGACCATATTTTAGGGAGAATATTGCTAAAAAATGGAGCATTTCAGAGGAAGATGACCGAGAATGTGGGGAGATTGTAGACTATGCCTTAACAGAAACCAAGATTATTTAGTCTGGAAAAGAAAATACTAAGGAGGTGCAAAGGATTCAGAGCTGGAAGGGACCTTAGTGACTGTCAAGGTCGACCCACTCATTTTACAGATTAAGAAGTTGAAGCACAGAGAGGTCAGATAGCTTGCCCAAGATCAGGCAGCTAGTAGTTTTATAAGGTGGAAGAAGTCGGGTCTTCCTGACTCCTAGAACAGTATTTTGTAAATATTCAAAAATATGTAGGCCATGGTGTAAAAGGGAGAATAGATTTTATTCTTAGGTTCAGGAAAGAATTTTCCACTTGGTGGAAATTGAAGAAAACAGATTTTGGTTTGATATATGGAAAAGCTTCTAGCAATGATTACTGGCCAAAAGTAAAATGGGGCTGCCATGAGAAGAAATGGTGTTCCCATCATTGGAGGATTTTCATGATGGAGTGAAAGCATTTGTCATCTGTATTGTAGAATGGACTCTTGTTCAGTTAGAGATTGGATTAAATGACCCCTAAGGTTCCTTCTAACTCTTACATCCTGCAATTCTAAACTACATTTTGGGGAGGGGGAATTATATTTTCATTATTTTGTTATTTTTGGTGTACAAATCTAAATTAATCTCCAGAACTTCGAAGTTGACACTGATTTTTTAAAGAGAGGAAAGAGCAAAGTTAATAATAGGGAAATTAATATAAGGATAATAATAATTGATATAAGAAACTCCCTCAACCATTCCAGATAAACTTCTGCTTTGCAAGTTCTTTTCTTAAAAAGTTGTCTATCGCATTGAAAATTTCATTGACTTACCCAGAGGTAACCAGCCAGTAAGTGTCAGAAGCAGACCTAAACCCATCTTCCTGGCTCTATGTTACTCTATAACAGTAATAATAATAATAATAAAATCCCTCCATCTGATATGGAGTATTTTTTTCTAAATCAGGGAAGAAACTTTTTTTTACTATTTCCAGTGACAACCATAATTACATTTATGTAGGATTCTAAGATTTACACACAAAAAATGCTTTTTTTTATGCTTATGACAACCTTGCAAGATGAGGAGAGCAGGTATCATCCTCATTTTACATCAAGAAAAATGAGACTCAAAGATTTTAAATAAAGACTTGCCTACGGTTGCACAGTGACTATCGGAGTGTTAGAGACCAGGCGGACACATAGGTCTCCTGAGTCCAAATCTTTTGCCACTTCCCCATACTGCCTCTCTATTACTTTTTTATAAGTTTGCAATGTGTGTGCCAGTAAATTCTGTGAATTCCTTTTCTCCCTTAAATATAACCTAGTAGGTATGCTTTTTTATACTTGTTCATAAAAACCAGTGTGGTGGTGCCGGTATAAGAAGAACATTCCATACATACTTCAGAAACAAGCCCAGATTCCTGTGTAATGGACTGTTACATATGATAACTTCATCTGAATTTAGTTTTATTCTGAACTCCATGAAAAGTAGTTAGGTTAGGAGGAGGGAAGTGCAACTGTATTTTCTGTGAGTACACGGCAAATATATGTAACTGGAGGAAAGAAGAAACATCAGATCTCTCATTTTGTTATATTTATGTAAAGCATTTGACCCTCCCAACAGTCTAGTTGGTGGCCATACAATTGTAACTTACATCACCAAGAGTTCGTTGTTTTCTATCTGTTGACAGCTGGACTCAACTTGTCATCATGTAAGAAAATTACTGAAATGGGATTGTATGAAGTACAAGAAAAATGAAATTTTAATTCTGTGATTTGTTCATTAGGACTGTATTTATGTCACTATCATTAAATATATGTACTTTTTCAAAAGTCTTTGTGAAATGCATATTTTTCTTCCCTACATCTGTATCCTTTGCATGTTTGATTTGCTTTTTAAAAAGCAAAACAAAAAAAAGCCCATGAGAAAACTGCATATGTTGGTGTTGTCGGCAACAAAAAAGATCTCATCTCAGGCACTGACTTGCACACTTTATCTGTCAAATTTATCTAAGAAATTTCACTCATTACTTTTAATCAAGTCTAAGGTATTTTCTTAATAGATATACCTCTCACTCTGGATTTCCATTTCATCCCTACTAGGATAAATGTTCTGGTCAACTCAGCTTAACAAACTTATTAAAGTTCCTGTTATATGCCAGATACTAAGAAAGAGTCTGGAGTTACAAAGATGAAAGATGACAACATAGTTGCCACCGTCAAAGAATTTACAATCTCACAGAACAGAAAAGTACCAGACACAGCATGATAAGGACAAAGAATGTGTTCATAAGTGTTTTTCACTGATGTGACATAGTGATGATAATTAATAATAATAGGTCACATATATGTGATACATAATGTTTTCAAAGTCACATACATGTTCACATTTAATGAAGATGAAGTAGGATTTTTCTCTGTTCTTGAGTGTAGTGATCTGAGGCTGGGATTCTAAGAGGGAAGAATCACTTTGTCTGTGAATTGGTGGCAAGAGATTGGTCTGGAGCTTTGGCATGCGGGCAGGGTGTTATCTGAGTAGATATCTCCTCTCCTGGTTCCTTTGGTCCCCCTGAAGACCAAAAAAGGTGAAAAGGCCATGCGGGATGGATGAAGTAAGAACCTAGTACAGAAAGATGGCGTTTTTTCCTCCTTCCCTCTTCCCACCTCCCTACATCATTTAACACCACTTTCAAGATGAAATTTAACTCCTGGTTAATTTTATAGTCTGCTTTTGTTCAAATAAATCATTTTCTATGAAGACATTACTATGTGTAGTAAATTCCTAAAGTATCAAGGACCAGGGTGGTAGGGGTTTTTTTGTTTGTTTGTTTTGATTTGTTTTTTTGGCGAGAAGCAGCAGGGAATGAGCTCCAAAGTCCCTTGGTTTTAATATTTTCTTTGTAGGAGCCTCAGTATACTGAAGGCACAGTAAGAATAATTCAGAGCAAATACTGGGAGTTGGTTCAATTTAATGTCATCACTTTTCAATGGGAGAAACTTATCCCCCAAGTAGTAAATCAGCATATTATTTGTGTAAACTTCTCTGTAAAGGGAGTTCTTAGACACCTGATTCTAAAGACAAATAGGTTATACATGTTTCTATGGACCTATTTTCACTACACACCTTAAAGCTGGGATGTGGAAAATATTTCAAGCTTCAGCAGCAAGATCTCTTCAGACTTTACTCACACCAGCGTTGATGTTAAAATATTTGGAGGGTACGTGGATCACAGTACAAGGTGAGGGCTAGAGCAGCTTGATGCCATCCAAGTTCTTTTCATTTAGAACTAAGTGGTTTTCATCTAAAGGTTTCCCATATCCAGAAGAGGACAAAGGCAGAGAGTGGCAATATTAACTGGGAATAAAACTGAATTTTTCAACGAAAATAAATTAGTCTGACTAGAGAGTCTGAGCAGGTAAACACATTTCCTACTTTCAATATAACACATAAACTCTTGAAAGCTAAATCTTTGGTTTATGTTCCAAACCCTTATGAATCATATCTCAAAATTTAGCTTTTTCTAGGTCTTTGTTACTAATGGGGTTGCACCCAAGCACCCATCGGTTACCACAGGTATTTGGAACTAGGTAGCCAAGCAGGCTACATACACGAGAGGGGAAAAATGCTTTTTTCAATATAATTGGTTAAGGTCAAACCTGATCAAAAATAGGAGTCAGAATTCACCAGCACTGCTAAAGGACCACAAATTTTATTTTTCAAAATTCTAATGTAATTAAAAATATTGTTAATATATTGAAAATGACCCTTCCTGGTTGGTTGGAACCCTTTTCATGTGACTACATTAAAATATTCTCTTGGGCTTTCAAATGGTATAATAATACTTTAATTCACATTGTCAATAAAATTGGCAATATAGTTTTCCTTCTTATTGGCTCATGAGGGAATTAGGGGGGAAAGAGCCAAAAGAAGAACATTTGCTTAGTTTCTCGACAATGCTGAGTTCTACCTCGAAAGTTCTAAAATGAAACATGTAAACTTTACAACCAGGTTTTGTCTGTTACAGGCTCCTTATCTTTTCTTCCCCATTCACAGTTTTAACACTTGTATATATAGGTATTCTGAAGGAACTAGGAAAGCCCTAAGGGAGCAAGAGAATTTAACTTCTTTAATTTCCTCTTCCCTTAGGTCAATATGACCTAGAAGACTACTTGATACTCCTCTTCCTCCTCCCAGTACTCCAACTACTTTCCAATGTTTAATGATTGGCAAGAATTCAACATATCTATGCATCCTCAGATCTAGCACTGTACGTGGGCCTCCTATCTATTATCTTCCCCATCCCCCTCTCCCCCACCCTAGCCCTTTCCACCTCTTGCTGTGGGAAGAGTGATCAAATCAACACAGTGTTACATTTTCTGTAAAGGATATGTCAATCAATTGCTCCTTGACTTTACCCACTATCCTTGTGATCTCTGAAACCAAAATGCCCCTCCTTGGCCATCAGCCTCCTACCTACATCGCCTTACCCTTTAGAATGTACTCCTACATGGCGCAGACTATCTTTTTTTTTGTATTTTTATGCAAGTTTTAGCAAAGTCCCTATCACAGAGTAGGTGCATAATTTTTTTTTCTTTCATTCACTTAGCCTTTGAGTTTTATGTTCAGCAAGAGAAGAGTCACACACACACATCCCCATCCCACCAAACTAGAAGATTCCATGAAACTGGATCGACTGTGGGATCAAGATGTAAGCTGATTTCCACTGTAGAACAGGGTAAAGTGGCCTGATGAACCAAACTGCAGGGCTTGTCATAAAACTGACCTCAGTTTTTTAATTTGTTTTGGACCTTTGGTTCTTTGAAAATAGAGAGGATTCTAGTACAGTTGTCATGAGTCAACTAGGCTTGAAATAAAAGAGTTGTCTTTGCAAAAGGAACTAGGATTTGGGTCTGAGGCTCAGAGTTGAATCAGATGACACAATCGGGGCTCTATTTCATATCCAGGCCAACGATCTCACCTAAATCCTTTGTTTTACATTTTGCTTAGAGGAAGGGAAAGTCCTGGAAAAGACTGCTACCCTCTGTGCACAAAGAACTACTGGAGATCAGAAATAAGCATAATAATATTTTAATTTCCCTGCAAGCTTTTTCTTTCAAAAGATTCAAAGCTTTTGGCATATATAATGGAGACATGGACCTTTGGTATGATAACAGGAATGTTTACAGGAGCCACCAGCTTTGCCTCTCCAGGATCTACTGTTTTCTTGAATCATATTGGAACCTCAAGGTAATTGGCCCAGTCACCAAAGAGGATGGTGGGAGTTACAAAAGACAAAGAGAAACAGGTGTGATTTCCTCAGCAGAACACCCAGTAGGAGGTGTTGACTGAGTGTGCGGCATCAACTTACATCCTAAAATAGGGAATTGGTGAGTAGAATTCAGTTGCTCCAAGTTAGCCAGAAGTAAGAGCTGAGAATGTTGAGAAGGGTGAGTCTAGAGGTTTTGATGGCTGCCTGACTCACTTTCCTTTTTGTTACAGTGGATAGAACTGCTTACACTAATAACAGTTCTGGAAATTTGTTGACCAGCACTAAGGATGACTGGCTAGTTAATCTCATTCTCTGTTTAAAAAAAAAAAGCAGCAGCTGCTTTGGGAAGTAGATGGCAACTATGGATCAGAAGTACAATAGCAGCAGTCCAATGGAACTTTCCAGCCACAACAGGAATGGATGGTGAACAAAATGTCAGAGGCAGAGAAATGAGGGAATTTCCTGCCACAATGAGAAAATAGAACCAAAGAAGACCAAGTCACCGGGGCACAATGTAGAGGAATAAATCTAGACATTACTCTTTAGTGGCACTGTGAGCCACTTGACCAAGAAAGTCCCAGAGGAAAGTGGGGACATGCCAGAGGAGATTTTCCAGAATCTTGAGTAAGCTTGAGATTTTCCCCTACTTTGGCTAAGGGATTAACCTCTAGGCCAACACCAGAAGTCTGGAATGAGGTCCTCTGGGTACCCTTCTTCTTGAAGATATCTTATTTGTGATCCTAAGATTCCCTTGGGCAGCTAGGTGGAGCAGTAGGTAGAACACAGGGAATGGAAACAGGAAGACAGCTTCCCAAGTTCAAATCTGGCCTCAGACACTTAGTAGCTGTTTGACCCTAGGCAAGTTTGCCTCAGTTTCTCTCTGTAAAATGAGCTGGAGAAGGAAATGACACTCCAGTATCTTTGCCAAGGAAATTCCCAAGAATGTCATTAAAGTCAGATGTGACTAAAAAAAAACTTGAAAAGATTCCCTAGCTATTCCTAAACATTATCTTTCCTAAGAGAGTGAGAGGAAAGAATGCATAGAGACACATTCGGGACAGCCCAGAGAGGTATTATATGCCTGAAGGAACTGTCCCTGGGAGAGATTAGATTTATCCAAGAAGAAAGTTTCTTTGACTGTCTGTGGACCTTGGCACAAATCTTTGTATATTTTGTGGCATGTAATTAACTTGTTCTGTGTTCCATACTTTGTGAGCTCTGTCCTAGTAAGATGCCTAGATGATAGAAAAAGAAGTACATTTTACTAGAGAAGACCTTCCATAATATATGGAAGTCTTATAGCATCAATGGAAGGGAGGTCACGATATTGACAAAGGACTCATTTTATGGAGAAGAGAAATGAGACAGAGAGATAAAACATAACGTGACGGAGATCATGCAGTTATAACTCCACAAAAGGATTATGTCTAGGTGCTTCCACCCATTTTTGGTCATTTTTTTCTGACAAACTATAATGTGATGATTCCCATGGATACAGAAAATTTTCATTTAGGATTCTACATGCAATTGAATTGGTCATCCCTGTTACCACACCAGGACAGGCACTATCAGTAGAAATGATCCTACAAAAACTGGAAAATATTGTCCAATGATGATTTTTTGTTTCCTTCCAAATACAGGAGGGAAAAGAAGTCTAGAGAAAGAAACAAGAGCAGTGCTTATGGTATCATGCAAATTTTCCCTCAGTATCTATTAAGTTACATGCTGAATTACATCTGTCCTGTATTTGTACGGTGGAACCTTGAAGTCAATGAATTACCTTAGTTCACAGTCTCAAACACCAGCATCCTCTTGACTTTCCAGCACTGCCCCAAATCCCAGGCTCAGCTCCATCTCCTTCCAACTTCTGTCTCTCTCAAACTTTGCACTAAGTAAACCCAGCTGTCAAAACACCCCTTTTGGATTCTCTTACTTTGGATAATATAAAAGAATCCTAGGAATCCCCACACATACGTCAGGTGTAAAGGAGCTTCTTACACTTGGCATTGCCTAGCTCTAGTGCATACTCAGGAACTGTCCATATTAGAGATTATTTGGTTGTGGTTCTTGTAGAAGAACATGATCTATAAGCATATCGGATACATTTTTATGCTTCTTTCAAAGTATGGCCTTCTGCATTTCTTTTTTTAATGACAATTTGTTTTGACTTTAGTCACTTCTCATCAAACAACTCTCTACCCTATATACTCTCTCTCTCTCTCTCTCTCTCTCTCTCTCTCTCTCTCTCTCTCTCTGTCTGTCTCACTCTCTCTCTATATATATATATGTATGTATATATATACATATATATGTATGTATATATATGTATACATACATATACCCTACCATTCCTATAAAAACAATTAAGCAAACTTATATAAAATAATTGTTATTAATAGTCCATGTACTTAGTAAACTTTTTATTTCTTTCCTACTTTTACCACATGCTTTTAAAAAAAAGATTTGTGATTTGAATTTGGTAACTGAGTATGTCATTCATTTGTATTTGACCAGAGTTTTGTCGTCTTAACTGGTGTCTTTATTTATATTGTTGTAGTCTTGTAGGAAATCGGATAGAGTTCCCAGCCTCGAGTCAGGAAGATAATTCAAATCCAGCCTCGTATGCTTCCTAGCTGTGTGACCCTGGGCAAGTCATTTCACCCTGTTTGCCTCAGTTCCCTCATCTGTAAAATGAGCTGGAGAAAGAAATGGCAAACCAGTCCAGTATTTCTGCCAAGAAAACCCCAAATGGAGTCACAGAGAGTCAGAACTGAAAACAACTGAACAACCACCTTGTTCTCTTGATTCTCTTTCCTTCATTCTGCATCAGTTTACAAAAGACTTTCCGTGTTTTTTTTAATTCTTCAAAGTCCTTATTCTTTGTATTACAATAATAGTATTCTATTACATTCATGTACCAGAACTTGTTCAGTGATCCCTCAGTCATTGGGTACATTATTTGTTTCTAGCTATTCTCTTACAAATAGTTTTATTCCTCGTATTTTGCTGCATATAAATGTTTGTTTGTTTTGTTGATCTACTTCAATTATAAACCAAGAAGGGATCAAGGGATTAATGATTGATATGATTAATAATTGATTTGATGATTGATTAAGGACTGATACAACTGATAATTGATAAGAACAATTTTTTCTTGCCTAATTGCAAAATGATGTCAAGAATGGACCAAATTATGGTTCTTTTTTCCCTCCAAATTTATTAATTTATTTGTTTTCAACAATCACTTGTGTAAGTTCCAAATTTTCTCCCCTTCCCTCCCCAGTCCTTCCTCAAGATGGCATACAATTTTATATGAGTTCTACATATGAATTCCTATTAAACAATTTCACATTAGTCATTTCAATTTATGGCTATAAGAGCAGTAAATTGGTATACCTGTATATACAACCTTTTCAATATTTTTCCATCTTTTTGCCATTATTGTAAATTTAGAGTATGTGTGACAACTCAAGAGTTATATTTCTCTGATTATTGATGATTTTAACACTTTTTCAGATGGTTAATATTTTGCATTTATAGAATACTCTGTATTGTTCAAAGTGTGTTCACAAAACATAGAATTATAGACCTAAAAATGGAAAGGCTCTCAGAAGTCATCTAGTCTGATGCCTTCATTTCGTAAATGAGTTAAAGGAAGTTATATGATTTGCTTGAAGTCATAAATTAAGTATGCAAGGTAAGATTCCAACCCAGGTCCTTGGACTCTAACCCAGGACTTGTATTGTTTCCACTTTACCACTTTACTTCCCAATTTATTCTTTTCAAATTTTTTTGAATCATTTGACCACTTTGTTGTGGATTGACTTTTTTAAACTATAGATTAGCATCAATCCCCCATTGAGTTGGATGTCAGACTTCTCTCATTGATGTTTGATTTCAAAAAATCCCATTTGATTGTTTTTCTTGTTCTACCTGCACTGATTTTCTACTTTTATTTATCAAAACTATTTTGTCTTTTATAATTTCTCTATTCCATCTCTGATTATAATTCTTCCCCGGTTTTCAAAGTTATAACTTTCAATTTTTTCAATTTTTTCAATTTCTTTTCAATATTTTGTAGTACAGGTTTTTATTTAGATAGTATATGCATTCAGAATTAATTGTGATATATGATATAACTGGTCATATAAAACCTATTTCCTCCTAAACAGCATGCTCAGCAGCTCATGTTAAATAAAGTGTCCTTTCCATCCCCCACCCTAACAGTCAGTAGTTTGGTTTTTGGGCTTTGAATACTGAAATACTACACATATTTGCTTTTAGTTCTTGCTTATGTCATCTATTCTAATTTTTTTTATCCAGAATCAGCTAATTTTTATTACTATTTTACGATATAATTTCATATCCGTTACTGCTATATCCCTTTTATTCCTGCTTTTTTTATTAGCTTCCTTGATATTCTTGTTTTTTATGTGAATTTTGTTTTTACATTGTCTAATTTTATAGTCTTTGGTCGTTCAACTGCTGTCAGGCTAAAACCATAGATTAATTTTCTGAATATACCAGGCATGGTTGGATCTATCTTTCCCCAAGCTAGAGTGGGCAAATATTAAGCTAAACTTTCTGGGACTTGGAACTTTGACTGAGCTTTCTAGCAAGACTTGGAAGGGTTTACCTAGTAGGAAATTTGAGAGAATTTGGGAAGGAATGGAGTTGGACCTTGGGATTGGGGGTAGTGCTAGAAAACCAAGAGAATGCTGGTATTTGAGAGTTCCACTGCATTACAAAGGAACACCAGTCATATTTGCTCAGAACCTGGAGAAGCCTAGCAATGGTTTTTTCTTTAATTCCTCTTCTGCCTTCATCTACCTGTTTGCTGTATCTACCAAACCTTCATAACCTGTTGTTTATTTATGTCTTACCTATTTTTCTCCTGATTGTATCTTCCCACAAACTTGTGGTTGATCTCAGACAAGTCCCTTTCACCTTGTGGAGAGCATACAAAGGTCTGTCACTCCTTAGGGTATACATGCTGTAACCTTCCTTTCTCCAGCACTGATAATTTATTAAAAATCACCTTTGGGGAATATTAAGCCAACCTTATCTTTAGTTTCCTTTTATTAACAATAATCTCCTGTCGATGTCATAAAAATGCAGAAAGTCTTAAAATGGAATCCAGCCCTCTTTTTTCCTCCTAGGTGGAGCCTATGTTATAATTCCTAGCTGAGCACTTCCCCTCTTCCACTCTTAGAAGTAAGAAAGATGGGGGATGGGGGGATAGGGGGGTGGGGGAAGGAGCTGAGTGGCAAGGACTAGAGGAAAAAGTTCCACTCTGAGCTGCCCAAGAAGGTAGAGATAGGGTGGTCTGTGAGATTTTCAATTCCTTCCCTCTGGTTATGAGAGGTACAAATAAGGACCATTACCACTACAGTGAGTTTTATTTACTATATATGAGTTTAACGTTTTTGCAATATAGCAGAAATGATCACTTAATATCTCTCCAATTATTTTTGTTATGGTTGTTTAGTCATTTTTCAATCTTGTCCAACTCTTTATGACCCCTATTTGGGATTTTCCTGGTAAAGATACTGGAGTGGTTTGCCATTTCCTTCTCCAGCTCATTTTACAAATGAGGAAACTGAGGCAAACAGGGTGAAGTGACTTACCTAGGGTCATGTAATGTTAATTAGAGTTAAAGATATCCCTCCCATTAATAGGTCTCAGGTGGGGCCCATTAAGGGAAGCTTAATTAGGGGAGGCTTGTTTTATAAGAAGATCCACACCTTTTGTTAATTAATGAGTCACTGAGTCATGAGGGTCATGATACCCTCAGGCTCTGAAAAGTGTATATATACTCTGAGGTGAGGTTTTGCTTTGGGGGCTTTGGAAGAAGGTTCCTGTGCCAGAGGAGACACTGGGTAGCCATTAAAGAGCCTCCCATCTTTGAAAACTCAGATGTTGGTGCTTCTCTCTCTGGTAACTATGTATGTATGTAATGGTCAGACAGTTGGATCTGTCTGTTGATCTCTGAAGTATACATTGCTTATGGTCAAACAGTTAGAAGCCCTGTCTGTTGGTCTTTATTTTCTCTGTTGGCATATGTGACTAAAGAAGATTGTTGACACCTTAAAAGTTGCTTTCTTTTGCTTTTTTTAATTAAATTATTTCATTTGTTTTCAGTGTTCGACCATCACTTCCATATATCTTAGATTTTTTTCCCCTCCCTCTTCCTCATTCCCCATCTCTCTCTCCCCTCCCTCCCTGAGACAGTATACAATCTTGTATATGTTATACACGTACATTCCTATTAAATACATGTTGCATAGAAGAATTAAAATGAATGGGAGAAAAAACCATAAAACAAAACATAATACAAAAGAAAATAGTCTGTTTCTATCTGTGATCCAATTCCATAGTTCTTTCTCTGGATGTGGAAGGCATTTTGCCTCAAGAGTCCATTGGAAATTTTTTAAGTCCATGCATTGCAATGAAGGACTAAATCTACCAGAAAAATTCCTCTTACACTGTGGTTGTTGCTATGTACAAAGTTCTCCTAGTTCTGCTCCTTTCACTCAGCATCATTTCATATAAACCTTTCCAGGCCTCTTTGAAGTCTTCCAGTTCATCATTTCTTATAGCCCAATAGGATTCCATTACATTCATATACCACAACTTGTTCAGCCATTCCCCAATTGATGGGCATCCCCTTGATTTCCAGTTTTTGACCACCACAAAGAGAGCTGCTATAAATAGTTTTATACAAGTGGGACCCTTTCCCATTTCTATGATCTCTTTGGGATAGAGTCCCAGAAGCGATATTGCTGGGTCAAAGGGTATGCACATTTTTGTAGCCCTTTCAGCTTAATTCCAAATTGCTCTCCAGAATGGTTGGATCAGCTCACAGCTCCACCAGCAACGAATTAGTGTTCCATCTCTCCCACATCTTTTCCAACATTTATCATCTTCCTGCTTTGTCATGTTATGTTTCTTTCTTTTTAGAAAAGCAGACCTAAGAACCTATGCTAGCAGGATATATCAGGGTGCTTGCAACCACAGGTTATAATTCAGTAAATTTGTGTAAACACTGTGTATAATTGTATTTCTAAATCATGTCGTGTTGGTAGAATATATTTATACATTTTGTAATTATTTCAAATAGAATTTCTTTTTGTTTTTGACTTTTGTTTAAAAATATATAAAATTGTTGTGATTTCTGAAAGAGTTATTTTGAATCTACTCCTTTGCTGAAATTATTTCTTTTCTTGATTGTTAGGTGATTCTCTTGGGTTCACTTAAGTAAACTTTCATATTCAGAAATACAGATATTTTTCTTTCCTTTTTGCTAATGTTTGCTCCCTTAACTTCTTTTTCTTATATAATTGCTATAGCTAGAAATTCTAGTACTACATCAAATAATAAAAGGAATAAATGCTTGCTTCATCCCTGATCTTAGCAAAGAAATTCCCAGGGTTTTGCCATGACAAGTAACACTAGCTCTTATTTTTAAATAGATGGCTTTTACCCCTTTAAGGAAAGATCCCTTTTATTCCTTTTTTAAACTATTTTTTTAAAGAAACAAATTAAAGCTGCATTTTCTCAAAGACTTTTTATGCATCTATTTGTGTAAGCATGCTTTTTATTATTTTGATTTTTCATTTATTATGTTAATTTTAAAGATTATAAGATAGCATCTTAAGATGGTTTTGATTTGCATTTCTTTGATTAATAGAGAATGTGATTATCTATTCATGCTCTTACTAATAGCTTAGTTTTCCTCCTTCAAAAATTACTCATTTCTTTTCATGATTATTTCATTGGGAGTGGAAAATTACTAGTCCTATGCATCATCATTTCTTTCAAATTTTGAATGTCAGACTTTTATCCAATATTCTCTACAAATATCTTTCCCAATCTATGTCTTTCCTATTAATTTTAGGGATATTGTTTTTTGATAGGCAAAATTTTTTTATCTTTTTATAATCAAACCCACTGTTTTTATTCCCAGTAATTTTTTATTTGTTGATGCTATCTATTTTCCCTCCTGACTCTTCCTTAGCATATGTCACTCTTGTAGTTCTTCAGAGTTTCCAGGAAATAGCTGCCCACATCAAGTTTTTTACCAGGTAAAATTCTTTACTATATGGAAGACAAAATACTCTCAAGTTTCTTTGACCAATCAAGAGACACGGTCTTCCTTGTGTATAATGGAAAGTCAGTGACAAAAAAAGGCCTCTATTTTAAATTCTCTCCCTTTCATTCCAGTTCCCACTGAAGTCAATAAACTTGGGCCTCCTGGGTGTCCCTCTCATAAAACACTCCATCTCCCAACCCCAAACATTTTCACCTGCTGTCTTCAATGCCTGGAATTCTCTCCCTCTTACTTTCACTCTTTCCTCCCTTTCTCCCTTCCATCTTTACTTTCCTGGCTTCCTTCAAATCTCAAATTAAATCTCACCTACAAGAAGCCTCTTTCAGGTTCCCCTAATGCTAATGTCTTCCCTCTGTTATCTAAAATTTATCCTGTATATATCTTGTTTGTATATGGTAGTTTGCCTATTTTCTCCTCCATGAAACTGTGAACTTCTTGAGAAGAGGGACATTTTTTGGTCTTTCTTTGTATCCCCAGTACTTATCACAGTGCTGGCATATAGGAAGTGTCTAATAAAGGACTGTTAACTTGGTCCCTCACAGAAACTCAACCAGAATTCAGGAATAGACCATTACTCCTCTTGTCTTGACACCTAGATTGTATAGTACATAGAGTGCTAAAATTGGAGTCAAGAAGTTCTGAGTTCAAATCCTGCCTCAAACCTTTATTAGTTATGTGACCCTAGGCAAGTAACTTAACCTATGTTTGCCTCAGTTTCCTCAAATGTAAAATGAGGACAATAATAAAATGTACCTCACAGGATTTTTGTGAGGATCAGCTGAGATAACATATGTAAAGAGCCTTGCAGAACTTAGAGCAATATATCAGTGGTAGCTACAGTTATCATCATCTTCAAGTGGCTCTCTTCAACAGCACCAGACGGGACATGACTGACTAATGTCCTGTTTTCCTTAGGCACTGATAAGATGCATCTCTTGCCCAAGTAAGTATATTTTATGGGTCTGGAAATTTGATAAAATGCTCCAATTTCATTTAAAATACTCATGCGTCCTTTACCAGAGTAACTGAACAGAACTGTTAAAATTATCCAGAATTCACTTTTTCCAAATCCAGGATATAGTATGAGTGGGGAAAGCCATATACTTTATGATTCTACTACTACCATATGTTGGGAGAGAGAAAAAAATAGCCCCTGCTAGATATTTGTTGTAATCGTTGGTGATATAGTAATGGTAGGAATAGTCATGGTGGTAATGACGGTGGTGGAGAAAGAGGAGGAGAAGGAGGAAGAGGAAAAAAAGAACAACAGAAAGAAGAAGAAAGAAGAGGTTGAGGAAGAGAAAGTGGAGGGGAGGAGGGAAAGGGAAAGATGGGAAAGAGAGAAGGGAGAGAGAAAGGAAAAGGGAAGAAAGAGGAAGGGGAGGAGAAGAGGGAGGAAAAGGTCAGGGAGAGAGAAAGGAGGAAGAGAGAGAAGAGATGAGGAAGAAGGAGGAGAAGAAAGGAGAGAGACAAGAAGTAGGAAGATAAGGAGGAGAAAGAGAAAAGGGAGAAGGATTAGTAACTTCTTGACAATTTCTGATGGTAGTGACTTGATCCAGAATTGCCATCATAAATGCCTCCCATGTCCAAACATAAAATCAAGTGACTCAGCCATTTATTCAATACTTCTTTGTCAATGTACTGTTGGATGAGTTCATGCAGATGTTGCCCATGGAGGGTCTTTTGATTCCGTTCTTGGATTTTAGGTGTTTCACAGACTGAATCTAGAGTTTAGTTACATTGGAGAAATCCACTTATTTTTAATCTTTACAATTACCTTAACTGCTTGCTCTAAAACTTTTTCTAAAGGTTTTTAACCTATTTCTCATGTGTTCAACAATGTCTATAAATTCTCTTCCTCCTTTTCAGAAAGGAAATATTAACCTCTTCATGGTTGTCTAAGAGTGATGGTCCCCATGTTTCATTAATATTAATAGGTTTTTGTTAGGATAATTTCCAAATACATTATGGCCCATTTTACTTCTATAAAAGTATATATTCTGACTGATTTTGGATAGGAGCTAATTGCTTAAAATGTGTTCTCACTGAGTTACTGATAATAATTTAATAACAATGATAGTGTTCATGACGATGATGACAGTCACAAAATCTATAAAACAGAAGAAAAGATAAGAAAGAGATGTGGAAATAAATAGAATTTTTTGTAATATTGTTAAAATTGCAATCTGCATATTTCAAGCAAAATTTTAAGCAAAATTGTGTTTCATTCATAATTATATTTATTCTTTTTGTGTGTCTTTGAATATTTACTTTTTAGATGAGATTTATCTAAAACTGCTCAATAGACCCTTCTAAGTGGCTAGTCTGCTTTTTGTCATCACAGTTTCTTTTATTGTAGCTTCCCTTCTCTCGTGATTTCCCAGAGGGGGGTGGTAAAATGTCAAACAATTGCAGCGTCACTGAATGCTTTCAAATCCTCCATGTACAGACTCTGCAGATGGCAGAGCTTCTGTCTCACTCCCTGTCTACAGAAGCCAGATGCTTGTGATCCAGACTTGAAATCTAATCTTTAGGGGCCTCCAAGTAGCAACCAGTACAATTCAAGAGCTGGGAAAACCTACCAGCCAACCACAGGATTTGGAATTGGAAAGGGTATTAAGCATCCCTTAGTCCACTCCTCTCTTTTTACGAATGAAGAATTGGAGAAGTGAAATAAATGGCCAGAGATCGTACATGTAAACAAGTATATCTCTAAGTCTTTGGATTCCAGATAATTTTCTGAGTGCTTGGGATTTAGAAGGATTCACAGAACCTTTTACTAAGTGGGAGTAGAAAGATCAATCTTGGAAACAGAATCACACAAGAGTCACTGTCTACCTTCTGGTCTTTCTTGGCTCAAAATCTTTCCTGCATGGCAATAGAAGATGAATGAGTATATTTCAAATCAAAAAATGTTTTCCAAAATACTTGTCACTCTTTTCATTGACTTCTGAAGCTTGCTTAGAAATTTATTTTGAAATACATCAGAAATGTTCGTGTCTAGAACTTTCTAATCAATGAATCACATACAAAGCCATTATTATTGTACATATTTCAGCTAAAGTCTAAAAGATGGCCCCTCTGAATAATGTCACTGATTTAATCCAGTTGATCTACAAGTCCAGTTCACTAGTTCCAAATAAATGGTTTACAAACTATTCACTATTTGTGATGATCTTTGGAGTGAGTGAAAAGAAGTCAAGTCAATGGTTATAATCTTCTCCCTTTAAGTGATAGCATCCAGCAATATTTGGGAGGTGAAAGGGGAATGCTAGATATAAGTGCAGGTATCCTCCTCTCAGAGACTGAGAAATAGAGCCCTACACTTAAGGCCCTTCTCCCCTTCTCAAGGCAAGAAGTTCAATTTCCTTTGGAGATGAATGGAGAAGATTCTAGAGTTATTTATCTATACCTGCCCTCAAATAGCATGTCTATGTGTTTAGACAACCCATAAGGGCATACATATCTTACATGGACAGCACATCCTTTACTAAAGAAAAACAGAAATCCATAGATGATCCAAAAAACTCACTTTAGTCAATGATAAATCTCTTTTTGGCAAAGCTTTTGTAAGAGCTTTTGACACTGAATGCACCTGAAGAACTTTTATTTCCTTTACTTGTATTCTAGGTACTCTAACAAAGGTCGTAAGGGTCAGGGACAAGGAAGAGGCAACTAGAATGTTAGGATGAACGTTTCTTTATTTATAAGATTATACTGGAGGTAATATTTGATCTGCTCCCAATCCCCAAACCCATATTGTTCTGGATATAGAATTCTATCCAATATTTTCTGCCTTATCTTCCTTAAATGAATGCTCAATAGGATGACAAGTTGTCCCAATTTTTAGCTTATAATAAAAGTACTTCTACATAATTAGCTGGTCCTCCTAATGCCAACGTATGTATGTCACTTTACACTAAGGTTATGTGTAGATCAATTTTTTGCAAAGTAAACCCTCTTTTTCATTGATATGTAAAGAATATATCCTTAAAACCAAATATAAGTTAATTAGAAATGCTTCACTCCTTGGCTAAGAAGAGAAGGGGTGGTATATTCCTAGATTCTCATTGTCATTATGTTTGGAAGTGTCTGACCAGAAAAAGACAAACGGACAGAAAAGATGCATGGTCTAAAAAAGGAAGGCCAATTGTCAGATTGATAGAACTAGCGGTAAAATTCCTCTAAAGATAAAAAGTACAAAAAGTAACATGTTTAAACAATTCTCCCTGAGCTAGGAGGAGAAGAAAGAAAGGGAAAGAGAAAGAAAGACTAGTATTTCCATTTTGGTTTATTTTTTTCCATTGTTGGAAGAACAAATGATTCCATTTTGGGTTCCATTTTGATGTTTCATCCTGTTTTGTTTCCTTCCTCCTCTATCATTCATTGCCAGTTTTATCTTATCAGTGTTGCCTACCTGGCATCAGTCTAGAGTAGTCATTCAAGAATTAATTTTTAGGCATTGATCATGTAGGATAATTTCTATTTAAATGGCACTTATAGATATCAAAGCACTTTTATAGGTATGACTCAATCAAACTTTTCCCACATTCTCGTAGGAACTGGAGGAAAAGAAAAGAAAGGCATAAGGATATGCATGATTCATATAAGGTGAGAGAAAATCACTTTCTTGTACATGCTTCTTCCAGGTGTTGCCAAGATCAGGATACTAGAGATAGATGCCTGCTGGTTTGGAACAGAAATTTTCCAGCCACTTCCTTCTCTTTAACCTCTCTCTCTTTGACTCCACCAACCTCCACCCCTCCCATCTAAATCTAATTTGTGCCAGACTGCTTTCCAGTTTTCCCAGCAGTATTTGTCAAGCAGAGAGTCTTTACCTTAGTAGTTGGTGTCCTTAGACTTAATGAACACAATGCTACTATGTTTAATTGCTTCTAGGTCTTGTTGTTTAACTGATTTTTAAAAACATTTTTAACCGTATCAAATTGGTACGAGATCTGGCAAATCTCTTTTTTTTCACAATTTATCTTGAGATTCTTGAACTTTTGTTCCTCCAGTTGAATTTCAGAATTAATTTGTCTAATTCTATTTCACAGTTGGAAGCACCAAATATATAAGTTAATTTAGGTACCGTTGTCATTTTTATGATGTTGGTACAGCCTAACCATGAGCAATTAATTCCTCTCCAATACTTTATATTTCTTCATTTCTTTAAAAAATGTTTTATAGCATCCTTTTTAGAGAAGGAACCCATTATTTCCAGCTTGATCAAGAGTCTTGGTCTTGTCCAAGTCTTGTCTTGGTCCAAGACTACCTACTGATCAACTACCAATGAAAAACAAGTAACCCCCAATCTGGTTGATTTCCCTGCTTCAATTCTCTTCCCACTCTGGTCCATTTTCCACTCAGCTGTCAAGCTGATCATCCTAAACTAAGGTCTGACTGGTCCCCCTTGACTACCTATTCAATTATCTTCAGTAGTCTCCTATTTTCTTCAAGATCAACTGTAAGAATCTTTTGTTTGAGATTTAAAGCCCTTTACAACCTGTCCCTTCAGTCTTCTTATACTTTATATACCTCCACAGGGGTGTATGGGGTGTTCAAGGAGGACAAGCACCTCCAGTGTGAGGGCTTATCCAAGCCCTTTTGAGAGGCTACTTATCCACCTTTGGTGTTTACCTTTACCCGACTCTCACTTGTGGCTCTAAGAAGCTGTAGCATGTACAGCAGCCAGACCCCAGTAAAAACCATCTTAGCAGATGGGCTAAACCAGATTGAGGGTAACCAACAGGCCTCAAATCTGTCAGTAAGATGTATATCCCAGCAAAGGTGAAGGCTTTCCCCCAGCGAAATAGGTAGATGAGAACAATTTGTTCCAATCGCCATGAAAGCAGCTAAAGTAGGCATTGTGGAGTGCTTAGAGCTCCATCAAATACAGAAAACACCAAGGTCGTTCCCTTCATCCCAAACCATCACCAGGACAATTTCACACACACACACACACACACACACACACACACAAATACACACACATATGTATGTGTGTGTGTGTGAAATTGTTCTATACGTACTTCTACTTTTTTCTTTTTCTGGAGGGCAGCTAGGTGATTCAGTGGATAGGGTACCAGTGTACGAAACAGGAGGACCTGAGTTCAAATCTCACCTCAGACACTTGACACTCACTAGCTGTGTGACCTTGGGCAAGTCACTTAACCCCAATTGCCTCATCCTGGGTCATCTTCAGTCATCCTGATGAATATCTAGTCACTGGATTCAGATGGTTCTGGAGGACAAGTGAGGCTGGTGACCTGCACAGCCCTCCCTCACTCAAAAAGACAAAGTCAAGTGCAAGTCATGTCATTATTTCTCTGATGGCATGGTCTTCTTCAACAACAAAGGACGAACATACACACATCTTTTCTGGATGTAGATAGCATCTTTCTTCATATGTCCTTTATAGATAATTGAGTATTTAAAATAATCAAAATAACTTATTCAAAGTCAATCTTAAAACAATATTGCTGTTACTGTATGCAATGTTCTTTTGATTCTGCTTATTTCCCTCTTCATTATTTCATGCAAGTCTTTCCGTGCTTTTCTAAGATCATTGGCTCATCATTTTTCACAGCACAGTAGTATTCCATATACCACAACTTGTTCAGCCATTCCCTGACTGATGGGCATCCCTGCAATTTCCAGTTCTTTACCACCACAAAGAGAGCTTCTATCAACACTTTAGATGTTTTCTGAGCACAACATTCCACCTTCTGAATCTGGGCCTTATCACTGGCTGTTCCCCTTGCCTGGAATGTTCTCTTTTCTTACCACCACCTACTGGTTTCTCTGGCTTACCTCATTACTCAGCTCAAATTTCACCTTCTAGAAGAGGCCTTTCATGGATGTATCCAACGCCAGCTAATGTCTTTCTTCTGAATTATGGAGATGCCACATTCAGGGAGGTATTAGTCCAGCACAGTACGGATAAGCTCAATTTAACAGTAGTAGAAGGATTTATTTACTCAGAAACTAGCTCCTCAAGGAATTTTGCTGAACAGTTCCTGAGATAGAAGAAGTATATCAAAGATTATAGTTCTAGAGTTGAGTTGTCCTGGTCATACGTATTCCTTTCACTTTAAGAAGGTGCTTTCCTACTAACACTGTGTGCCTTGGTGGAAGAGTTTAATGGGTGGCATGTATATAAATATTGTGTGTTTGCTTTGTATTTCATTAAATGTTTTGGTTAAAGTTAATTGAGTGTTAGTGGCTGATTTATTAATGGGAAAGACAGCATCAGCAGCTCATGACCTACAGTTTTAATGGAAATAGTCACCCACAAAGGTTAACCCTAGGACCCCAAGAATAGTGAATTGCTGCAGCCGCCTTCCTCTGGCGAAACCCTGACCTGCCAGTGTGAAGACAGGTCAAATGGAAATGAGACAGAAAGAGAAAGAATGAATGCCTCTAAGAGTGAGAGAGGCCCTACACATAGAATCGTATTCATTTGCTCTGCAGGTTGAAAATACCAGATCTATTACTGTTGAGGAAAAAAAATGTTTTTCACTGGCTGTAAAGACACTGCCTGAGTTTCTCTGTCTCTTTTTATCTATTTCCACTTAGCATAGACCCAGAAGTCCATGTTCCCAAATAAAGGTTTTTGGAAGTGCAGACAGGCATACACACATACTCTCTCTCTCTCTCTCTCTCTCTCTCTCTCTCTCTCTCTCTCTCTCTCTCTCTCTCTCTCTCTCTCTCTCTCTCTCCCTCTCTGTCTCTCCCTCCCTCTCTCTCTCTCTCTCTGTCTCCCTTGCACACACAGACACACACACACGCACACTTACACACATCTATCTGTCTGTCTTTCTGTCTGTCTGTCCATATGCATGTATATAGACTTAGGCCACATCCCTCTTTAGAGTCACAGAAATCTCACTAATTGTTTCCACCAGAGTTGGTAACCCTAGGCATGCAGTCAGGACTCATCTGCTCCAGCAAGACTGTTGCCTGAGGGTAAAATAATTTCTGCTTCATCTAATATTCTCCTCACACAAGTGAGCACTGCTCAGCACTAAGTTGAATGCCCCTGTAGCTCTCTCTGCTTTTCCTTTACTTTGTAATATGACAGATAAAATGACTGTCTGCCTAACGCTGAAATAATGAATGTTTCTGATTTGGTATCTTAGGGACCAGGGTTAGAAACATAACTAGAAAATGTCTGGGCCTAGGACAAGCATCTCAAAGCATATCTTCAGTCTGGGGAGAAAAATTCTGTACCAAAGCAAAGGAGGCAGAGATCCCAGGACATGAAGGTGAGATAGCTTTTGGATGACCATCACAAAGAGTTGTTGTTTAGTCATGTTTGACTCTTCATCATTACCCCATTTATGGTTTTCTTGGCAAAGATTCTGGGGTGGATTGCTAGTTTTTTTTCCAGCTCATTTTACAGATGAGAAAATTGAAACAAGCAGGGTTAAGTGACTTGCCCAGGGTCACACAGCTAGTAAGTGTCTGAGGTCAGATTTGAACTCATCAAGATGAGTCTTCCTGACTCCAGGCTCAGTGCTCTATCCACTATACCACTCAGCTGCCTTCACACAAGACCAGGGAGGAACCAAGAAGGGAAAAGAAAGAGCTCACCTGACATCTGCTAACTTCCATTTTGAACTAATAATTCTTATTAACTGAATGCTAAACTCCTTTGTTTCCTTGCTACTGTAGGGAAGAGAAGTACTCTTTAGGTTAGGGATAGTCACTGGACCTGTGATCTCATTGTTATGTGGAACTCCCAGGTGAGGAAGCTCCCTCTACAAATACAGATTGGTACCTTCTCCATGATTTATAGTCTTAGGGAGCTGCCTAGGGCACTGAGAGGTTGAGTAATTTGCCTACAGTCACACAGCCATTATGCATCAAAAGGTGGGACTTGAATCCAAGAATTGCTGACTTTAAGACCATCTCTCTTTCCATTATGCCACACTGCCTCCCATTGTACTGTTATCAACCTTTAAAGTCTGCTCTCAGAAACACAATCCTGGTCATCTCACCACAAAGCTCTAAACAAGGCATTAACAAAAACAAACAGCCTGACCCAACCTTATGAATAGAGAGAACTGGTAGATCTAGGGCAGGAGTGAAGAACCTGCGGTGGCCTTGAGACTACATGTGGCCCTCTAGGTCCTCAAGTGCAGCCCTTTGATTGAATCCAAACTTCACAGAACAAATCCCCTTAATAAAAGGATTTGTTCTGCAAAACTTGGACTCGGTCAAAAGACAGCATCCAAGGACCTAGAAGACCCATGAAGGGCCTCTAGAAAGATCTTTCCTGCTTTGTAATAACTCTTCCGTTCAGATGTTAGAGTACCTGAAATGCTACCATTAATGATTTATTACCTTCCCAGGCATCCTCTTTTAGAGTACAAATACTTTCAAGAGGAGTAACATGAGGCACCAGTAAATGCTTATGAATTGGTTAGTTGGGTCTCTTTCTTTACAGAGCCTACTAGGCACCTCCAGCTATTTCAAGGGGGAAAAACCTTGAAAAAGCAAAGAAAGGAATGTGACAAGTAACAAAAACTTGCTCTAGACACAATTTGTCTAAAGTTGCCCTGGCAAGATACACCGTTAGCCTCTCCAGTCTCCAAGAATGGGACATCTTCAAAGAGGGCTACCTGTGCAGCTAAGAAATAACCTGTTTACCTTTGTATCCATGAACTTACTGTTTTTTGTTCTGGTCTACTAAAGAAAGGATAATGACACAATCCTCATCCTCTTATATTACCATTCACGTATACTGTTTGGCTTGAAACTCAGCCAGGAAAGCAATATTAATGTTCAGGAGGCTTTCCTGGAACAAACTGTGTGAGAAATGTATTTTCAAGGCTCTAAGAGACTATGGCACTTCTTGATTGCACAGGGAAATACTATTTACACAAGTAAATCCCTGCACAGATGACTGTGTTGTCCTTAGATTTTTTTTTCTGATGTGGAGGCCAGGGGCAGGAGACAGAAACTTCTCTATATGAACTCTATTTGGTTTTGAAGGCCACTCTTATTAGGTGAAAGTAGGACCCAGGGATGTCCCACAGGGTTGAAAATTCCCCTCCTTTTCCCAAGATTTTTATATAAAATAAAATCAGTTTGAAATGAACTCTAAGACAGGGCTTCCTAAACTTTTTCCACTCACAACCACTTTTCACAGGAGAAATTGCTATGTGACCCCAGGTATATAGGTATGTAAAACAGGTATACAAATCAAACATTTCCTGATAATAAATCATAAAGAAATTCATTTTAAAACAATTCTTTGGTATACATTTAATTTTACCATAAAGATGAAAGCAAATTTGCATACTAATGAGATCAATGTGCTTGTTTATTTTTATATAAAGAATTAAATCTTGGTGGAATATTTGGTATTTCAACATTTTTCAGAGTTGATAGATATTTTGATTTCATAACTGTAAATGTCGAGTACACTACTTCACATAAATGCATAGTACAAAATGAAAGAAGTATGTTTAGGGCCGTTTCACAAATTATTGGAAATTCTGTCCAAATCCCAAGTCAAAATTCAGTTAATGATTTTTTTTAGGAAACTCAAGTTTTGCATCTGCATCTCATGATAACTTGGCAAATTCTTCTTGAACTTGTGATGGCAACGGACTGACTTTTTTATTTCAATTGAGTATTGTTTATGAACCCAATTTAGTTTTTTAGAATCAAAATTTGAAGGGAAGTATTTCTGAAAATGTCTCCAGGCACTTAGATGATCAATTATAGCTCTTACAATTAAATCTTTGGGAAGGTTATTTTCAATTATAAAATCATCTGTAGCTGTTAACATTTCTAAAGAATCATTTTCCATCCCATTCTTCCATATGTTAACTTATTTTGTAAAACTTTAATTTTAATATCAATATATTGAGATATTTTCCTTGAAGTGACATGTTTACATCATTGAGTTTTTTGAAAATATCTGACAAATGATACAATTTTGAAAGCCACAAATCATTATAAAAATTAACAAAATCAGATTTGTGCTCAGTCAAAAATATAACAACTTCATCTTTCAATTTCACTAATCTGTTTAAACTTCTTCTTGAGAGCCACCGTATCTCTGCATGTAATAATACATTTTTGTAACTGGAGTCCATGTCTTTCCAAAGGTTTGAAAACAAACATTGTTAGGGGGATGATTTTTAATGAAGTTAATGATTTTGATAGCATCGTGAAGTACAACATCTAATTGCGGTGAAATTTTTTTGGCTCCAACTACCTCCCAACAGATCATGCAGTAAGTAAAGGTAGTAGGATCATTGCCTCTAGCTTGAACTTTTGCTCCAAATCGTCCATCGTTGCTCCAACACCATCTGTACAGATGCCAATGCAATTTTTTCACAGTAAATCTTCATTTGTGAAAATTTCATTGACATATATATAAAATCTTCCCCTCTTGTGTGCGCTTCCAAAGGGCAACAAAACAATAATTCCTCATGTATTCTTCCTTCATAAACATTTTTTACATAAAGTAACAACTGTGATATATTACAAATATCAATTGTTTTATCTAATTTAATTGCAAACTTTGAACTGCCCTTAAGCCTGGTAATAAGCTTCTGGAATCAGTCATTATTAATTTTAGGAATTCTTTTGGAAATAGTATCATTTGATAAAAGAATTTTACGAATTTCTTCCCCATACTTTTTCCCATGAACTATTTCTGATATTTTAATAGCAGCAGGTAACATGAAATCTTCTCCTACAGCATAGGGCTTTTTAGATTTTACAATTAAATAAGAAGTTTCATAAGACACAAGCCAATACTTTTTGTGGACAGTAATAAATTTCTCAAAACATTGTTTTTCTTTATTGGAAGATTTTAAATCATTCGAAATTCCTTTGGTTTACTGTAGTATTTTGCATTCTTGGTATTAAGATGTCATTTTAGTCTGGTTGGTTTCATGCTCTCTGCAGCCAAAACTTCAGTACATATTAAGCAAAGAGATCTTCCCACACTATTATCACTATTAGAAGTAAATCCATATTGTAAAAATGATTCAGCATATTTTCTTTTTCTTGTCAATTTAGGTGTTCTACAGCATGGTAGCAAAGACTGTCACACTGTCATCAGTATTTTGACTTCTTTCTAAATTTAGCCACTTTTCACAACTTAAAAATATTTTTGTCCTAAAATATAAGTAAATATTGCTAATAATTTCTCAAATAAATACTAATTTTAGTTTATGAAATTGCATTTGTTTATGCTTAATTTTAAAAACTGATGTTCACATATGCTTATACGGTGGTGATGGCATAGAAATATTATTAAAGGACTTCCGTCTTTATTTACTGCAGTTAAACATGTTTCAGTAAAAGAAGGCGATAACTGCAATTTTTAAAATCAAGCATTCTAATATAATATGATCCAAAGATAAAATAATTTGATACTTACATGCTAAAGAATGACAGTAGGAAAATATTAAAAGTCTTCATTTTCCATAGTTAGACTATTATGTGTCTGTAAGAGTAGAAAACTTTGTATGTACAGTAAATCATTGCAATTCATAACATACAGTAGTCTCAAATTTGAACCAAGGTACTTCTGGCAGCATTTGCTGACATTGGGTGGCATGATGACATGCACAGTGCAAAGTGCGCATGCTGTGTGTTTAGAACAAAGTTGCAGTGAAATCACATGATGCAACATGGGCAACCAAAACTGTCAAAAACACCTCAGATTCATTATGTGTCTGATTTTGAATAAATTTTTGGTCACTGTGCTTTCAGAAACCTTTTACAGTTGCCAAATTTTTCACAAGCCCCACATTCAGTGAGGTGACCCCCATATCAGGTCACAGCCCACAGTTTAAGAAATGCCACTCTGAGGGACACTTTGTCAGAGAACTAGTAGGCTGAAAGGGATCCATGAAAGAGGGGGGAAAATGAGCCCAACCACTTCTTGCCTGAGTGATCTATTGAGGTGGTTATAGGAACTCTTTTGTGGTGGTAAAACAACAACCACAACAAAACAAAACCCTGGAGACTAAGGGGATGCCTATCAATTGAGGGATGGCTGAATAAGTGGTGCTGTATTAATGTGGAATAATATTGAACAGTAAGAAGTGAAGAATTAGATAATTTTTTAAAGTCACAAAAAGATATATATGAACTGATGCAGAGTGAAGTCAGCAGAACCAGAACAATTTACACAATAACAATGTAAAATGAATGTTAAAGTGTAATGTGTGTAAAGAGTGAATGATTTTGAGAACTTTTACAAACTGATGAATGAAATTAGCAGAACCAGAGAATGTTTTATATAATATCAGTGCTGTAAAAACAAACAATAGTGAAAAGCATAAGATCTATGATCAACATAATGGCCATTCATGATTCCAGAGGCTCATGGTGAAACACACTGTCCATTATGAAGGGTGAAAGTGGGGAACGTCCCCACTCCTCTTGTCCATGCTCTGGGCTCTGGGCAGAATGAAATAGCTTGGGTTGGGAAATTAAAACCTCAGGTTATGTGAATGGGTAAATGCTCATTAATTTTTCTATCTTACTAGGCTTTTATTTATCCAATTAAACATTCATTATATTTATGCATGGAGACATGAGTAATTAGAAAATCTTTTCTCTGATATCTGTTACACTTAAGCTTTCTTCTGTTCTGCCTCTGTCATCCTATCCTCCCATTTGTCAAATTCTCCTTTCAGGGTTCTAATTTCCCTCCTTATCTCCTTAAAAATGCTTTTTAGTAAGTTTCTAATTAACTTGGGAAATTATTAGGGATAGCTAGGTGACACAGTGGATATGATGAGGGCTGGAAAGAAGGACAAGATGGACAAAATTCTAAATTCCCCAAAGACTGGAGTACAGGGGCAGGTCACCTAGAATGACTTCTCAGACTCAAGCACTGTTGAAGTCAAGGTGGTAAAGATTTAACATGCTTTTCAGGGAGCAAGAGTTCTTAGGGAACCTGTGATTTGAATGGGGTCTAGGTAAAGTTTATATAGGATATTCTATAGTGATTAGGATTAGGGAGTGGTTAAGGAGTGGTTAGTTCTTAAAGGAACATGCACTTTTAATATCTAGTAGGCAGGTACTTTACCCAGAGTTCATCAGGAAATGGCTCAAGGAGGGGCTACATGGAGGTGTGATTTTCAGCCTGAAATGTCACTAAGTCAACTAATGGACAAGACTGAGTAAGTACTACCAGGCTGTTCTCATCAATGTCTTGTTAGACAAGATAAATGTAAAGGAGTAGACATGTTTAGGTCTAGGATGCATATGATTGGTCAGTGAGTAGTAACTGTCCTAGTACACAGCCAGTTCAGCCAGTACACAGCCGGTTCAAACTGATAAATTCTATAGGTGCACTTGGCTGCTGTATCAGGAAGAGAGATAATGCTGGGACTGGCAGTATCCTTGGGCTAGGGAGAAACTGCCTGAGACAGTGTTTTGAGTCTAGGGAGAAATGTGATTTTTAAAGAGAAATGTGATTTTAGAATTGAGGTCTAAGCACATGCACCCAAGCACACCATCAGATAGAATGCTATGCCTAGAGTCAAGAAGACCTCCGTTAAAATCCAGCCTCACACTTTCAATAACAGTGAGATCCTGGGCAAGTCACCTAAACTTTGTCTGCCTCAGTTTCTTCATCTGTGAAATAGAGGTAATAATAGCATCTATCTCCCATGGTTGTTGTGAGAATCAAATGAAACTTATTTATAAAGTACTAGTTTCCTTCTTTCCTTCCTTCTTTCCTCTCTCCCTTCCTCCCTTCTTCCCTCCCTCCTTTTTTCCCTCCCTTTCTTCCTTCCTGGGATTGTTCCATTCTCATTTCACATAATTTAGTTATTTGGAATACTGTCTTTTTCCTTTGGAAATTTATCCCCATTATATTTAGACTTTCACATATGACATCCAATGTCCTACAGAGATACACAGAAAGAAACAATTTTGGGAATAATAGCTAGGTCAGAGAGAGTGCTCCCAGAGATGGTCCATACAGGAAACTAAAGATTTTTAAGGGAATTAAGGGGCTGATTATTTAGAGATTTGAAAGTGAGGCATATACTGAATAATTGGAAAAAATCAAGGTTTTTTTTCACGATTTTATTGTTGGATGATGTTATTGCTGGAAAAAAATAATTGAGAGGCCATCAGGAACTACAGACAAATATACCTGCTTTCTCATCTCTAGAAAATCATTATGAGAATACTCTGAACTCATATCAAGGTCGTTCATTATGAAAATATGGGAAAGAAAAAGGCAGGCTTTCACAAATTATATTCTACACCAGGCAGCAGTTTTTTGCACAATTGATTGAAAAGCGCTAAGAATTCAAAATCTCACTGTGCTCATTTTTTCTGTGTCAATTATTTTTTCTGTTGATTATAAAAAAAGCATTTGATTCACTGGAGCAGAAAACCATCTTAAAAGCACTGTATAGCCAATAGGGAATTTTGCAGGAGAGTTTATTTATATAAAGGTAGGTGAATTAAAGGTCTCTCTTGCTTTTGAGGCAATGACCTCAGCCTGAACCCAGCCATCAGAATTCCCTATTTGTCTTGTCTCATTAGTTGAGGCTTGTTGTGCAATTCCCAAGCTGATCCTTGAAAAAAAATTTTAAAGCCTTCAATTCCATTTAAAAAATATTGCTCTTGCCTAGTTTAGTGGGGCTCCTACCCAGATCAATTTCATTATGCTGGGAGTTCCTCATGCAACTCAACCATTCTGCAGGGATGTTATCATGGACATTGCCTCCTTCCAAAAACATAAGCTTCCTCTCACTTATCTTTTATATCACTTTAATTGAATATTTTTTTGCTGCTATCCCAGAGTGTTCCCCATGAACCTTGAGCTTAGATCTTCTGTGGTATATATTTGGCAAAGCTATTAGGGACAGAAAGACTCCCAGGTAAGAAGCCACTTCCCTGATAAGGGAAAAACTAGGTGAGAAGAACCCCACATTCCTAGGTGGTGAAAGATAACATGTACAACCCCATGATGGCTAAGTCTATCAGCCAGTCTGTCTTCATCAGCTGTTCTCATTTAGAGGAAGATCAAGCTGAGAAGTTAATATTCAGGCAAACAGTCCTTTAAGGCTAATTTTGATGGGTACTAATTGACATTTTACATTTGATAGCATAGTGGCATATTTGATGATATATTCCTTCCCTCCCTCCTTCCCTCTGTCTCCCTCTTTCTCTCCATCCCCCTCCCTCTCTCCCTCCTTCCTTCCTTGTTTCCTTCCTTCCTTCCTTCCTTTCTTCCTTCCTTTCTTCCTTCCTTCCTTCCTTCCTTCTTTCCTTCCTTCCTTCCTTCCTTCCTTCCTTCCTTCCTTCCTTCCTTCCTTCCTTCCTTCCTTCCTTCCTTCCTTCCTTCCTTCCTTTCTTCCTTCTTTCCTTCCTTCCTTCCTTCCTTACCATTCAAATCCAGGTCTCTAATCACTTTACAGATAGCTGGGTCAGGTCTGGAACAAAGAGTTAGGGCAAAACACAAGGCATCTGGGGATTAATACCACTTAGCTAACCAAGAGTCAGCTTCAAGCAGAGGCTAAAACCATGCAGATATAAAAGGGTTTTGAGACTAGGGTGAATCAGCAATTAATGCCTAGGGAAGCAGGAGGGAGTCCTGCTGCCGAAGATGAGCCTGGGAATTGGTGGGAGGAGGAGGGAAAAGGAAGAAAAGCCTTGTAGGCAGACTTGGCAGGGAGAAAAACCAGTACCTCCCAGGCTTTGGCCATAGGGCTTAACTCTTCTGCAATAGAAATAATAATGGCCACATCTCTTCTAAAGGAGAGAATTTTGCAAAGTTATCCCACAATCTTATCTGATCTTTGCTACACAGGTACCAGGGGTTTGGGGGGGAATTCCAAAGAGGTCCCAGTCCTTGGAGCATACTCGGATTTGCCCTTCCTGACGAGTGATGCAGAGGATGAGCAATGTTCCGTGCTTGCTTCCAGTACAGCATGTGGAGGCTTGGGGAAGCTACTTCCAGCCATGAATAAGTACGGATGCTGGAACTGTGTGGTGACAAGGAGTTTTCTAGTTAGCTCAGGAACTGGAGAGAAGGATGATTCAGGAGGCACAGAGCTGGAACAGAGTTTGCATACAAAATGATCGATAACATCCCTCCCTTGGTATTTTGTGCATTTTCCTTTCCAACAGAAAGCCACACAAGAACTGCTCTGAGTTCCCAGGTAGGGGAGGGGCCTGGGTTTGTCTAGCTCCTCCATAGCCTTCTTTTGTCTTTATTCTTAACTGATCTTAGGTCAGATCAAATTAACAAGTATTTATTAAGCACCTGCCACATATCAGTTCATCTGTAAAATGAGCTAGAAAAAGGAAATGATAAACCACTCTAATATCTTTGCCAAGAAAACGTCAAAATAGTGTCAAGAAGAGTCAGACAACTGAAAAGACTGAATAAACTTATACCAAGCACTATGCTAAATGCTGACAAATGATATTCTGAGGGCAGTGTGCCCAGGTGCTCAATGAGTCTGGAAATTCCATCAGAGAGGTCTCACCAGTCAGCCAAACTGATAGCAGTGGCTTCTGAGACTGGTGAAGATCCAGTATGGCAGGCTAGTGATCTGAACTTGACTAACTGTCCAGCAGTAAACTGACTTGTCAGCTAAGACACCACAGTCTTTAAGGAGCCATCCTAGTTGAGCAAGGAAAGGCTCACAAATACTCCCCTGCAAAACTTAGTGGGGACTTGAGTAAAGAAAAGGACTCAGAACCAGAAGTCACAAGTTACTCCTCAGTGTTAGGCATTCTTCACATATGTGCTTCCCTAGATTAGTGTTCTAAGTTTGAGCACACCTTCTTTCAGGACCAAATGTGTACAGAGAAAAAAGTATGCCCCTGACTTGGGGAGTTGTTTTCTAAATATTATTCCTACTAAATCTTTTTAGTAAATACTCTCAAGGAAAAATTAATTGAAGTCATTTTTGAAGTATACACTGGATGGAGGCCTTTGAATGACAATACCCAATCCCTCAAAGTGACCCCTAGAATCATGGGAAATGAAATAGTCTGACTTCTGGGAAACTAGACTACTAGGGTAATTTAAGTTGGGACAGTGAGTTCAGAAGATGGTTTTTATTTTCCTTTTGAGTCTTTTTGCATCTGAAAAGACTTGGCTTGTTTAGTAAAAAGAGAAGAATAACCTCTGGCTCATCTAAAAAGTCATCTCAAGAGGCATCTAGGTAGCACATTGGATGGAGCACTAGCCCTGGAGTAAGGAGTATCTGAGTTCAAATCTGACCTCAGACATTTACTAGCTGTATGATCCTGAGCAAGTCACTTAACTCCAACTGCCTCCTAAAAATAAAATAAAAAATCACTTTAAGAAAATATCTTTTGGAGAGGGGGGGGAGAGATAAGATGGTGGAGTAGAAGGATGAACCTGTAAAAGTTCTCCTGCCATAGCTCATAAAATACCTGTAAAAATGACTTTAAACAAATTCTAGAGCAGCAGAAGCCACAAAACAACTGCATGAAAGAGATTTCCAGCCCAAGACAGCCTGGAAGGTTGACAGGAAAGGTCTATCACACCAGGCTCAGAGTGGAACACAGCACAGCCTTGGCCACAAGGCATGGTGCAGACAAGACTGGAGCAGGTTTCAGAGTGAAGAATCAGAGGAAGCAACTGTGGTTCCCAGATTTCTCAACCCACAAATGCCAAAGACAGTTTCAAAGGTCAATAAGAAAGCTCTGTCATCTGCGTGAGAGGGGAGTGCCCTGTGGCCCTGGCCCCAGGGCAGCACCATCCACTTTTGGAACCCTCTGCCTAAAGATCCTGGGGGAATTGAGTGGCTGATCTGCATCTCAGTTCTGAGTGGCAGTCCTGGGGTGAGGAAGAGCCCTGGAGTGGTGGAGCTGGTGGTGACTGTGGAGAGAGAATCCTACTTGCAGATCCAGGGCAGAAAAAATGCTTGTGGTTGCTCACAGAACAGAGTACAGACCAGAAGAGGTGTAAACTCCTCTCCCTTAATTGTGCCACCTTGGATGAACTGAGAACTTACAGATCCCTAGAGTATACCCTTCATTTGACAAAGGAGTCAAAAGTCAAGTAATTGGCTAGGAAAATGCCTGTAAAAGGGGAAAAAATAAGACTATAGAAGGTTACTTTCTTGGTGAACAGATATTTTCTTCCATCCCTTCTGATGAGAAAGAACAAAGCATACCATCAGAGAAAGACATAAAAATCAAGCCTTCTACATCCAAAACCTCCAAAAAAAAATGCAATGATCTCAGGCCATGGAAGAGCTCAAAAAAGATTTTGAAAATCAAGTAATAGAAGTGGAGAAAAAATTGGGAAGAGAAATGAGAGCAATGCAAAAAAATCATGAAAAGCAAGTAAACAGCTTGCTAAAGGAGACCCAAAAAATGCTGAAGAAAATAACACTTTTTAAAATAGACTAACCCAAATGATAAAAGAGGTCCAAAAAGCCAACGAGAAGAATTCTTTAAAAAGCAGAATTTGCCAAATGGAAAAGGAGGTTCAAAAACTCACTGAAGAAAATAGTTCTTTAAAAGTTAGAATGGAGCACATGGAAGCTAATGACTTTATGAGAAATGAAGAAATTACTAAACAAAACAAAAAGAATAAAAAAATTGAAGACAATGTGAAATATCTAACTGGAAAAACAACTGGCCTGGAAAATAGATCCAGGAGAAATAATTTAAAAATTATTCCTCTACCTGAAAACCATGACCAAAAAAAGAGCCTAGACATCATCTTCCAAGAAATTATCAAGGAAAATTGCCCTGATATTCTAGACCCAGAGGATAAAATAGAAAAGGAAAGAATTCACCAATCACCTCCTGAAAGAGATTCCAAAAGGAAAACTCCTAAAAATATTGCAGCCAAATTCCAGAGTTCCCGGGTCAAGGAGAAAATATTACAAGCAGTCAGAAAGAAACAATTCAAGTATGGTGGAAATACAATCAGGATAACACAGAATTTAGCAGCTTCTACACTAATGGATCAAAGGACTTGGAACATGATATTCCAGAGGTCAAAGGAGATAGGATTAAAACCAAGAATCACCTACCTAGCAAAACTGAGTATAATACTTCAGGGGAAAAAATGGAATTTTAATGAAATAGAGGACTTCCAAATATTCTTGTTGAAAAGACCAGAGTTGAATAGAAAATTTGACTTTCAAATACAAGAATCAAGAGAAACATGAAAAAGTAAATAAGAAAGAGATGTCTTGTGGAACTCATTAAAGTTGAACTGTTTATATTCCTACATGGAAAGATGGTATTTGTAACTCATGAGACCTTTTTCAGTATTAGGGTAATTAGATGGAATATATATAAAGATATGGATGTGTGTGGGTATGTATGCATATGTATACTATATATGTGTAGGCATATATATGTGCACGCATGTATGTGTATATAATATATATACATACATAGACAGAGGGCACAAGGTGAGCTGAATATGAAGGGAGAAAGCCTAAAAAAAATAAAATTTACTGTTGAATGGAATGTATTAGGAGTAAGAGAAAGGGAGAAATAGAATGTAGCAAATCATCTCATGTACAAGAAGGAAGAAACAGCTTTTACAATGGAGGGGAAGAAAGGGGAGATGAAAGGAAATAATTGAGCCTTACTTTCATGGATTGGACTTAAGGAGGGAATAACACACACTCAATTGGATATGGAAATCTACTTTACCTTGCAGAAAGGCAAGGGGGAAGGGGATAGGGGAGGGAAGATTATAGAAGGGACAGAAAATTGGGGAAAGGGATAATCAGAGGCAAACACTATTGTGGGAGGAGAGGTCAAGGGAGAGAATGGAATAAATGAAGGGCAGGATAGGACAGAGGGAAATGTGGTTAGTCTTTTACAACATAACTATTATGGAAGTGCTTTGCATTGTTACACATGTACGACCTATATCAAATTGCTTGTTTTCTCAATGAGGGTGGGTGGGGAGGGAGGGAGAGAATATGGAACTCAAAGCTGTAAGAACGAATGTTAAAAATTGTTTTAGCATGCAACTGGAAATTAAACTCTACAGGCGATGGAGTATAGAAGTCTATTTTGCCCTACAGGAAAATAGAGGAGAAGGGGGATGGAAGAAGGGTGGGTAATAGAAGGGAGGACAGACTGGAGGAAGTGGTGGATGGGGTGCATGCTGTCCTGGGTGGAAAGTGGGGAGAGATGGGGAGAAAATTTTGAATTCAAATTGTTGTGGAAGTGAATGTTAAGAACTGAAAAATAAATCAATTATGTTTTAAAAAAAGAAAATATTTTTTTTAAAAAAAAAAAGGGATAATACTTCTCTGAGTTTATCAGAGCTCTTTTCCTTTCCTCCTAGATTTGGCCAATCATGGATTGGACAGAAAGAAGCAAACAAACCAAAAAAATGAGGTCTCTACTCATTCCCAAGATTTGTTGCATTGGAAATTTTTGAAAGGACTATATTCATGACTTAAAAGGAGTGAGGATGATCTTTTTAATGTGGATTTTCAAATTGTGATGAGAATGAATTTTGATTGTTTTCATATGCTAGAATCTAGTGAGGTTTCCTGGATGTGACCCCCTGGAATTGTCAAAGTATTGATTTTATGAAGGTTCTATGTTAATGCATCCAGATCAAAAAGTTGGCCCCCACTCCTCCCACTCCTTCTCCCACCATGACAAGGATAGAGTTTGTGAGGCATAGGAGTTTTGTTAAAAGCTGACCTGATCATATTTATGTTCTTTGTAAAAGAAAAGCATTTAGGTTTTCAGTGCATAACTCTGTTTAGTGGACCAAGAATTGAGAGGGTATCTTATTGTTTTAACTGTATTAAATTGAGATTTAGAATTGGAAATTTTGTCTTAAAGTCTAGAAGAGCCTCCTGCTGAAGAAACTCCCACCCACCCAGACCACTACCAGAGGTTTGGGGAGACATCAAATGCTTTTTATGTGGAATCTCACAGATGTCATCCTAATCCCCATGTGTGAAGAATTAACTTGGTTTCGGGAAAAGTACAAAAGACCTTGGCAAGTCCCAGAGTCTGCAAGAAATCTGAGAACAGGCTAGCCTCCAAGCATGACTCAGTGGATAACAATCTGGCTTCAGAGCCCGGAAGGTCTGGGTTCAAGTTCTACCTTCGATAAATGTTGATAGTATTACCCTAGACAAGTCAAAATGTCTTAGTGCTCTGGGCAACTTTGTAAGAATATAGGTTGCAGAAAGGTGCCAGCCATTTGGTAGAGGGAATTTACTTGCCTGGGAGTTCCCTACACCAATGAAATCATAGGTCTAGTTCCTATTCTGCCAGATTATATAACCTCATCAGCTCTCTGACAGGAGAGAAAATATTAGCTTTTAAAAGAATGTTTGTGTGGGACAAGAAACCTTCCACAAATTTTTCATAACCAAAAACCCCCAGAAATCATAGAAATTGGAAAATTGGCTTTTGAACTTTAAAATTTTATTTATCTAATAAACATGTGTGTATGTAAATTATTTCAAAGTCTCTGGCTTTTCTCATCTTTTAGTTGTATGGTCCTGAGAAATAGGATAAAATAATGAAAAAGTAGACCACCTTTATATTTTTAGGTATAAGTTTTTCCTGTTTGCCTCAGTTCCTCATTTGTAAAATAAACTGGATAAGGAAGTGAAAAATTTCAGTATCTCTGCCAAGAAAACCCCAAATGGGGTCATGAGGAGTTGGATGTGACTGAAACAACTAAACAATAATAGAATTAAAAATTTTAATGACCAATTCTAGATTACCCTGAAGCTTGTTGGGAAAAGAACATACCTAGCACCCCAGATGACTAGCACTGTTATTTAACATCAGATCCATTGACCTCATTTTAAAAGACTTTTGCCCTTGAGAAGTTGGCACACAATTCCTGCAACCTCAGAGCCACTTTGCAAATTTAAGGTCTTTCTGGTTTTGTGAAATTCTCTATCACTTCTCTATAAACTATTGTGTGCTTATTTGGGGGTTAAATACCATAATGTGATTGTTTATGTTTGTGATCGTAAAATACCTCCATTTTTATTAACGCGGGAATATGTTTAACAAGGGAGAGAGGCAAAGAGCTGAAAACTCTTAGGAAAAAAACCCAATAAGCTTAATGAATGTAAGAAAAATGGATGAGATTTGCAGTTTCGTGTACAATCATCTTTTTCATTGTACTATACTATGGAAATGCTTGTTTTATTCCATAAATCAAAAATTAAAAATACATTCTTTTCAAAAAGAAAAATGTGTGTTTTCAATGACTGTCATAGATTAAGATATAACTGAAAATTTTCTCATATCAATGTTAATGTGGAAAACAAATGGATTATGCTTCAAGTTTATTTTCAAGAATGTGTTATGTAAGGAGAGGACCTCTTGGGACTGTAAATTTGATTTGACCTCAATTTGAATACAGATAAAAGTGCGCATGCTGCTGAATCCACAAAGCAGGCAAAGATGTTGACAAGTGTCTCCAAGGAGTGACAAATAATACCTTCAGTGAGGGTTCAGTTCTAGGTAGAGATAAGTTATTGGAAAAGTTGAGGAGACAGATTTAAGAAGGAAATGGCAGGATCTTCTCAACTCAGTTTATCCATTGTGCTATTTCTCTTTGAATGGGAAAGTTTCTCACCTTTGTTGTTTCCCGGCTATGACACCTCTGGAATAATGTAGAAAGGAGATATCAGATACTCAGCTGCATTCGAGTATGGCAGAACCAGAATAAAATGTGATTGGGAAATGTTTAACAAAGTAAACAAATTAATTTTTTTAAAAAAAGAAATACAAAAATGTGTGGTTTTCTAAGTCCGTATTCACTTTACAATGATCTTTCCATTCAGTTCGGTTGCCCCTATTTCTATTTGAGTTTGACATCACTGATACAGAGTGCTTACATATTAACTGGCTAAGGAATATTTATTATCGTTACCCGGAATCAAAATGAATTGAAGGACTGTGTTGTCAATCTATGACTTTCATGCCTGGTAGAATAACTTGCTATTTTTAAAACTATGTTCTCATTCCTCCTTTTAAAGCAATTTTTTTCTGACAGTTGTTATGATGAATTTCAGTGTCATTATGAACATGCATCCCTGAGTCTACAGTGATGGGATGCATGTGTAGGAAAAACCCTAAGTGCGTGTATTTCTATTGCTTTCCTTTTGCAGATTTCAACATGTTATCGTTCGGGGCCTATCACCCTGTTCTAGGGAATAGAAACTTTTGTACAAGGGAGTGGATTGTAGCCAAAAGCGAATTTTGCAGAAGAGTTTGTTTATATAAGGACAAATTTAACAAAAGGTCTCTCTCTGTTTCATACATGTTATAACTTCTTCCTGAACCCCAGCCATTGGAATGTTCTTCTTTGTCCTTACGTTTTGTATAATACTTGAATACTGAACCATTGAATGATACCTATTGTGTAAGATCAAATTGCTGAATTGGTTTCATGCCGAAGAATTCAATTTCATTTAAAAAATATTTCTCTGCTCTAGCTTAGTGAGGTTTCCACCAAGACCAAACCTGTGATGCTGGCAGTTCCCCACAGAGTCAGCCCATTACACAAGAATGGTATTGGGACCTCCTGCTGTAAGAAGTATAAACTTTCTCTTACACTTATCTTTCCATTGCTTTAATAATATTATTTTTGCTACCATGTTGTGACTTTCATTGCCACGTTTTTCTCCATGAACTATAATAATTCAAGATAAATAAGCCTAATAATCTATACTAGAAAAACCACATGAATAAAGAATGGCTACTGCTAAGGCTATAATAGACTTGGGTAGACAGTTCATAAATCTGGTCCATCAGTACATGTATCTTGAACAATAACTACAGATAGACAGTACACTGGATCCAGAAATGGATTGTTAAAAAGCAAGAGGAGAAAGGCATGGGTTTGGTTGTCACTGAGAAAATTTGGATTGCATTTGGGAAATTATGCAGTACATTCAATGATCCCGAGTTTCTCTATGAATCAAAGACCTATCTATATTTTTCTGGTAGGGAAACAGCATGACATAATAGGATCAGCCATGGAGTCAGAAAGGTTTCAATTTAAGTCGTGCCTATAACACATACTAACAGTAGGGCCATGGGCAAATCACTTACCCTCTCAGTACTCAGGCTTAAAATCCCTATGTTACAGACTAGTTGCTTATTTGTACTCATACTAGGAATTTCCACAGCTTTGAGTCTCTCATACTGATGAAATCACAGGTCCAGACCAAAAAAAATTCTTCTGGTGATTCTATATAGCTTCAAAACACAGCATACCATAGTCTGTGAAGAATTAAAGTTGAAGGTCACCAAAAGTGCCACTGAGATATGTTATAGCACCTGTGACTGGGCTAACACATTATCCATGAAGAATATGCATCAGGATCAATATAAAACATATCATCAAAAAGATATATTGCCTAGAAGAAGAAGGGGTTCAGTCATGTACTGAAAATGGGAGGTAACAGACTAACCCTAACTCTAACCCTAACCCTAAATGCCTCTGAATCTATGGTACCCACAGAAATTCAGAGGAAGATCCTCTGCCCATTGGATGAGCTCCCAGTGGAGGAGTAATAGGAAAACATAAAGAAGAGTTACAAGAGAGCTCTGTCACTGGCAAAAATACACTCATCAGTGATACCATAGAATAGATCCATGAAAGTATGGAAATACTTTTTTCTGGAACAGAAATGGAACATTTCTAGAAATGTTCCATTTCTCTAAACAGAGAAATCTTCCCAGAATCTCCCCAGAATCAAAATGACAGGTTCCCCCAAAGAGCAATGGAGGGAGGAGCAATGGCTAAAAACAGAAGGCAACATATTAGTAAAAAGGAATGTCATCTAAGAAGTTACTTGAAAGATATAACTAAACAAGATCAATGAGCAGAAAAAGAGCCAAGAATGAAGAATGATAGATGGACATGCTATTAAAGAAAATTACAGAAGAGTAGGAGAAGACTTCAATTATTCTGACTTCTTACAGAGCTTTCTCTTCTCTGTTGTAAACAAACTATAATAACTTCTTGGCTTGCTTTAATGATAATTTTTTTCTTTAGAAGTCAAAAGAAGGAACTAGAGGAACTTGTGATCTTTTCCTTTAAATTCATCCTTTCTCCAAATTTCAATGTTTTGGTTGAGGGCATCCCCATCTTTTTAGTCACTCAGGTTTATAACCTTGGAAAATCATCCTTGACTCACCTTTCTCTTTACTCATATTGAATCAGCTGCCACATAGTTCCTGTTTTATCTCTACAATGTCTCTTCTATTTCTCCCCTACTTGCTACCTAGTTGTCTAACACCCTAGTTCAATCCTCATCCAAAACCTAGGCTGTACCAATAGCTTCTTAACAATAGCTTCTCCTTGTCACCAGTCTTTCCAAACCATTCCTTAGTTTCCTTGCAGACACTAGTCATGTTTCCAAAAAGATCTTCCTAAGTCATACATCTGTTTGCATCACAAACCCCTCAAGAATCTTTAGTGACACACTATGGGTTCTAGAATAAAATACATATTTCTTAGCCTAGTTCTTATAATCCTCCATAATCTGATTACAAACTACTTTTGCAGCTTTATTTTATATTTTCCCATTCACACAGGCTATGTTCCAACCAAATTGGACTACTATTTTTTCCTAAACTCAAGACTCCATACGACATTGCCCATCCCTAATATGAATGGGCATATGGGAAGGATGCCTTATCTCTCCACCTTCAGAAGCTTTATCTTCCTTCAAGACATCTCAATTGCTTTATATAACTTTCTCTCATTCCCCCAAGCAAAAAAAATCTCCTCTCTCCCTCCTCAAATTTCCCATAGAATTTTACATCTCATCTGTAACAGTGGCCATATCATGGGTTATGCATGAGAATAGACCAATGGCCTGGTCATTTCAGGTGACACATGGGTTCTGGCTAAGATGCTTCCAGCCAGAAGTGAGGATCTTTTTCCCTGGCTACTTCTAGCAAGATGTTCTTTGGCCTTTTGATAAAGTGCATGAGGCATCTGAGTGACACTGAGGTGCCACCATTCCAGCAGGGAGTTGGCAGGGCAGGGTGCTCTATCAAAGAAGATTGGCTATAGAATAGCTAGAGTTACCCACTCAGGAAACTTTAAATGTAGTAAGAACTTCCTCTGTGTTCTTCCTTCTGAACATATGGCTTCTGCTTCTTAACAACCCTCTGATAGATTCCCTATGGGGAGGGGAAGGATTTCTTGTTCCCTTCCTCCCAGCAGCTCACACATGGCCACAATAGCATGTGCTGACCTCATCAAACCTGAAACAGGATCCCAAGATTCTGGCTTCCTCTTCTGCTTTATGTTGCTTTCTTTGAAATACGGGTGACCCGGCAGTGATTCTGAGATCAGTATTTCCATCCTTGGCACTTCCCACGTCAGTCTGAGAGATTTCAAGTTACTGAGCTGTCCAGGTGACTGGCAGCAGGAGTGGTTTTTTCTTGGAGGACCAGCAGCAGGGACAGGATCCCAAGCCACACTCCAATTATTTTTAAGAAACTACAGAACTTGAGGTGAAACGGAAATACCTGTTCAGAAGCCCCACTATTTCATGTTCTAAGTATCACTTTCTTAGAAGAATAACATAACAGTTATGTGTAACTGTTTCATGCCTTAAATATTGATTAGTGTGTAGTTATGAGTCTTTTATGTTTTCGACATTTCTTTTGTGGTAGAAGGAATCCATAGCTACTTTTAGTGTATTTTGTATACTGAATAAAGGGACCCAGTTATTCCTTTTGGGGTAGACCCTAGAGGTGAGTCATTGAACCAAAACTTTGTTGATGAGATTGTCCTCAGAGTACTTCTGGGATTGGGAGCATAACATGCCAAGGACAATGAGGGGAAAAAAACTGACTCCTCCTTTCTTTAGAGGCCAGACTCCAGTTTAGGCCTGAACCCAGTCATTGTGAGCCAGAAAAGGGAGCCCTAGGTCAGCAAATATTTGCATTTCCTTATCCCCATCATTTCCTACTCTCTGTTATCCTTATCTAGTTATATATCACATGGACCCTGATCCCAGGACAATGAAAGCTCCAAGGATTGATTTGATTTTACCTTTGTTTCCCAGCATGCTGTGCACAGTAAACACTTCACATATGTTTATTGTGGTTGAATTTAGGAATGCAGCTCAGAGCATTAAACAAGAGGAGGTTGTCAGCTGAGAAATTAAGTTCCATTAGTGACTCCAAAGGCTCTCTTGACTTGTATACATGTCTATGTTCCTAGCTCCCCAGCTCTTAGAACTTGGGTGTAATTTATTTCACCACTTGGATCCTCCACACATATGGTATCAATCAGAATATTACCATAGACTAGGGTGGTTATTTCTTCCAGATCTAATCCTCATTCTTAATATACTTGAATTGAACTTCAAATACTCTCCATGGATGATTTGTGAGTAGACAGACTTGCTTCATAACCTGCTCAAATTTCTGTAATATGACATTGAAGGCTGAAGACTTCAGTATACACGGAAGTAGAGCGATTCAGAATAATGATTTCTATAGCCACATTGGCTTTGCACACAGGCATTATAAGAGAAATGGCACTAGAATGCCAGTGTTCCCTTTTCCATTTGGGGCCCCAGCTCTGAGCTCAGAATGACTAGTTTCAGTCCTGAGGGAGTCTGACCTTTAAAGAAAGGGGTCAGGCTTTTGCTCACTGTAATGCCTGTGTGCAAAGCTAATGTGGCTATAGAAATCATTATTTTGAATCATTCCACCTTTATATATACATATATATGCAATATGTTTCATATATGAAACACACATATGAGTGTCTGAAATTGGAAGGAACCAAAGGCAGCAGAACATAATTCAAGGCTGTTTTTTTTTCAGCTTGGCTGAGGCATAGACAAATGACCACACAGGTCATTCTCATTTCATGTTTTTATTATCCTGTGAAAAATTTCCTGCTTACACATGGATACAAAGGGGAGAGATTAATAGGTCTTTAGGAAACTTTTTTTTCCTTCTCTGATTTAGAGCTCCCTAATGTGTGTAGGTGTTTGATTACCTGAAGTCTCTTCTATTTTGATACGTGGACTTGTGGGGTGGGCTTTAATTTTATCTTTTGTCTACCTACCAGCAATGATGATTAGGAAAAAAATGACAAGGAGAAACTGGAAGACAGGATGACTGTGGTGGTAGAAGGTAAAAGGTAGATGGAAAGGAGTGCTTTTTTTTTTTTGGTAAAACATGACCACGCCTTTCTATACTTGAAGGACATGTGTTTGTTGTGCACTTAATAAAAGGATATAAAAAATTCAATATGTTTTCATGGTCAATCAGAGGTACAATTCTAGTCAAATGGCTGAGACTTTTGGCTGAAATTTTCTTTTCTAGTAAGATATGCCTCAGGATTGATCATCAGTCCTCTGGAATACCATACTAGGTCTAAGAGGCAGTCATCATTGGTTGACAATGGTGGTTAGATAGAATGGAATGGACAGGCATTTATTAAATGTTTACTGTATACTAAACACTATGCTAAGCTTGGAGGATACAAATCAAAAATCAAGACAGACCCTATTCTCAAAGAAATTGCATTCTTATTAGAGAAAACAACAAGTAGAAGAGGGTGCAGCTGTAGCACAGATGGAAAAGCCTCGTTGTTCTTAGCATGCAGCTGCATAATAGGTCACAAAGCCCAAGAGTGCTTAGAGTGCAATAGTAGGTCAGACATAGAAGTCCAAGTATCTCAGGAGTACATCAGCAGGGCAGAGAGGAATGCCTAGTGGGACTTCGGGAGTACTATCAAGTCAGATAGAAATACTGAGTACTCCACTACCTAACTAGAAGGATTGTAGTTGGTGAGTCAGTCACTATTCATCTAAATGGTGAGACCAGCTTTGTTCCTAACCAAGAACTACTAGAAATGGGTTGTGATCCTAAAGGTTAGAGTGGATCAGGATTCTAAGTTATTTGTGATAGGGAAATGTGAGAAGAGAGGAAGTCAGCATCCATGTGTTGGGAATGCCTGGTGAAAACTAAAAAATAAGACTGGATTGGGGAGAAGTGCTCCCCAAGGTCTGCTCTGCTGGATCCTCAGGAGCCTATTGGAATATGGACAGCCACTGTGAGAGATCTGGGGTATCTGTTAGTCCAAAGGAATTTTTAATTGGTAGAATTTCAGACACTGTGACAAAGTGAAGTAAAGAATTTCAGCCTGCATTGATTCATTTCAATGTACTTTCTTTTTTTCCCCTTCTTATTTAACTTTTCTCAATTACATGTAAAAAGTCTTTTTAATATTTGGGTTTTTTTTGAGTTGCACATTCTTTTCCCCTCTCTCTCTCCCTCCCCTTTCTAATATCTCATTCCTCCTATCTCATTCTACCCTCTCTTGTCTCTGCTGACCTTGCTAATACCTTCCCCCTACCTGGAAAGGAGCCCCCATCCCTATCTGCTAAAGATTCCTTCTTTTAAGACCTAACTCAGAAGTCAATACCTCTACAATAGCTTCTCCAGATCACTTTCCCTACCCACCCTCACCCCCTACCTCCACCCTAGGAAAAAATTAAAATGATTTTCCATGTTTCATAGCACCTTGCCCCCCACCTTCCTTTTGCCCTTATCTCCCTTTTCCTTTTTAAGGCTGTGGTTATTTCTATATTTAGGATCATAGCTTCAAAATTGGAAAAGAATCCAAGCCCCTCATTTTACAAGATGGCCCCAAAAGTTTAAGTGATTGAGGCCCAAGGTCATCCAAGTATAAAGAAAAAAAGCCGGTTCTCTCCCATCCCTGGGATTCATTCAATTCAATAAACATTTATTAAGTACTTACTAAGTGCCAGGCACCATGATAAGAGCTAGGGATACAACTGAGTAAAATAAAGACAGTCCTCACTGACTCAAAAAGATTACAATACAATGGGAGTAAACAAAACACAAAAGGAGGCTTGAAAGGGGGCAAACAGTGGGAGCATCCTCATTCTGAAAACCAAGCAGATGCCAAGTGGAATGATCTGAGAGATCAGTGTCTGCCCTTTCTAAATAATGGCATTAGGAGGAGTTTGGTATGCCACCCCCGAGCCTGCTAATCACAGAAGAGAGGAGGCTGAGGGAGGTGGTGTCAATCAGGGCTTGTGTTAGCAGAATGGTGATGAGGTTACAAGTGATGAGCTTATCCTAGGAGGAGCATGTTGTTCAAGGCCCAGCAGCAGATGCAGAGAGGAGTGATTGGGATTAATTGAAGTGTACATGACATGCATATTTTTGCATATCCTTATCTAGAAAAAGTGCTGTTAAAGAAATGTTTGTTGAGCTATTTGTCTGGTGACAGAGATGTCATTGTCACAGCTTGCTTATCACAATACAGAAACTTCCTGTGAACCATTAGTTTTGGTCTGCATCCCACAAAATATTCTTTTTCTTCTAAGCTTTTCGGTTTTGCCTCCTTTCCCATTCCCCTTTCTCTCTTTTTCTGATGAAGGTGATGGCATTACCATGTCCTTTCTTCTCAAACAAGACCATGACAGCAGGGAAGTGATGCCATGACTCGCAAGTGGATTGCAGTGAGGCAGGGCTGTGTAAAGTCACCAACCTCACTTGTTCATCCAAAGATATAGATATAGATCAGGACGACTGGAGATGGCCCCAAATGCAGTGGGAGAACTTGGTCTTTTTAAACTAAGGTCTTTCTAGAATTTCAGTTTGTCTGAGACAGTCACTCATTCGATGACTAAGACTAGGTGAGAAATGAGGCCAAGAATGGCCTCTTCTACCTAGTCAAATAAAAATCCCTCTGGGAGGGGAAGACCTTCAGGGTTTCTAGCCCAAAACAGAAACAATTACAGCTACTTTAACAAAAGAGGAAAGAGGATAAGGGAAAAACAAGAGTTTCTCAGCAGAGCTTTCCAAGGTAGAGAGTTTTCTCTGGGCTCTACCTCCCATGGCCAGGGAGAGCTCTTCATGAGGATTCTACAGTTACCCTGAAGAGTTTAGAGTTTTGTATAATTTAATGTCATTGGCTCAATCCCCCACCAGTTGTGTCTCCCATTCTCTTACCAGTACCAGGTACTGATTCCATTTAAACTGAATAAAATGATTCCTTTTAAACTTAAATCAAATTAGTTTTTTTTTTTTTTACAAAGGGAGATTTAATTGAAGACATAAAAAGAACAGAAGGACAAACATTTCTTCTCTACATTTCAAGGACACAATCTCTCCTAAACAATCTCAATCTCTGAGAAGAGGGGGCTCAGACTTAGTACAGTTTCTACATAACATTGGTCCTACCAAACTCATATCCAGATGTGGCAGGACTGCTAAATGAGTGCTTGACTTGGCTACCACTGGGATAGATCCCAAAGATCACTCCTAGAAGGTTGTCCCATGCTTCATGGGACATTGATGCTGGGCTGACTCCAAATCTATGTGACTTCTGGAGGCTCACTCTCCTGACTTTTTGAGTCTTACAATATTGAATCTTCCTTCACTTAAGTGAAAATTTTTTTCAAAAGTAGAGACAAAAGTAAAGAACATTGTTATCATAAGGCCACATGTCAGTCTTAGAGGGGACAAGGACCAACACCCTTAAAACACTCTCTCGTTGGATGTTGTTAGTGGAATCAAACTAAACAGAGTTTACACCACAAGAGCAGCCAAACGAAATGAAGCTAAGGCCACCTAACACTTTTTCAAGGTGTCCCCAGTTCCATTTCCTAACCTATAGCCAACCAAGATGGCCTCTCCTAGCCACATGGTTAGCATACTAACACCAGTTACATAATGTCTACTCATGTTCCAGAGCCAACCCAAAGCACTTCTACTTACACATCATCATGATGCTCCTAGAAACAAGCTCTCTAGTTTGCCATCCATGATACTCTGCATACATGTCAGTCCCTATTACACCAAAAATGTAATTGGTTGCTTTGTTAACATAGCCAGATTCCTATCACTGGATCTGTTGAAATAAAACCTGGACAATCACTTGTCAGGAATGCCCTAAAAGAGATTCCTGATTCAGGTCCAGAGAACCTCTGAAGTTTCTTCTAAAGTTAATATCCTATGAAACAGAAATGGAACTATGTAACTCACAAGCCAGAGGAGTTCCTTGTACCAGTCCTTCTTAAACTATGGGTCTCAACCCTATAAGGTGTTGCAAAAGATTTGGCAACAGTAAAAGGCTTCTGAATGCACAACGACCAAGAATTAATTAAAAATCAGGCGCATAATGAATCCAAGATGTTTCTGGCAACTTCGCTGTAGCCTTGGTTCTGAACACAAAGCATGTGCACTTTGCACTATGCATGCCCTCAGGCCATACAACACCAACTAATGCTGTCAAAATGTGAAAAAGGGTCCTGAGTGGAAAAAAGTTTAAGAAGCCGTGTCTTATACTAGACTTGCTTGGAAAACTTGTCTCCTAAGGGTTATGCTGCTCTACAGTTCTCACTACTATGGAAAATGAGAAAAAAACAGCTAATCCTGTGGTTTGTGATTTATGGCTTGAGCCATAGGAGAGTCTTGTGGGTTTAGATTTTTTTTTTAAATAATGACTCTTATAAGAACAAACAGAAGAGACAGACTAATTATATGACTCTAGACTATTATCATGGACTACAAGTTATGACTAATCAAATTTAGGCGAGTATAAGGAGGTTTGATAAAAGCCAAATGCTGTCCTCAGGGAGAAGTAGCACCTTTGGTATGAGTTTATTGTATCATTTTCAAGGCTGCTCATCCACCACTGCTGTCCACCTGTCACTCAACTCTCACTTGTGGCTTTAAGAAATTGTAGCATGCACAGTGGCCACACTCCAGCATACCATCTTGGTAGATAGGCTAAAGAGTAAAAGACAAGGCTCAAACCTGATAAGTAAGGGGGATGTCTACCCCAAATGGGGTAGACTTCTTCCCAGATGGGAAGACTTCTCCTAGTAGAATGGACAGATTAGAACAATTTGTTCCAATGACCATGAAGACAGCTGAAACAGGCACTGTGGAGTACTTAGAATTAGGTCAGATATTGAAGATGCCAAGGTCATCCACTGCATCCCTGGCCATCATCAGTCATTCTGACTTTTGTCCTGCCACTGGACTTTGATGACTTTGGAAGAGAGAATGAGATTAATGTCTCTGTACAACTCTGCCTCACTTCAATCCAATACACATATGAGTCAAAACCTTAAACCATGATGTCATTGGTCCTCTTCAAAAAACAAAGAACGAATGCTAGCAATAACAGTTTTGAGGAAGTTCACTCTCCTCTCTGCCCTTTTTTTGTTGTTGAAGCTAATTTATCTCAGGGTGGAAATGTGAACTTGGGAAAATCATTCCCCAAAGACTAATGAAAAAGTTGGGAAAGAATAGATACAACCACATTCCGAAGGTGGTGACCATTCAAGAGGGAGTAGTCCTTCACTAGTAGTCTACCAACGCAGCCAATCCTGCCTGACAACACCACCAAGCAGTTATACCAGCGTTCTACTGTCCAGCTTATTCATATAGTTACAACCAGGAAAATCACTGGAGAGCTTCCAAAATACTTGAAAAACTAGGTGTAGACAATGGCTCTTGAGTTAACTAATTATTTCTAGTTCCCTTTTTACTAGGAAACAGAACATTTGTGACCAGGTGTTGATTTCTACAGTTTTGTGTGATCTAGATATTGGTGCAGAAACCTATACCTTGGGCAGATGAAGTCCACGTTACAAATCTGAACATCCTTTCTTGCCTAAGTTTAGAGCAGGGGTTAAATGACAGAATGTATGATACATGCAGGTAATGTTTTGATACTAATATGTTTTGGTTTCTTTTACTATTCTCATTAAATGCTTCCTAGAGTTATGATATTGATAGATGTGATTTGAGGATGTGCATATAAAAGGACATAAGAGAAAGGAAATGCTTAGGGTGGGGGTCCAACTGAGAGATTTGATTGGTGAATAAATATAACTTTAGGTCAGGATTCTTAACCTGGAATCTATGAACTTTCTTTAAAGTTTTTTTATAGCTGTGCTTCAACATTATTGGTTTCCTTTATATGCTTACATATTTTATGTGTGCCTTTGAAAACACTATTCTGAGGAGTCCATAGATTTCACCAGATTGCCAAAAAGGTCCGTGATCCAAAAAAACAAACATTAAAAACCTCTGATCTAGACTGAAATAAGAAACTGGCAACTTGCCTGATTCCCTGGAGGTGGTGACAGAAGGAAAACTAAAGGGAGAAATAACGCTAACAACTGCAGGTAAAATGGAGTGTTTCCAGGGGAGGTTTTACCTGAGCTGAGCCTGGAAGGAAGACAGATTCTGAGAGTCAGAGGGACTCTTAGAAAGAACACATTCCAACTTCTATCTTTTTGTCCATTTCAAAAAATGATCGGAAACAAGGAGGTCCCCTGGGCATCTCTTAGCACCAGAACTGCAAAATATTGAAACCTGTAAATGAAGTTCCTTGAGATGAGACATTCTTTACCTGGGACTCATAGACCCCAAGGAGTCAATGCATAGTATTCAGGGAGTCCATCTCCTTCGGTGGAAGAAGTTATATCTTTATTTTATATTTAACATTTTCTCCAACTATGAATGTAGGCAACAAACCATTAGACTTCACTTAGACTGTCAAAGGGATCCACATCACCAAAAACAAACCAAAAAAGTTAAGAACTCCTTCTCTAGATGCAAGTTACAATGGAGGTGGGAGCTTCTCCTGCTATTTCTACCCCATGTACTTTGAGTTGTGTCCTCACAGTGATAATACATGGTGCTTCCTCACTTGCTTGGTCCCCGCTTGTCATCTTTGGTATACACCTACAAGAAATCTGGTAAGATCAAGGTGTGATACCAAAAAAAAGCTCTCCATGGGTCACATGTAACTCAAACTTCCATTTGGTACAATGTAACTAAGCTAACCAAGCATGGTAGAACTCTGAATCAAACAATTCCTCTCCTGCCCATCCCAACAATTCCTCCAGGGGAAGGAGAAGATAATTGTGACCTTCCAAGCGTCTTGCCTTGAGAATGGGTTTATAAATGGCTTGCATTCACTTGCTGGGAAGCTCTTGCTATATGTTCAAGGAAGATGAAGGAAGGGGCACCCTTGAAAGAGAAATCATTATTGTAACTGCTTGATTGATTTCTGGGACTAGTGTCCTCTTCCCCAAGTGGCAATGCAATGTCAACTCTTTGCAGACTTTTCATTGAAATAAAAAGGAGAGCCATTGCATTTGATGGACTATGCCATCCACAGTTGTGACTTTTTACCAGGATGCATTTCAGTCTCTAGCTTTTCTTTTTATGAACCCCCTTGGTGACACCTTCACCTCATTAAAATAAAGATTACTAAAGTAAAAAACTTGATGCCTGATTTCTTAGTTCCAAGAATGGTGTATTCTTTCTCAAAAGCTTTCTCTGAGGGATTTAATTCAAGGGTAAAACACACAGCTGTTGCACAGTGGAATGAGGTGGCTGCTTCCGGTTGTCATAACATTATGTCTCTGGAATATGTTAATTACAGTATTTTCCTTTATTACTAGTGTGCTTGTAATAGCTCAGTGACATGGGACAGGAGCGTCTAGCAACCTTAGAGTTATTTTTTGCTTCCATATTCTTTTTTCAGTGTTTGCCTTTGTGTCCTTATTTAGTATGGATAATTCAGAGAGATCCTTCTCCCTCTTGACTCTCCCTATCCTTGAGACTTATTGAAAGCAGTTCTGGATAAATGTGTTCTGGATAAATACTATCCTGTTGTTATACTGAAGGACTTTGATGTGCATGTTAATGTTCCTTCAAGTATCCTAACTTCTGAATCCTTCAATATGACCAAGTCCCATAAGCCACTCTTCTCTTCCACCTTGGCCACATACAGGGACAGCCAAACCCTAGCTCTTTCCCTCACCTACATCTTCCACTTTCATGATCAACAAATCTGACATTGCTCTGTCCAATCATAATCTCCTATTATCCCATATCTCTCTATACCTGATCTCTCCTACATCTATTCTTCATTCTCATCAAGACCTCCAATCCTTTCAACTGTCAGTACCTTCTCAGGCCATTAGCCTTGCCTTCACCATTTTTCTCCCATCAAGCCTAAACCATCTAGTTAACCATTACAACTTTACACTGCTCTCTATTCTCCAGACCCTTGACTTCCTGTCTTTTCACCATTTATGGCTTGCCATTTCCCAAAGTCAACACCTATCTCCTCGGTCCTGCTCAAGCTGTACAGAGCTAGAGGAAGTGATGCACTCAAGCCGAGTGGGTTCAGTCCAAATTTCAGTGCTATCTAACCTCAAATGGGTCCTCACTGTAGGTAGACAGTCCTTTCCTCTTGCTTAAATGATTCTTTAACCTATTCTCTGGAAGAGCTCTTCCAAACCTGGTCTTCCCTCCATACCTCCCCTTTTAGTTGAGGACTTTTATAAAGAAAAATGACATCATTTGCCTTCCTCTTTTCACATTCTCTTCATTTCACCATCCTTTGGCATCATCCTACATTCTCTCCTTCATTTCAGCTTCTGATAATAGGGTGAACCTTCCTCTTGCAAGACCAAGCCCTCTACAGATGTCCTTGATTCCATTTCCTCTTGTCTTTTTCAGCAGATCACCTCCTCAATCATCTCTCTTTCGGTCTCTTTGTTTTTGTCTTTCTGTCTCTCTTATCTCTAACCTCCTCCTGTACATAGTGCCTTCTTCAGCCACCTTCATGGCCGTTGGAACAAATTATTCTCAGATGTGTGTACATGCACACACACACACACACACACACATACACACCTCACAAGCTCAGGTGAATGATAATTTTGGAGTTTGGGGTTTCCTCCCCATCTTTCTCATTTGATAGAATTGCTGTGAACAACCTGAGGGAAAGGGCTTGTTCCCAAAGAAAGATAACCCTGAATTTCCTCTAATTAAAGATATTTAAGGAAGGTATCCGCTGTGCTTATTGCCTAGTACATGTCTCCATAATACCAAATGAAAGGCTTAAAATAATGGTAGTCAGAACACCTGGGTCCCAGTGGTGGCTCTGCTACTTACTAACTACATGATCTTGGTAATTATAGGAAAAAAGAGCACTGAGTTTAGAAGTAGAAAAACCTGAGTTTCAATCTCAGCTTTTGAGTATAACTAATTGACAGTGATGAAGTATGAAGGGTGTATGGAATGTTCAGGGAAGACCAGCCCCTCTGGTGTGAGGGCTTGCTGAACCCTTTTCAGGGCTGCTTGTCCACCTTTGGTGTCCACTTCCCACCCAGCTCTCACCCATGCCTCCAAGAAGCTATAGCATGGGTGGCCTTACCCCAGTAAGCCATCTCAGCAGATGGGTCAAACCAGGTGGAGGGTATTCAACAGGTTTCAAATCTGTTGATGAGTTGGAGGATATTTACTCCAAGCAAGCAAAGATTTCCTCTATAGAATAGGCTGATAGCAATTTGTTCCAACAGCCACGAAGGTGACTGAAGTGGGAACTGTGGAGCTCTTAGAGCTTGGTCAGACGTCAGACACCAAAGGCATCTGCTGCAATCTGAGACATCCCCAGTCATCTTGACTTTTGTCCTGCATTGGATTTTGATGACTCTGGAAGAGAGGATGAAGTGAGAATGACTGTGCTATTCTGCCTTGCTTAAATCCAGCTCACACACAAGTCAAGACATTGGCCCAAGATGCCATTGGGCCTCTTCAGAAATGAAGGACTACCAAGTGCTTTAAGAGCTAGGAAGAATAGGAGAGGCTGAGTGGTGCAGTGGATAGAGCACTAGCCTTGGAGTCAAGAGAACCTGAGCTCAAATCTGGTCTCAGCTACTTACCAGTGTGACCCTGGACTTAACCCTGATTATGTCAATAAGAAAAGAGGATTTACAAAGACTTTAGACATGTGAGCCTCTGGGGTCTTCACAATATCCCTGTGAGGTGGGTACTATATTTGTTTTTAGAGGTATGCTAAGTGGAATCGTGTTGATACCATGCAGGACATGGAGTCAAGAAGATCTGTGTTATTCTGAGGAAGTTATTTAACTTTTCTCCATCTTATTTTCCCCATTATAAAATAGGAACAATAAATAGAACAGAAATTGTGAAGAACAAATGAGATAATACCGCTGTACTTATTGTTGATCATTTTGCAAATGATAAAATTCACTGTCATACAACCTAAGTGATTCACCTATGGTCACACAACTATCAAATGTCAAATGCAGGATTCATTTCAAGTTCAATACTCTATTACAACAGTGTTTCCTGTGTGACCTTATGTGTTACTTAACTTTTGAGGGCCTCAGTTTCCTCAGCTGTTAAATGAGGGGATTGGATTGATCTCTATGATCCTTTTTGAGGATGAACACAGCATCAAGGTCAACTGCCATACTGATGGGAAGTTCTTCAATTCGAAAAACTAAGCCAAGCCAAGACCAAAGTGGAGAGAATGTTGGTGCACGATTTTCTGTTTGCAGATGATTGTGCACTCAATGCAGCCTCTGAAGCTGAGATGTAACAAAGTATGGATCAATTCTCTGCTGCCTGTGCTAATTTTGGCCTAATAATTAACACCAAGAAAACACAGGTGCTCTATCAGCCACCACCACACCATCCATACGTGGAACCATCAGTTACAACAAATGTGTGTTTTCATCCTTTGTTGCTGAAGAAAACTGTACCATCAGAGAAATAATGACATGACTTGCACTTGACTTTGTTTTGAGTGAGGGAAGGCTGTGCAGGTCACCAGCCTCACTTCTCCTCCAGAACCATCTGCATCCAGTGACCAAATATTCATCAGGATGACTGGAGGTGACCCAGGATGAGGCAATTGGGGTTAGTGACTTGCCCAAGGTCACACAGCTAGTGAGTGTCAAGTGTCTGAGGTGAGATTTGAACTCAGGTCCTCCTGACTCCTGCACTGGGTTACAACAAACGGAGAAGTTTTGAATGCTGTGGAAAAGTTCACTTACCTTGGTAGTGTTCTTTTCAGGGATGTACACATTGACAATGAAGTTGATGCATGCATTGCCAGAGCTAGCTCAGTGTTGGGAGGCTCCGAAGAAAAATTTGGCAGAGAAAAGGTATTAGACTGACTACCAGACTGAAGGTCTACAGAGCCGTTGTGCTGACCTCATTGTTATATGCTTGTAAACATGGGCAGTCTACAAGTGCCATGCCAAGAAACTGAAGCACTTCCATTTGACCTGTCTTAGGAAGATTCTGAGGATCACCTGGCAGGATAAGGTACTAGATACTGAAGTCCTTGCTCGAGCTGAACTGCCAAGCATTCAAACTATGCTTCAGAGAGTGCAACTCTGATGGGCTGGCCATGTTGTTCGAATGCAAAATGTACACTTGCCAAGAAGACTATTTTATGGAAAACTCGCATGGAGCAGACGATCACATGGTGACCAGAAGAAGTGATACAAGGACACTCTAAAGGTCTCTCTCAAAAACTTTGGATCTGACTGTGCAACATGTGAGACACTGGCACAGGACCACTCAGCATGGTGTGCCCATATCAGAAAGGGTGCTGTGCTCTATGAGCAAAGCAGAATTGAGACAGCACAAAGTAAATGCAAGATGCACAAATCTGGGATATCCACCCCAAATATTCACCTGTACTATCTGTGCCCAAGCTGTGGTAGAGCATTCCGAGCTTGTATTGACCGGATCAGTCGCAGTTGGACACACTGAAATTTCACTTTATCATGGTGATGTCATTTTGGTCCTCTTCGAAGATGGACAACAACCAATGATCCTTTCCAATTTTAATATTTTGTGATTTTATGATTCTCCCAGAGCTAAAGTTTCCCCCTCTGTGAAATGTGAATAAAAACGCTTACTACCTCTACTATCCTCATAAGACTCAATTCATTGTGCATTTGTATGTTGGACATAGATATCCATGTTGCGCTAGTCAATAGCCTCCTTCTCCAACTGCCCATTTCCTCTGTTTGTGTTCCTACTTTTCTGTAGACAAAGTGCTTCCATATTTGGACCCTGAGTTTCTTCATCTGTTAAATGATGACAGTTACATTCCTTTTACCTACCACATAGGTTTGTTATAAGGATCCAATAAAAGCATTTGTAAAACGCATACAGAAATGTAGGCTATTGGTCAATATTATCATGAGGCTCATAACATTCCCCAACTCTTCAACACACAAACATATATCTTTTGTACGCTTTGTATACTCAATACATATTCTAAGACCAATCCAAGTTTTAACCAGGCACAAGACTAGATGCCCTCTACTTCATTAATTCTATTAAGTGGTTCCTTATATCTTGCCCTGAGTTCATTTACCAGAGGCTGGGGATATAATAACCCTATTTTCCCAGGACTTCCTAAAGGAGAGGGTCTAATGACTGTAGAAATCACAACCCTCAATCCAAGGCACCTAACACAATGATGGTAATAATACTACTTGGCGTTGTACTTTCCTCACAGATGTCCTGTGAGATAGATATTAGAAATATTATATTATCAAAAGTATTATCTCATTGTTATTAATTATGTAAGTATGATTAAATTATCCCTATTTTCCATTAAAAAAAGAAAATGAGGCTCAGTTGTGTGGAATATGCCTCTATATAAATTTTAAAATGCTTCTGTACCTGCTCAGCTCCCTCTCCATTCCTTGTAGTTCTTAGAGTGTGGTCAGACATCGAAGACCCCAAGGTCATCCACTGCATCATGAGCTGTCGCTAATCATCCTGACTTCAGTTTTACCACTGGACTTCAGTGACTTAAGAGACTGTGAGGCTGATGACTTTGTGCAACTCTGCCTCGCTTAAATCCAATCCACACACAAGTCAAGACATCACCACTGATGCTATCGGTTCTCTTTGAAAATGTAGGAAGAATGGCGGAACTAGAACAGAACAGAACTGGACTGGAAGGAGGGGAACAGCCTACATGTCCATGCTACTCAGCATTATAAAAGGCCTATAATTCATGAGATGTGAAACCTGCTTTAAAAAAATACTGGAAATGGTTAGTCTAAAGAAAAGGAGATTTCAAGCAACAAGTTCATAGGTTCTTCCGTCTGGCCCCAGATACAATGCATAGAGATTACAAAAGCAAAAACATTAGGCTTAATTTAAGGAAATTCCTCCTAACAATTAAAGTTCTCTAAAAGTGGAATGGACTGCTTCAGAAAGAAGTGAGTTCCACATCACCAAGCGTCCTCAACTAAATGCTGGGTGATCACACATCAGATACATGTAGAGATGATTCACAACTGGGTCCAACTTGGACAAGATGTCTGCTGGGATGCCCTCAAGCTCTGATTCTACAATGTTGAATGTACATTTGTAATTAATGTAATCATAGAAAACTTAGACAGCTCTAATCAATCAATCAGAAGTATCAACTAGGTGTGAACAAGTCTTTAATCAGTTTGAGAGCAATGAAGTGTTCGAATTGTTAGAGAAGGTAGATGACACCATATAAAAAATTTGTTGAAAGTGTCAGGTGTATTTCTGACATATTTATATAAAAAAGCAAGTCAGCTCAGAATCACATAGTCTGGGTATAGACCAGTCTGGTGGTAGAGCCCTAGTCAAGGCTCCTGAAAAGAAACTTCTAAAAAGGGAAATAATTTCTCTCTCTCATCTCTCTTCTTTCTTTCTCCTCTCTGTCTCTCTGTCTCTGTCTATCTCTGACTTTGTTTCTCTCTCCTCTCTCTGTCTCTCTTCTCTCTTCTGTCTCTCTGTCCCTTCTCTCTTCTCTCTCTCTGTCTCTCCTCTCTCTCTGTCTCTCCTCTCTCTTCTCTCTCTCTGTCTCTCCTCTCTCTCTGTCTCTCCTCTCTCTTCTCTCTCTCTGTCTCTCCTCTCTCTCCTCTCTCTGTCTCTCTTCTCTCTCCTCTCTCTGTCTCTCCTCTCTCTCTGTCTCTCCTCTCTCTCCTCTCTCTGTCCCTTCTCTCTTCTCTCTCTCTGTCTCTCCTCTCTCTCTCTGTCTCTCCTCTCTCTCCTCTCTCTGTCTCTCCTCTCTCTCTGTCTCTCCTCTCTCTCCTCTCTCTCTGTCTCTCCTCTCTCTGTGTCTCTATTTCTGTCTCTCTCTCTTTCTCTCTCTCTTCCCCCTTACCCTCTCTTCTACCCACAGGTGACAGTGAACTTGAAAGAGTCAAAGTTACAATTAGAGGACCCACTAGTGACTGGAGGTAGTAGCAGTGATTTTGACAGAATGAAAAGACACTTCAGACCCTGTTTATAGAAAGAGCAAGGTAGAGACCTGTCCTGGGACTATTTCTATCTGAACTCCATCAAACAAAAGAGAACAAATTTTCAACAACAATTATAGCTATTTATTTAGCACTTTGAAGTTTGCAAAACATTGTACACACATTATCTCCTTTGATCCTCTCGACAATCCTGGAAGGTTAGTACTACAGGTACTATTATCTTTGTTCTACAGATAAGGAAGCTGAGACTCTGAGAGATTAAATAACTTGCCCATGGTCACACAATTAATGAGTATCAGATACCTTATTAACCCACTTCTCTGATGGGAAATGGTTATGAGTAAGGTTCTAACTCATCCTGAAAACAAGTTTTGGTTTTTGCTTAATCTTAAACTTAAACAAGCGCATTTAATATGTGGTCATCCTTGACCCTAATAACCAAATGGAAGTTTTTGTTCATTATTTAGTATTGCATTTGATTCTTATTTCATTTAGCAAGGTGAAGGAGGAAAAGTCATAGTAGAGAAGGACAAAATTGGGACAGATCAAAACACTTTTCATGGCAAATATCCTCTTCCACCTTTGGGGTTTTCCTTACTTCTGCTGATTCCTCTAGGATCCTTCTTTTTCCCCTTTCCCCAAGACTCTTCCGGACACTGTTCCATTGGAGCATTTTGGTGAGGATGTGTAAGGCGAACTTCTATCCCTTTTCAATTGTGTGTGTTTAATTATAGATAGAGGATTTGGTCCTTGCCACAGGAAAAGATGATAACTCCCTGTTCTACCTCTCAATTGATTTCTTATCACATGATTCCAAAGTTCAACGTTCCCACTGTGAATCAGGAGTCTGGGTGTTCTTCTTCAGGCATGGGTCAGAGTAGATAGTCATTGAAGTATTTTCCAAGTCTGAAATTGTGTGAATGAAGACTGAAGCTGACTCTCTCTCTCTCTCTCTCTCTCTCTCTCTCTCTCTCTCTCTCTCTCTCTCTCTCTCTCTCTCTCTCTCTCTCTCTCTTTCTCTCTCTCTCTGGTTTTTGTCTACTCACACACACACACACACACACATACACACGCACAAACTTATTACTTGCTTTGTTTTTTTTCTGTTGACACAGACTTGCTCAACTTCAGCATTATTGTTCTTATGGAGAGCTGTTTTATCTTCTAATATCTGTTTGATTATCCCTGCTTCTTCTCTTCCTCCTTTCCTAACGGAGACTAAAAAAATATCTGAAGAAAAAATTTCAACGCCTTATTGTTCTATCAAGAGAAACAACATTCATGGTTTATATTTAGTTTTCAAGATCTGGTTTTATTTTTGTTAAGTAATTATTTAGAATCACCATATGGAGAGTATAGGGTAAAGAAGGAGAATGGGAATAAAATCATCACAGACTGAAAGAAAAAATAAAAACATGTAATTTCTGTTAGGTGTGTTGCTTGTATCTTATATTATTAATTGTATAATGACTAAAGACTCATGTCTAGCCATTTTTAATGCTTGTTGTAGTATGGCTATGGATTCATGGAAGACAGCAAATTGTCCCTGTAGGGAGGGACCACCACTTACTAGGAGCAAAGAAAAAAAAGCAGGAGGAACCCACTGTCACTCTGGACAATGTCATAACCCAGAGGTGGCTGGAGCCATCTCATATGGCACTGATGGTTAAAGTTTCAGTGTTAACATGTACAACTCAGAAATCTCAACAACTCTACAAATTAGGGCTTGATTTATTGTTCTGTTGAATGTCTAGACTTGGGAAAGTTATGGAGCAAATGTTAATAATGCAGATTAAACTTAAAAATGTGTCATGCCTATAGTTTTATTGGTGAGTCAGTTGTTAAACATTTACTAGCATACCCAGTTATAACTCACAAGTATTGTACAAGTTTGGGAAGAGAATGGACCTTGGGGGCAAAAGGACTCTTGCCTCTATGTAGTTGGATGTGAATCCTTTCAGTATTCATTACTTTCAAAATAAACCTATTGTGGCAGTGGGGTGACACAGTAGATAGAGCATTGGCCTTGGCGTCAGAAGGATCAGAGTTCAAATCCAGTCTCAGACAGTTATTAGCTGTGTGACCCTGGGCAAGTCATTTAACCAAATTACCTCCAAAAAAAAAAAAAACCCAAAACAAAACTGTTGTATTTGGGCATTCTCATTCTAAATGCTTGTAAGGGAAGCTGATGACTTTTGATGGGACTGCCAAATACTAATATTCGCTAAGTTCTGAGTATGGGCTGTGAAGCAGAGAATTCAGAGGTCCCCAAGTGTACTTAAAATCAGGAGATAACTTCTGTCACAAACAATGCAGCTATACAGAGAGAAGTGAATGATAAAAACAAAAAAAATGCCCATTTTTCAAATTCACATGAAATGTATACAAAAAATGATTACATACTGTATCACAAAGGAGATGCTGATAAACAGAAAGACAGAGAATTCTAATAGAGAGGATAGAAGTGTGTGACATGGGAGCAGAGACTGAGACTGAGGTAGCAAAAATCCACCTCACAGAAGTAAAAGAATCTGCAATCCCACATTAGCACCTTTAGTTTGAGTATTTCAATTGTACTTTGCTAAATATGCTTGGGACCTCAAAATCAGCAGAAATGAATATGAAGTTATCATGTGGCATTTCTGGTGCATGCGTACGATGTGTTTGGGAAAGATGACATAGGCTTTAATCCATACACGCTGATGTTTTACTAAAAACTACATTTGCTTATTGATTTATACTTTGCAATTTCATAGAATAGAAAGAATACAGAGTCTTATAACTCATACATATGAGTTATATCAACTGAGATAGGGGTTTACCACTTAGCTGTGGCCTTCAACAATATGAGAGAATTATGAGTTTTTAATTTTTAATTTTTTTTAAATTTTATTTTATGTTTTTTAATTTTTATTTTAATTAATCAAAATCTGCCTCCTCACCATCCCTGTCCTGCTCTCCACTCCCAACAGAGAACACAAGAAAAACAAAATACAGTGATAGGCTTATGTTAAGAACTCTTTGTATGAAAGGTATAAGATAGCCAACTGATTGAATTCCAACCCATTCCAAATTGTGGAGAGGCTGGGGAACTGGCTTATACAAAGGAGGCCTAAAGAATGCGCAAGGCTCCATGGCAAACAATTTATCAAAGTTACTTATCTATTGAGGAATTGATTGAACTTCCTGATGAGTGGAAAGTAGTGATGGACTGGTAGTCAAACCAACCTTGAGAAAGACCTGTTCACCTGCTTTGGAGAGACTGCCAATAGATAGTGATTCAATCAAGAAATCAAAGAACTCAAATCAAATATATCTCAACCATCAGGGAAAGCAATGGGTGTGCAGATGATCAAAAAGTTAAATCTATAAGCAACTCTCACCTAACCCCAAACTGTGGTTTCAGAGGCTCATGAACAATGAGAGGTACCCGTTATAAAGTCTAATAACCACCCTGGGCCATCCACCAGCTCCAGAATAGGAATATAGGCTGACATGGAGTCAGCTCCCACACAACCTAATATCTCAGTTGCAGAGGCTTCTGGGAAATAGAAATATCCATGGAAGACTTCAGTAATTTTCATGAACCAACCACAAACATAGGGTTGGAACAGCAGGTCTGTAGATGTTGATAGTCAGCCATCTGTAAGCTAAGGAGAGAATAATAATAATGCCAGAACTATTCAGTCAGTGAACAGACTTACTTATGGTGATTCAGGAAAAATGGGGGAGGTAATTACTTTCATAGCCAGAAGGAACTCACTGGAGGACTTAATGTGTTCCACTAGCCCATATAAAACAAGTTTCATTAATGTGAGTACAGGATTGATATGCATATTGGTATCCGAGACTCTGCATGTCCTACTGACAAATTCTTCTGGAAAGTACTCAAACGTGTAGTTTTGCATATACTAAGTACATGTACTGTGTTTTTGTACATGATCTATACATTTGGTTATTGCTTGTATCCCTATTATGCATAACCATATATCTGGGATTGAGGATTATCTCCAGTCCCGAGGGTACACAAAAGGTAGGCCTAGAGCCTTGAGGAAGACTAATTTTCAGATTGCCTGAGAATTGGAGGCAATTTGTGGAAACTTTTAGCTTAAGGAATGGGGGGATTGAGGGGAAAGGGAGGCATTCAGGATGATGATTCTAAAGACTCCCCACATAACGAGAACACTATCCAGAATTGGCAGTATGGACAAGTGTGTCAAAAGCAGTTCTGTCAATTTGTTGTGGTAGCAAATGCTTAACTAGGGTGACTTAATGGAAGGGGGAGATTTTATCCCAGCCTAATTAATGGAATCACAGGAAAAAAGGGGGAGCAGGTAACAAAGATAATCAGGTGCTTAAATTTTAATGAAATATAAAGAAAGGCTTATACTTTTTCACCCTAAAAAGAAATTCTCCAGGCAAAATGGATGGAACTAGAGAATAGATAGTTATTGGCTAGTCAAGGACTGGGCCATGCCTATAGTGGCTCCTTAAAAAGTCACATTCTATAAGGTTTCAGCCAAGAGCTGGGAAAAGAGACCGCTCTAAATAGTATGATCTCTATGAATTAAGAAAAGGTTAGCCCTATCTGTTAGGAGTTGAGTACTAGAAGGCAAAAGAGTCAGTGTTCATCTGAATGATGTGCCCAGAAGAGATGCTATATCCAGCGGAGTTCTCTGAGGATACCATGAAATGGCAAAGGACATCAGGGCCTCACAGAGAGGTGAATTGCCTGTAGAGAATACACATATATTCTCTACATATGTCCCTCTCTATTAGCATACCATCCCACTGATATTATATATACTTGAGGAAGAGTATGCCCCAGGTATTTTAGGGGGACATTTTGCAGCTACTGTTCTTAAGATTCCATCTTAGTGGCCCTTGCTTTGAACTAATTGTTTCTTCTGGATAACTGTTAAAGGTAAACATACCAATGGGGGCTCACTAGCTATAGTTTTAGGATTATTCGCCCAAAGAATAACTTGAATTTGGAACTTTCAAGTGTGAGTTGGACAACAGCCTCTGAAGGCATACTACAAGTGGAAACTCAAAAGAGTTAGATTTTGGCTTTATTTAAGGCAAAATTTTACCTCTCTGCTTTTTTTTAACCAATAATATATAATTTTGATGACTATAGTTTTATAATATAGTTTGAGGTCTAGAAGTGCTACTCTCCCTTCATCCTATTCCTTTAATATTCAAGATTGTTTATTTTTTCCAAATAAATTTTGTTTTTGTTTTATATCATATTATATATATTTATATTATATTATTCATGTTATTATTTTACCAAGTTCTGTAAATTATCCTTTGATGATTTGTCTGGCATGGCTCTAAAAGTATAAATTAACTTTGGTAGAAAAAACTTTTTACGAATTAGAGCTGGGGGCAGAGCCAAGATGGCGGAGTAGAAAGACACACATACATATAGCTCCGAACCCACAACCCATAGAACGGCTACAGGGAAGTAACTCACGGTGAATTCTGCACCCAGAGGCCGCGGAACATTGGAGCGAGGGAGATTTCTGTTCCGGAGGGACCTGCAAACCTCTCGCGGGGGTCCTTCGCGCTGCGGACTGGGCGCCGGGACTGGGAGCTGAGTGAAGCCCTGCCGCAGCCGCGGCACCAAGAGGAAAAGATCCAAGCGGGCTTCAGAGATGGGATCTCCAGCGGCCACGTGGGTCCCTCCACCCACAGGTGACGGGGGTCGGTGAGAGAGTCTCTTTGGTGAGTCAAGAGGGGAGTGGGGTGCCCCCATAACTCAGGCCCCCCCGGGAGGTAGAAGCTGAGAGGCAGCTGGAGACTGGGGCTCCCCAAGCGGGCAGGAACCTGGATCCATTGTGGAAGGTCTGTGCATAAACCCCCTGAGGGAACTGAGCCTGAGAGGCAGCCCTGCCCCGACCTGACCACCTGAACTTAATCTCACACTGAATAGCAGCCCTGCCCCTGCCAAAAGTCCTAAGGCTGGAAGCAGCATTTGAATCTCAGACCCCAAACACTGGCTGGGAGGATCAGGAGGCGAGGTGGGTGTGAGGAGAATATTCAGAGGTCAAGTCACTGGCTAGGAAAATGCCCAGAAAAGGGAAAAGAAATAAGACTATAAAAGGTTACTTTCTAAGTGAACAGGCATTTCCTCCCTGCCTTTCTGATGAGGAAGAACAATGCTTACCATCAGGCAAAGACACAGAAGGCAAGGCTTCTGTGTCCCAGCCCACCCAATGGGCTCAGACCATGGAAGAGCTCAAAAAGAATTTCGAAAATCAAGTTAGAGAGGTGGAGGAAAAGCTGGGAAGAGAAATGAGAGACATGAAGTCAAAGTATGAACAACAAATCAGCACCCTGCTAAAGGAGACCCAAAAAAATGTTGAAGAAAATAACACCTTGAAAAATAGGCTAACTCAATTGGCAAAAGAGGTTCAAGAAGCCAATGAGGAGAAGAATGCTTTCAAAAGCAGAATTAGCCAGATGGAAAAGGAGATTCAAAAGCTCACTGAAGAAAATAGTTCTTTCAAAATTAGAATGGCACAGATGGAGGCTAAGGACTTTGTGAGAAAGCAAGATATCACAATACAAGCCCAAAAGAATGGAAAAATGGAAGATAATGTGAAATATCTCCTGGGAAAAACAACTGACCTGGAAAATAGATCCAGGAGAGACAATTTAAAAATATGGAACTACCTGAAAGCCATGATCAAAAGAAGAACCTAGACATCATCTTTCATGAAATTATCAAGGAAAACTGCCTTGAGATTCTAGAACCAGAGGGCAAAATAAGTATTCAAGGAATCCACAGATCACCACCTGAAAGAGATCCAAAAAGAGAAACTCCTAGGAACATTGTGGCCAAATTCCAGAGTTCCCAGGTCAAGGAGAAAATATTGCAAGCAGCTAGAAAGAAACAATTCAAGGATTGTGGAAATACAATCAGGATAACACAAGATCTAGCAGCTTCTACATTAAGGGATTGAAGGGCATGGAATAGGATATTCCAGAAGTCAAAGGAACTAGGACTTAAACCAAGAATCACCTACCCAGCAAAACTGAGTATAATACTTCAGGGGAAAAATTGGTCTTTCAATGAAATAGAAGATTTTCAAGCATTCTTGATGAAAAGACCAGAGCTGAAAAGAAAATTTGACTTTCAAACACAAGAATGAAGAGAACCATGAAAAGGTGAACAGCAAAGAGAAGTCATAAGGGACTTACTAAAGTTGAACTGTTTACATTCCTACATGGAAAGACAATATTTGTAACTCTTAAAACATTTCAGTATCTGGGTACTGGGTGGGATTACACATGCACACATGCTCACATACATAGAGACAGAGTGCACAGAGTGAATTGAATAGGATGGGATCATATCTTAAAAAAAAAATGAAATCAAGCAGTGAGAGAGAAATATTGGGAGGAGAAAGGGAGAAATTGAATTAGAGCTACCCAAAAGTAGAGTGATATACTTCAGCTGGTGGTGGATTCAGTCTCACTTTAATTAGATATTGAACCTCTTACTAAAGATGTGAAAGAAATTCTTACTCATCTGTAGCTAATGATTTCACATTAAATGGCCTCTGATATCCTTTCCAGCTCCTACATTTTGTAATTCTGTGAGATAAAGAAAATAATAACTGAGACGAATATGTAAACAAGAAGAAATGAAATAAGAAATAACCATAACAGTTATATTTAAGACCAATGAAGCTGATAAATCTAATACAAAAAATGCAAGCAAAGCCAAATGACCAAAATTAAAATAATAATGTGAAATCATACAAAGAGAAAAGCAATAATGAATATTGATCTGTAAAACTTCATGCTAATATATTTGATAATTTGTAAGAAAGTAGGTAATTTTATGAGAAATATAAAATAGTGAAATTAACTCCCCCAAAGTGGACAAACTAAATAAGTGGGTGTTAGGAGGAGGAATCAGGCAATTCTTTAGAGCAAAAAGCACTGTGTCCAGATGGTTCCACAAGTGAATTCTATCAAACTTTTAAAGGACAAGCATTATGATATACCCGCTATTTCTAAGCAAGAAAAAAACAGTGGTAGTCTACCTGATTTCTTTAGAAGTCAAATATGGTTTTGAATCCTAAACCTATCAAAGATAATGTAGAAGCAGAGTGGCATAGCGGACAAAACAATGAACCTGACATGAAAAAACTGAGGTTCAACTATTCCCTTAGATACCTCCTTTGTGATCATATTCAATTCATTTAAGAGTCTCAAGTTTCTCCTCTGTAAAATGGGGATAATAATTGAACCTACCTCACAAGGTTATGAGAATCAAATGAGATTATACATATGAAGTCCTTTGCAAACCATTATACAAATGTCAGCCATTAATATAACTCTGAGAAAATTATGTTTACAACATTAATGCATTTTAATTCAAGAATATTAAATAAAATTCTTTTTAAGTATTTTATTCTTTCTAATTACATGTAATGATAGTTTTCAACATTCATTTTTTATAAGATTTTAAGTTTCAAATTTTTTTCCTTCCTCCCCCTTCCACAAGATGGCAAGCAATCTGATATAGATTATACATGTGCAATCATATTAAACATATTTCCACATTGGTCATGTTGTGAAAGAAGAAATGGAACAAAAGGAAAATACACACATAGAGGAAAAGGAAAGTGAAAATAGTATGCTTTGATCTGCATTCATATTCCATAAGTTCTTTCTCTGAATGTGGATGGTATTTTCCATCATGAGTCTTTTAGAATTTAATTGGATCGTTGTGTTGCTGAGACAAGCTAAGTCTATCATAGTTAATATTCACACAATGTTCTCCTGGATCTGCTCACTTCACTCAGCGTCAGTTCATGGAAGCCTTTCCAGATTTTTCTGAAATCCACCTGCTCATCATCACTCATAGCGCAATAGTATTCCATTACATTCATGTACCATAGCTTGTTCAGTCATTCTCCAATTGATAGACATTTCGTAAATTTCCAATTCTTTGCCCCCACAAAAAAAGAGTTGCTATAAATATGTAGGTCCATTTTCCTTTTTTATCATCTCTTTGTGCTATAGACCTAGTAGTGGTATTGCTGGATCAAAGGGTATAAAATTTGATTGCCTTTGGGCATAGTTCCAAATTACTTTCCAATACAATACTTTAAATTGAATGCAGTAGCACATCAAAATGTTGTTCATTATGATCAAGTAAGATCTATAACTGGGGGCAGCTAAGTGATGCAGTGAATACAGTACTGACACTGGAGTCAGGAGGACCTGAGTTTAACTTTGGGCTCAGACACTTAACACTAACTACTTGTGTGACCCTGGGCAAGTCATTAAACACCAATTGCCTCAGAAAAAAGGGTGATTCGAGGCTGATTTCATTCCAGGAAACAACATCATATAATGCAAAGTAGAGAAAAATGTACATGATTATTTTATTAAATATAGAGGAAATCTTCAATAAAACAGTGTATCACTTATGCTAAGAATGGTAACCAATATAGAAATAGAAGATCTTCTTTTATAATGGTAATAAAACATATATATTTGAAATTCCAAGGAAAAATACTTGTGATTAAAAAAAACTAGAAATATTCCCACTTAAAACCGATATAAAGCAATGTTGTCTCTTCTGGGTCACTCCCATTTGACATAACCTCTAAAATATTAACAATAACATTAAATTATTTAAAAGGTGAGCACTGGTGATGAAAAAGTTAAATTATGTCTCTTTGCAGATGATATGTTTATATAGAGAGAGAAAAAACTAGAAGACTCAAACACTCAAGATACAATTGAGCTAATAAAAACTTTAGCAAAAGTAGGAGGATATAAGATTGATTTAATGACTATGACTTCACTGGTACTACTTTTCATTTTCCACCAGCAGGTCTACTTGGTTTCCACTTCACTTGGTTTCAATTTAAAAAAAAAAAATATGACTCTCCCAGAAAAAGCCGATTACCAGAAATCATGAAGATTAACTCAGCTTTTGATGCTCAACATCTTCTCAGCTCCCTCAGTTTTCTCTCCCCTCTAAATTATGGCTAGTTGGTAGAGCAGTAAACTCTTCCCAAAGCCTTCCTTCATATAAAGGATTCAGAACATTTTATTTTCTTATTTTCAATCAGTTTCTTTGCTTGGTTTTGACTCCAGGAATCTTATGCTCCCCTGCCAGGTTTCCCTTGTGCATCCCTCCTTTTCAGCTTTCTTTGATCTGTTGTCTTCTCCTATTAGACTGTAAGCTCCTCAGAAATAGGAACTGTCTTCTTTTTTATTATTTGTATCTCTTGACCCTAGAACAGTATCTGGCACATAGTAGGAGCTTAATAGATGTTTATTGAATTAAATTAGTAGATGGAACTCTCGATGAGAAGTGTGCCTCTACTAGTAGAGATCAGTCACAGGTGAATCAAGTAGACACCAAAGATGGATGAGTAGCCCTGACAAGGGAATGGCAAGTTTTCACACCGAGGTGATAGTCTTCCCCGAACACATCTGTGGCTCCAAGAAGCTATGTCATGTACAATGTCCACACCTTGGTAAAACAGGTTGAGGGTAATTGACAGGCCTTAAACCCATCACTGACTTAGGGAGATGTCTACCCCAAGCATGGGAACACCTCTTCTTTTGAAATGGGCAAATGAGAATAATTTGTTGCAATGGCCATGAAGATGCTGGAAGCAGACAGTGTAGAGTGCTTACTTAGAGTCTGGTCAGACATCAAAGATGTCAATGTCATCCACTGCATCCCAGGCCATTGTCAGTTATCTTGACTTCTGTCTTGCCATTAGACCTGGATGACTGAGAGAGTGAGGCTGATGTCTTTGTGTAACTCTACTTCACTTAAATCTAATTCATGCACAAGTCAAGACATCACCTCATGAGGCCATTTCTCTTGAAAACAAAAGCCAAACATGAAATCAACATCTGCTCCACAATTAATAAACAGTATCTGGGGCACTGAAAAATTAAATGATTTGTCCCATGTTGTATATCCAATATGTGTGAGAAGTAGGGCTTGATTTCCTGGTCTTTCTGATTCTAAGGTCAATTCTATCAACTATGCTAAGAGAGAGATATAAAAAGAGAAACAACATTTATAATAATTACAAAACAAATCACATATTTGGACATTAACTCATAGAGAAATACCAGGGACTTATATAAAGACAACTTTTAAATTATTTTAATAGAAATCAAGAAAAACTAAATAAGTGAATGGGATCCCTTTTCATGGTTGAGTTGAGCAAATATAGTATAGTCATAAAATCTAATGTCTTCCAGTCTGTAAGGAAATTTTTTTGCATTGTTGTTATTAAAATGTAGAAAGGAAAATAAAGCCAAAAACAATGGAGTTTCAGACAGATTACCAAGAGAACACGGTGCAAACATGCCTTCTACTACTTTGTTTATTAATATATTTTGTTTTGCTAAAATATATAGTACGAATCATTGTAGTTTTATCCATGATCATTTTCTTTATGTTTACTCAACTGCTTTGGTGGTTATTATTTATAATTTTAATTTATAATTTTTTAAATTTTAAATATAAATAAATTTTATTTTATTATATATTTAAATATAAATAAAATTCATATAAATATAAATTTTAATTTATAATTTTAAAGATAGCATGGGTGTGACCCCAACCTTGTTGCATGTGGGGCCTCCAGAAGAGCTACTCCATGTTCCAAGTATTCTGTACATCTGCTTCTACCCAATATTATACCTTATGAGCCCTCATCAATATGTTTACTTTTTTTTTTAATGGGTCCCCACTAAACTAAGGTGAAAATCCTGGAAACTCTCTCAATGTAGCAGGTAGGGCATGCTGGTCAACCGGAGGATACAATTTGCTTAAATAATTACCATAAATGACATAGTCTAGTAAGAAAAGAGCCAATAGAAATTCCCTACAAACCTAGAACTCACTATCCAAAAATGGATATGGGCAGGATAGGTTTACATAGGATGGTACACAAATAGGGAGCAAAAAAATGCTCAGGACATGTATGTGGAAAGGAAACGTATGCCTTTGATGATGTAGGCCTGAAAGTCTCTTCTGGTGATATCATATGCTATTTTCTCCAGGCTTGCTCTCTAATGAAGCCCTCTGTCTTCTGGGTTTTGTCCTACACTTGGATTTTGTGTCTCAGTTGTAATCTGTTAGGCATAGTAAAACCACTGCCTCTCACTCTTTCATGGACTTCTTTTTTTCCCCCAGCTAGTCTCCTGCTTTTCTAGTCTCAGAAGACTTCTGGGTAATGTTTACCACTACCTGCTTCTTGACTTTGTCTCTTCAGAGCCACCTGCCAGCAATTTCAGCTCCAGTTTGCTAGAATGAGGTGATTAGAGAGGCCTCTGTTAGAAGCATACTGACAGCTCTTTACACATAGTCAGATCATGCTCAGCTAACAAAAGTTAAGCAGAGTGCCCTTAGGCTGACTGGGTTTTCTTAACCGTTATATCTGAGAGTGGGAAACAGAAATCACAGTCCTATGTTTAAGATAATTATCTGACTTATTGTTAGAAGTTCCAAAGCTTCTCCCTGATTTACCACGCAAATAAATTTGAGCCAAAACAAAAAGTAAAGGTGTGAGGGAGAGTTGGAGAGGAATGCAAGGTCATAGTTGTCCCTTCACTTAGCCCATTTTCCTGTCTTTATTATGCATATCTGTCAGCAACAAAATTCTATAGTTTTTAAACCCAAAGATCTAAGCTTTTGAGGCAAGAACTCATCATTTAGCAAAAAAAACAGTTCTCTGGGAAAACTGGAGAATAGTTTGTCAGAGACTAGGCATAGACCATCATCTCACACCATATACCAAGATGAGGTCAAAATGGATACAAGATTCATACCCAAAAGGTGATATAAAAAAAATTAAGGGAACAGGGATCAACTTACCTGTCAGATTTATGGATAAGGGAAAATTTTATGACCAAATAAAAAATAGTGAGACTCTTGGAAAATAAAATGGCTTGTTTTGATTACATTAAATTCAAAAAGTTATGCACAAATAAAACAAATGCAGCCAAAATTAGAAGATGAAACATAATAGGAAACTGGGGAAGAATTACAGCAAATTCCTCTGATAAAGGTCTTTTTCTCAAACATATATGAAACTGGGCCAATTTATAAAAATAAAAGCCATTGTCTAATTGATTAATGGTCAAAGGATAGGAATAGGCAGTTTTCAGAAAAAGAAGTCATACTTATCAAGTCACATGAAAAATGTTTTAAAGCACTATTGATTAAAGAAATGCAAATTAAAACAACTCTGAAATACCACCTCACTCCTCAGATGCACTAACATGACAGAAACAGAAAATGACAAATTCTGGAGGGGATGTGGGAAAACAGTTACATTAATGTATTGTTGGTGAAGTTGTGAACTGGTCCAGATAGAGAGGAGAACTGATACAAAGTGACGTGAGAAGAAGCAGGAGAACCAGTACTAGTCAGTACTAGTAATACTGTAAGGATGGTCGACTGTGAAAAACTTAGCTATTCTGATAAAGACAATGATCCAAGACTATCTAAAGGACCCATGATGAAAAATGCTATCCACCTCCAGAGATCTGATAAACTGAATGCAGATTGAAGGATGCTTGTTTCACTTTTTTTCTATTTCCAGTTTTTATAGCTTTTTTCTACAACATGGCCAATATAGAAGCATATTTTGCATGGCTTCATGTGTATAATGGAGCTCATATTGCTTGCCTCCCCACTGGGTCGGGTAGGGACTGGAAGGAAGGGAAGAATTTGGAAGTAAATTTTTTTAAATGAATGTTGAAAATATATAAATTAAAATTTAAAAAAAAGATTTATCTCAGGTAGTTGAAGGAAACAGCAAACCACTCCAATGTCTTTGCCAAGAAAACCCCAGATGGGGTCACAAAGATTCGGATACAATTGAAATAACTCATCAACAGCAACAAAAATTGCCTCCAGCGGTGGGGGGAGCTTTCCCAGTCCAAGTTGTTAGAATTTTCTCACTCTTCAGATTGTCTTGCATTGATTAATCTGCTTATATACATTGTAATTGCCAATAGAATGGAAGCTTCTTGGGGGCAGAGACTTTTTGGTTTTGTCTTTTCATTCCCAGAACCTAGAATGTATCTTATACATAGAAGGCACTGTTGAATAGAACTGTGTCCCAAGAATTTTAAAATGTTTTGAATATGAACCCAATGAGAACCACTGTGCACTGTCTGAAGACCACAAAGTTTGCCCAAGTCAGAGAGGCTGACCACAAGACGTTGAATTTTTCAACTCAAGTCTTGAAGTCCTGAAAATTATCTTAGTCTCAAGTAGATTGAGAATTTTACTGGGGAAGAGAGAATTCATGCCATCCAAACTACACAGCCTTGAAATATTGAAGCATATTCATGTGATGGAATATTAGGTTGTTATAAAAATGACAAATATGAAGAATACAAGGAAATATATTAAGTGACATAAAGGGATTATAGCAGAGACAGAACAGTTTGTACATAGAAGCAAAACAAACTACAAAGTGATAGAGCTTCAGATGGAGCGAGAAGGGAAGGAAACCCCAAATGGCACGTATGACTTAGTCATTTTTTTACATAGTTCCAAATTTTTTTTCTAGGACAATTGAACCAGTTGCGAACCAACAGTGAATTCACACGCTTGGCTTCTCACAGCTCCTTCTTTCTGGGACAAGTAGGTGGTACAGTGGATAGAGCACTGATCCTAGAGTCAGAAGGACCTGAATTCTAATTTGGCCTCAAACATGTACTATTTGTATGACCCTAGGCAAATCACTTAATCCCGATTACCCCTCCCCCCAAAAAAGAATGAATCTAACTTGGGCTGGTTTAATGGGTTTAAGGTGATATCTCAGATTTTACCTGGTTTTACAATATATTATAAAACATTTTTCAAGTTCACATACGTACACACATGCATACATACATATATGCGTATACATGTACACACACATATATATGGAGAAAGAGAAAAATGGAGTAATACAATAAAAGAAAACTAAACTTAAACCAATACACATGAGAGATTGTTGTTTGATAAATCCATATTTGAAAAAGACTATGAATTTTCTGAAAAAAAAAAGAATTTGGAAAAAAAAATCGGGAATGGAACAGTGAAAAATGAGTATAAGTCTATACTCACACAGTAGGGGCAGGTCTGACTCAGAATGGTTTCCTGTTAGTTTAGGTTTGACACAGGATCAATATGAGACATTCCTGGTATTTAACAAGTTAACAAAATGAGATTTAATTAGCCATAGCATAGAAAGGATATTCATCAAGGACACTACAGCTTTTAGCTTGATAGATAGTCTCCTTACCCATTGCCCCCATATGGAAAATGACCTTATCATGAGGGAAAGTTGTAGTGACTCTGAGGGCTTAGGACCTTCTCCAGATCTGAACTTCTTCCCCCAAGTTACTCCATTTGGGTGAGTCTTTTTATGCCCTTAAGTAACCAGGAAGAAATATTGAAGCTACAATATAGGAGACTCAGTTTGAGCTGCAGCCTCTGAGGACCTCAGGTCTTAGGGATAGCTTCCTTTTTCCCTTTAAGAGATAAAATTAGTTTAATTTAAATGAGTGGGGGGACTATGGCAGATCTTGATCCTATCACACACTCCAATTAACTTTTTAAATTATTCTAATTGGATCAATAATTTTTTTAAAAAAATTTAATTCTAACATGAACATGGTAGGTTATTTTCTTTCCTTTTCATAAAATCTTCAGTATAATATTCTAGCAATTAGATTTCAGGGTTAAAAGATTTCAGTTTTGTGGATCATTTTTACATTTCTAGACGGCTCTCCCCAAAATTTGTCCAGTCTTCATTGGCATTATAATACAGTAGTCTATGAGCAATAAATGCAGTGGAATAATGTATTCTCTACACTTTTCAGTGTGGTTATGAAGATGTATGTGGTCTGCTGTAGAAAAACATGTGTGAAAACTTGTCTGCTTCCTTCTCATTTTTTTCATCAAGGATAACACCCTTTTATGCACACAGACTGCTCTCATAAAGATTTTATAGAGATGAGAAAGTAGACGGATGAGTTGGTAGTTTTATTTGTTTGGACACTTACTTTTGGCAGTAATACAATCTATAATTTTTTTTCTAACCATTTGCTACCTTCTCTTTCAGATCACGTGAAGACTCTGAGTTTTCAAAATTGCGTCACTTTCAACGCAGATTTATTTTGTGCTTAAATGATCCTGTCGAGTTCCTCTTTCCAATGTTATCTTTTAAGAGCCTCATTGGGGACTAGAGTGTTAGAGTGCAGAAGTTATTCCACTGTCTTCAATAATAAAGACAAATCACTATAAAAACCTGCCCCATTTTTCATCCATTTTCTCTCCTATTCTTAATTTCATGTGACACAACCTTATAATAATCTGACTTAATTGTATCTCATGCCAAGCTTTCTGCAGACTTATGTTCCCCTCCACCACTCTTTCCTATGTTGCAAGGTGAGACTGTTCAGAAGGGTAGAATCACAAAATTTCCAAGTTGGAAAGAAACCTAGAGGCCATATGGTCCAGCCCACATCTGAACAAGTCTCCCTTACAACATACTCAAGAAGTAGTTTTTCATTCTTTGTTTAAAGGTGCCCAATGAATGGGAACCACTAATCTCTGACACCCTCTTCCAATAAAGCTCATTTCACTTTTGCATAGCTCTGTTACGATTTTTTGTTCATTTTATGAATCCTAACTTAGCCTCTTTGCAACTTCCACCTTGCTCTGCAGCTGAATACAAGGCTGGTTTCTCCTTGACATGACAGCTTTGTTCCACCATCCTCCTCTATAACATTTTCCCATCAATAATGCACTATTATGTTTATCTTTTCATCTAATATCGACGATTCCCATCTCTTGTCATCTTTGCCAATTTAGAGAGCATGAGGAAAAAACACAGGGGCATTTCCCACAATATTTTTCAAATGAGTTTATACTTATAACCAATGTTGCTCTTAGCTAATCATGTTTCTCTACTTATCATGATGAGCTATTGGTTTACTAATATATTTTCTGGGCTCTTTCTGGCTTATTTGTCTTGGTAATTGCTTTATATTAATTAAGCTTCTACAAGAAATGGTCATAACCAGAGCCATTGTCCTTATTTTTATCTACATCCCATTTTTTTTCCGGAAGTAATTGCTTTGGTTCTATCTGACTTGACTGCTCATTGTGAAAAAATTCCCACATCAGAAGCTATTCTGTTAAGTTAAAGTGGATTTCTTTTATCTCAATGTCATTGAGTGTTCATTGGGCGAAATGCCCTCTAGTTCCCTTATTGAAAAACATAGCCATAGTACTTTACCCGATCTTAAGAAAGAAAAATTAGACAACAGAGGTGCTTACGGTCCTGGGATGATTTAAGAAAAGATCCAGATTTAAAACAGAGATTTTCTGGCTTTCCATTCTTTTAAAGCATCCCTAAGAGTTTCTATCAAGGTTGGAACTTTCAGAACATTGTGTTGTACATAATGTTCAAAAAAAAATTCAGCCTGAAGGGAGTTGGGACTGGGCAAGGGATGAAAGGGACTGGTGGTTTGTTTTAAAGAGTTGTCTTAAGAAAAATAGGGATCATACTTTTCAAAGCAGTTCATGCCTCTGTGGTGCAGTATGGGCTTTTCTTACTTTTTCTGCTACTGAAATGATTCTCTCTTTTCCCATTTCTTCCCTTACTTGGCTTTGCCGTGATGTCACTTGGGACTGAGAAAAAAAGGTTTGATCACTCACAAGGCAGTGACTGCTCTCTTACTTTGTCACTTGTTTCAAACTGAATTGAATCAAAGAGTGAGTGGGTGAATGTGTGTGTGTGTGTGTGTGTGTTGTGTGTGTGTGTGTGAGTGTGTGTAGGATAGAGGTACAAGAAGGGAATCAAGATGGGGGTAGGGATGAGGGATAGAAACAGATTTAGCATGAGAAGGTGAATTTTCTACATTCTTGCTTTTTTTTTAATGGCCATGTTTGCCAACAAACAATTCTTGGAAGTAATAATTCACATTTATACAGTTAGAATGCCCGCTACAGCTTACCCCCTCAGCTTTTAATCATGTTCATAGATTGGGTCTCCACAAGAGTAAATATCCTCAGTTTTATATGTAACCTTGTGGGAAGCCACTCTAGCTACTACAGCTCCCAAGTGTGCTTCTGATTGACAGTCAGACAATTAACTCAATTATTTCTTAACAAGAATGCCAGCAATCAATAACAGCTAACATTTATGAAAGCTAACACTTCAAGGTTCGTGAAGCACTTTTAAAATATTATCTCACTTTATCCTTACAACAACCCCATGAGGTGCAGTTGAGAAGACTGAGGCAGATATAGTCAAGTGACTCGCCCAGGACTACAAACCTATTAAATGTCTGAGGCTGGATTTGAACTCCGATCTTCTTGACTCTAAGTCCAGAATGGTAGTCACTGTGCTATGTAGCTCTGTTTAGTGCTTAATGAAGTCTTGGTGGCACAGTAGCTAGAATGCTAGACTTGGGAATATGAAAGACCTGAGTGTGAATCCTGCTTCATATACTTACTAGCTATTCAACCTTGGGAAAATTGCTTAACCTCTCCGAGCCTCAGTTTCCTCATCTGTAAAATGGAGATAATAATACCAACCTCCCAGAGTTGTTGTGAGGATCCAATGAGATAGTATATGCAGTGCTTTACAAACCAGAAAGCTACATATCATTACTCAAATGGCATAGTAAGAACAGTAGTGACTGTCTAGTGACTGTCTCTCTCTATGTGTGTCTAGCCCCTCTTCGGAATCTTCTGAAATCTGCCTTTCAAATTCATCATTCAGTTAAAACTGCCCCCCAAAATGATCTCTTAATTACCAAAGGTAATGGCTTTTTCTCAACTTCATCCTTCTTGACCTTATTGCAACCTTTTTTTTTAATTCTCAGGACCATAGGATTTATTTTTAATACTATTTTATTTTTCCCAATTACATGTAAAAAATAATTTTGAATATCCATTTTGTGAAATTTTGAGTGCTAAATTCTCTCCCTCCACTCTCTCCTCTCCTCTCCTTGAGAAAGGAAGCAATTCTAAGTAGGTTATACGTGGGTAATCATGCAAAACAATTAGTCGTGTTGTTAAAGAGAACACAAACCTTTTTTTGGTTTGTGAAGCACAATATGCTTAGATCTGCAGTTAGACTCTATCAGTTCTTTCTCTAGAGGTGCATAGCATTTTTCATCATGAATCCTTTGGCATTACTTGGATCATTGTATTGCCAAGAATAGCCAAATCATTCACAGTTGGTTATCATACAATACTGCTGTTACTGTGTACAGCGTTCTCCTGGTTCTGCTTAAATCATTTTGCATCAGTTCTTGCAAGTCTTTCCAAGTTTTTCTGAAATCAGCCTGCCTGTCATTTCTTATAGCACAGTGGTATTTATAGCACAGTACTATTCCATTACAATGATATACCACAACTTGTTCAATCAACCCCCTATTGATGGATGCTCTCTCAATTTCCAATTCTTTGCTGCTACAATATATAGCAGCTATAAATACTCACTGTCACCTGTAACACTGTTGAGCACTCTCTCCTGCTAGATGCCTTCCCTTCTCTAGGTCTGGGACATTTCTTTCTCCAGGTTCTCTTGCCTGGCCATTTCTTTCTGTCTCCTTTGTTAGATCTTCATTCAAGGCTCTGTCCTGGGCCCTCTTCTCTTTTTTCTTTGATACTCTCTCTCTCTTGGTTGATCTCATTGGTTCCTGTAGGTTCTATCATCTCTATGTAGATGATTCCCAGAACTATGTCCAACCCTAGTCCCTCTCTTGATTCCTACTCAGACATCACCAACCACCTTTTAAACAAAGGAAACTGGATATTCGATAGGTATAAAACTCAACATGTCCCAAACAAATATCATTATCTTTCTCCCATCTTCAGAATTTTTCTTTTACTATCCATGGCACCACCAACCTCCCAATCACTCAGACTTACAAACTCAGTGTCATACTCAATTCCTCACTCTTATTCTATATATCCAATGTGTTTAGAAATCTAGTTATTTCTACCTTTTGGGAGGGAAGAAAGATTAGGTTCCCAGCTTTGCTCAATTCCTACATAGCCTCAATCCCATCAGATTCCAAGTCCAAAGCTCCCCTGGGATTAAGTCCTGATACCCTGACTTTTTAGGGCTTCCCTTCTAGACTGGCTGGCTATATATTTGTCCTGGAATCCTGCCTCCAAGGTCATCATGGCTGAAGCTCCTGGGTCTAGGGAAACCTTGCCACTTGTACCTAGACTTGGAAAGTACAAATGAAACAGACCATCAGAAGTCCAAGCCTATTTCTAAGAGTCCCAGTACCCTGTCATGGAGTCTATGCTGTGGGCAAATAGGACCTTTACTACTAAATGCTGCTGGGAAGAGAAAAATTGTCCCAGACTAGTAGCTTTAAAGATACAATTTTTTCCAGCCATATAATGAATGGAGAGAGGCTGTTCCCACCCACATGGTAGGGGAACCCAAAATGTCTTCTCCCAGAAGTAGGTTTTTAGCACAACTCCCATATGGGTGACTGTATCTTAGGTGACCTGGGCATGGACAAGACCCTAAAGGGAGTCCATTATTTTTGCTATGTTTTGTAATTCTGCTGCTGCTGTTGCTGAGTTATTTCAATTATATACAACTCTTTGTGACCCCATTTGGGGTGTTCTTGTCAAAGATGCTGGAGTGTTTTGCCATTTCCTTCTCTAGCTCATTTTACAGATGAGGAAACTGAGGTCAACAGGATTAAGTAACTTGCCCAAGGTCTCACAGTTAAATATTTGAGGCCAGATTTCAACTCATGAAGATGTCTTTCTGATTCCAAGTCCAGTGCCACCTGTGCCATTTGCCTGCCCTGTAAGCAGATGAATTACAGGGTATCAATATTGTGAACTTGCCCCTGCTCTGCACTTTCTGCTCCAGTTCATAGGCCTGAGGTGCTAGCTCCAAGACTAGGTTGAAAGGTTCTAGATTCCACTTTGGCAGCAAAACAAAAAGCTTTCAATATGCCCCTGTTCTGTGCTCCCTGCCCAGATACACAACCATAGGCCCTAGTCTCCTTCTATACTGGAACTTCATATTCTGGGATCACAGTGACACAGTGGCAAATGGGTTACCATCTTCTCTGCCACAAACCTAAAGTTCAACCTCTAGAGTCCATTCCTGCTCCATGTGATCAGGGAAGATGGAAATTTACTAGCTTAATTTCAACACAAACCTTTGTATAATTCATCACTAGGATTAAAAAATGCATATCATGATTTAGTTAGCGTAGCCAATGATGTATTTCTTCCATTTGGATCTATATAACTTTTTATCTTTTTTAGCCTGGATAGACATTTATACCAAATATAAAAATATACTGAATTTAGAATCAGACCTTCAAATCACTGTATCATAAAGTTTTAAGCCAAGATTTTTTTTTAAATAGTTAAGCATATTCCATCATATTGCTCTCACTAGAAATACAAATATTTTTAGTGAGCAAAATAAACCTTTTTGCTATTGTTGGTAAACAAAAATTATTGTATTATTGTTTTTATTTAATTTTAACTCATCTTATCTATTTTTGTGTATGTATTAGTACTAATATGTAGCAAAAGATATATGTAATTCATAAATAAATATTCATATATTGATGGCAAAAGCTCAAAAAATTTTATTGATAGGAGTGAGTAATTTTTCAAAGTGCAATTTTCAAAATGTAGTTTTTCAATTTTCAGAGAATGATTTTTTCAAATTACACTATCCTATTAGATCCTCACAATAATCCTGTCAGATAAGTAACAAAATATCATTATCCCCGTTTTACAGATGTAGGTTGAGTAACGTGTTTATCATCCCATAGCTAGCAAGTTTCTAAGATGGGATTTTAACTCAGGCCTCCTGACTCCAAGCCAAACACTCCATCTCCAGAATGATTGCCTTCATCTAGAAGCTTTGGCTGCCAAACTCATTTGTACCACAAACATGTAAAAGTGAGCAGGAACAGAGTGCATATAGTTTTTTAAATAGTAGAATGATACTGTTATTTGTGAATCAAAGAACTTCAGTGCTGGAAGAGACCTCAACCAACAAATATTGATTAAGCTCCTACTATGTGCTAGGTGGGCATCTAGGTGGCACACAGTGCCAGACCTGGAGTCACAAAAGTCATCTTCGTGAGTCCAAATCTGGACTCAGATGCTAGCTGTGTGACCCTGGGCAAGTCACTTAACCCTATTTGCCTCAGTTTTCTCATCTGTAAAATGAATTGGAGAGGGAAATAGCAAACCACTCCAATATCTTTGCTAAGAAAGCCCTAAATAGGATCACAAAGAGTTGGACATGACTGAAAAATGACTTGAATAATAACAACATCTGCCAGGTACTGGGCTAAGTGCTGGAAAAAATGACCATGCTAGTCATCTAGTTTATTCCCAACCTGATGCATAAATTCCCTCTGCCACACTGGACAAATGGATCAAGCTGTTGGCTGAATACTTCCAGTAACAAGGAGCTCACTACCGACAGCTTTGTTAGGAGGTTTTTCATCATATTAGGCCAAAATCAGCGTTCCTTAATATTGGTCCCCATTCTGCCTTCTGATATCACAAACAAAAATTCTTGTCCATCTGATGGCCTTTCCAATATTTGAAGACAGATCACTCTCAGTCAGGTCCTCCACCAAGTCTTTTCTCTTGTAAGTGAAAAATTCTCAGGTCCTTCAGCTGATCCTCCTCATATGACACGGCTTGGACATTGGCACCCCTCTGAATGTGCTATAGCTTGCCAATGTTCTTCCTAAAATGTGTTGACCAGAACTGATACCCTCAAGATGTGACTAATGCACCATCGGTTCAGGAGATGAGCTGTGCCAAATCATCTAAATTCTCATATGGTCATAGCATTTTAGAACCAAATGGGATGTCCAGTCCTTTTTATGACAGACGACACTCAGACAAACCAGCTGGACTGAATTACAGGCAGAATCTGTATCCGTGGAACTAAGATTTCCTCTGTGTGAATCTGTATTTACATTAAACGTGGTATCGTTCTTTGGAACACAACTAGTCCACCAACACCACAGCTATCATAGCTACTTCCATTGCAATAGGAGTATCAGACCCAGGAAATAGTTTATACTAAGGCATGGGTGGTTCACCTCTATAGCACCTTCTGGGATCCTGGAATCCATAGATTGCTTCCAGAAAAAGATTCAAGGCTAATGAAGTCAAAAGCTAACAATGGAGAGACAATTAACTCCTCTACTCTCTCAAGGAGAATCTACAGGAGCTGAATCAAGGAGGCAAAAGGAGATATTGCAAAAGGGGTGAGGGGGGGATTGTTTCAGCCATTGATAAATCTGCTATGGGAGAAGAGAGCTATAAAGCCGGATCAAGACCTTACAAGGGTACAGTTTGCGTGAATTTGGTACTTACAGAGACCACCCAACCTGGAGAAAGGGAATCAGAGGTCCTGAAGACAATGAACACCCAGAAGAGTGGAAGGGCGTAGATCCGGAGAAGAGAGTTCAAGGCAAACGGGGAAAATTTACCAAAAGGCGGACAAGTCAACAATGAACTACACAATCAGGGCCATAGTAAAATTCTAACCACAGGACAATGCTCTCTCTATCTCCTGCCAGAAAATGGAATTTTTAAGATGGAGGCACAAAAGAAACATAAAAAGAACAGGCTGGAGGCAAGATCCACCAGCCAATAACATAGAAACTGTTTAAAAGTGATGCCAACAGGCACCTCAGAAGTTTTAATTCCAATATAAGGGCCATGAATCAAATAATGGACAGAAAGGGAAGATGAATAATGAAGAGATTAAAGAACAGAAATGCCTTTAAGAAAAAGAAAATTAAATTGAAATTTTAATGCAGCAAATTAAATGGAAAAAACTAATGAACAAAACAAGTTGAAGGGAAGTAGAAGAAAAGGTAATTTTACCTGATGACTTAACTGAAACAGAATAAAAGAAGGGGTCAATTAAATTACCAGACAAAAACAAGCAAGAAAAAAGAACTAATTGAAAAACTCAAAGAATTGCACAAAACTTAGCAGCTATTTAATGATAGCTTAGAAAACAGAATTAAAAAGGGCAAAACCTAACTGACTCTGCAAAACTGAGTGTTCTTCAGTAGGGGAAAAATAAAAATGGCTGTTATCTATATGATACGTTAAAGTTTGCAAAGAGCTTTACTTGTGCTATCTCATTTGTTCTTCACAACAACCCTGGGAGGTAGGTGCTATTATCATGCCAATTTTACCAGAAAGAAAATGGGCTAAAAGAGGTTGCAACTGGCACAGGATCACACAGTCAGAAAGTTTCTGAAGCAGGATTTGAACTCAATTCTTTGTTACTCTAGATTCAGCAGTCTAGCCATCCTACCACTTAGATCTCTCTGTGGCTCCTTAATGGAGTAGAGGACTTCTCTACTAAACATTCCTGATGAAAAGACTAGAGTGGAATGGAAACCAAAATGCAAACAGAACACTAGAGAAAACCATAAAGGTAAATATGTGTGAATAATCGAAAGGGACTAAATGGTGATAAAGTGCTTACATTCTAATAGGGGGAAGAAGAGACAAGCATATACTTCAGAATATTAATAATCTCAAGGATCATATAAGAAATCAGAATATTAGTGAATCATATACCACGTATCATATAAGAAATTAAATAAGACAGGCACAAGGATTGGGGGTAGTTTTGTTGATTATCCTAAGAGAGGAAAGAAAAAGGAGAGGAAAGGGAATACACCAGAGAAGAAACAAGGAAAAAGGGAACTTGTAATATCTCATGATTGGAATTCGTGAGAAAAATATGTAAAATAGAGGAAAAGTTGGGGGGGAGGTGATTATCCCATGAACTTCACCTCATCTGAATCAGGCAAAGACAGATGGAAGAGAGAGAGAGAGAGAGAGAGAGAGAGAGAGAGAGAGAGAGAGAGAGAGAGAGAGAGAGAGAGAGAGAGAGAGAGAGAGAGAGAGAGTTTGATTGGATAAAAGAGTCAGGGACAAGGAAAGGGGAGAGAAGTGCTTTAAGAAGGCAGGTAAAGTCACAAGCAAAACAAACTTCACCTTCAGGGGGTGGATCATAAAAGGATAAATGAAAAGAAAGCAAAGTAAAAGACTCCATGATTGTGGTATGCATTAGGAGAAGAGAATGGGGATAATGGAGTGGAAGCAGATGATGAACACGGTTCACATTCTTTCCCTTACTCCACCTTCTTCTTGCCTATAAAGAGGCGGGAAAGGAGGAGGAGAAAATAGACACTTTTCCATCACAGCTATGAATGTGATTGCAAAAAACTCATCCATAAAACAGAAAAGGAGAGCAGAATAAATTAGAAAACAAAATCCAACAACAGGTTGTTTACAAGCAAAACATTTTAAATAAAGATTCTTCACACGGAATGAAACTGAGGGGTTGGAGCAAAATTTGTTATTCAGAAGATCTTAAAAAAAAACAAGACTAACAATTATGATCTCAGATGATATTAATAAAAAATAAATATGAATGATAGTAATAAGAGCATACAATAGCAATTACCATAATGTAGCATATACTATATGCCAGGAACTGTGCTAAGCACTTTACAGATATCATCTCTTTTGATCCTCATAGTAACTCTTTAAGGCAGGGTTTGTTATTGTCCCTATATATAAAATATTGACAAAGAAACTGAGGCAATCAGAGGTCAAGTTACTTGCCTGGGATCATACAACTAGTAAGCTAAAAACTTTCAGAGGCCAAATTCGAGTTTAGAGATTCCTGACTCCAAGTCTGGTGCTCTATTGAATGTATCACCCAGTTCCCCAAAAGAAATAAGCAGAGATATTACATTATATTTAAAGGTACTATAGAAAACGAAATAACCTCCTTGTAGAGATAAGAACTCTCATGTGCCTTTTTTCATCTTTCTATGGCTTGCTTTCCTCCTTTCTCCCTAATAATTTGGAAAGTAGACATACATTTCTTTAGCCCTTTAATTTTCTTCTCAAGATCAGAAACTAACATGTAATTTCAGTCTACATAGACATTCCATAGTAGTGACTGAAATACAAATATAGCACACTCTCTGTAGGTCATAGCTGTTTGAAACTAGTTTTATTCTTTTGTCATCTATTGCCTAATCCTTGTGGTTAACTACTCTGAGGAAAAATGATTATTTAAAAGATTTGTGATTTGAGAGGTGAATATGATATCTACGACATTTTACCTTATATTGATTCTCATGTATTTCCTTCCATGTCCCTGAACACGGCTCTTTGGATCCACTTGGGGGAGGCTGTATTTATTTACTAGACAGAAGTAGAAAGAAGGATAAAAGACTCAGAAACACAGGATGAAATCCAGTTATTTAATGAGATCTAGGGGCAGCTAAATGGAGCAATGGATAGACTGCTGGGCCTGGAGTCAGGAAGACTCATCTTTGTGAATTTCAGTCTAGCCTCAGACACTTCCTAGCTGTGTGACTGTGGACAAGTCACTTAATTCTGTTTGCCTCAGTTTCCTCATTCATAAAATGAGCTAGAGAAGGAAATGGCAAACCACTCCAGTGTCTTTACCAAGAAAACTCCAAAAGGGGTCACAAAAAGTCAAAGACAACTGAACAACTGGCAATGAGATTTATACACTTCATTCTACCTCTCTGCTTTTCTCCAGAACCCTTGTCTCTTTATGCCCAAGGTCCTAGTAACCATACCAATTTCTAATCCTTGCTATTTCACATTCTTTTATTATGCCTCCTCTCTTAGCCACATCTATAAAATATGGACAAAAATCCTTATACTACAACCGTACTCTATTGTCTTTGAGTAAAATTAGTTGTAAACTTCAAAGTGCTATGGAACTGTGAGCCATTATTACACATTTTAGTGTAACATGGGTTTGCTTTGGTCCCACTGGCTGATGACCAGGTTTGTTATAATGCCTTATTCAACCACCGTGGTATTCTCTGGCAATAATTCAAGCCCCCGCTGATTCTATTTCCCCCTTTTCTAGGGAGCCAGTGAGTAGCACCCCAGTTCCATTCAAACACTTAACAATGAATTTTTACAAAATGATACTTTTTTCAAAGATGTAGCAACATACAAATATTTTCCCCAACATTTGGGGGCATAATCCCCCCTATAACAGCTCAATCTCTGGGAAGAGGAAAGGGTTAAGGTTCATAGCTCTTAACTCATGTCCTCTATAGCATTAGTCCCACTAAACTCTAGTGTTCTAGACCGTTGCTACTGGACAGACTGTAACATTGAGCCTGGATTCTTGAGGTCCCTGATCCCTGTGTCTGGATCCCTATGGAATGATCTAGAACTGAGAAAGACCAAAAAAACAAAAACAAAACCCTGAGCCCATTTCTCTGGGTAACCTGAGCTAAAGTGGTGGGGAAAAGGGAGTTGACTCTCAGACCAGCTTGTCAGCATAGTGTCACCTGCTGTGAATGAAGGAGTCCTTCAGTTTTAGATCTAATTGAAAGAAAGAGGGAGAATTTCCTCAGTCTAGTTTTAAAGATGCAGACAATTCTGGCTATCCAGTCATTAGAAAAAGACTGCTCCCAACCACAAGGTAGGCTAGCATAGAATCTCCATGGATCCACTAGTTTTTCTGCCATGCTGAAAAAGGTCCTGCATATCTCTCTCTCAGATGATTCCATCTTGTGACCTGGGCATGAATCAAATTCCCGTTTTGTGGCTTCCTTTAGAAAGTAATTTGTGAACTGGAAAATGTGGCTCCTTATGGAGAAAGAAATCAAGGCAGAACATTTTCAACATGTTGAAAACAGGATAGAAATCTGCAAGCTCCTAACTAAGAGGGAAATGGTCTCACCCCTACGGGGTACAGTTCTTTCTCTGATCAGAAAGCATGCCATTCACATACTAAGATGTTTTCACAGGTGGTTCCCTATGAGAGAAACCGTTAATATTCTTTTCCTATTCTGATCTTGAGTTCCTTCTTATATGAGGTCATTTCAGAGGAAAGTGGTACAGAAATACCCAACACTAATAAAAGTCTGTGCAAAATGTATGACGTTGTTCCCCATTTGACAATTTTGAAGTGGCTAATTTTTATTCATCTGCTGTTATCTTCAATACAGAGTGGCTGTAACCATCTGAATGACAACAGAGACAAAGCTGAAGGGGAAGAAAATCTTGTGGATTTTCTGAATTTTCATGTTTTGCTACAGTCAGTTCTAGAATTAGGAGTAGAATGAAAGGAAGTAACATTCTATTTGGTTACTCATAACTTCCATGTGAACCCTCTAGAAAAGACTAAAGGTTCATTCTGTGACTATTTGCTCTAAAAGTTTTAGTATTGAATAGTAGGCTGAAGTAAGGATGGTACATCAGAAAATCTGGGCTCTAATCCTAAATCTATTACTAACTGGCTAGAGCCACTCAAGTACCACTGCTAAATACTAGGGATACAAAGTCAAAAAGGAAAAGGGGATGAGTTCACCTTATCATCTGTGTGTCTGTTTCCTCATCATTAAAGTGGAAATGATAAACCTGTCCTACCTACTTCTTAGCTTTGGTATGAGGATATAGTCATAGACTTTGTAATGCTAGAAAGAACACTAGAGGGGCAGGTAGGTCGTACTGTAGATAGAACACCAGCCCTGGATTTAGGAGGACCTGAGTTCAAATCCAGCCTTAGACACATGACACTTACTAGCTACATGACCTTGGGCAAGTCACTTAACCCTGATTGCCTTACCAAAAAAAAAAAAAAAGGACATTAGCTGTCCAATCCAAATATTATGAAATTGTAGAATATTAGAACTAGAAGCGACCACGAACCTTAGAGATCCTTTAGTTCAAGAGTTCTTAACCTGGGTCCACAGACCCTCTATAGATTTCAGAAGGATAATCAACTTAGCTGAGAAAACATAATCTTTATATTCACTAGCCTCTAAATGAAATTTAGCATGAAGCTGTAAAGTAGCAAAACTGAGATGTGAACTCCCATCTTCTAGTTATCTTTCAATTAAATCACATGACCCTCCTAAGCAATATAAATGAAACGAGATGTTTGTGAAAGCACTTTGAAAGGTAGCAAATGCTTGGCAAGGTAGTCTTGTGTAATTTCATTCATTTCTTCATGGGTAAAAGTCATTCTGAAATATTCTCTGTTTTGTTCTCTTTCTTCCGGTCTCTTCCCCCCATCTACCTCACTTATACTCCTCAGGGTAAGAGGTGTGCATCAGACACAAAAAGGAAGATGGAACGGAAAGATAACCATTCCTCTTCCTTTTCCCTTTTACTTCGATCTTTAATTACCCTTCCTTAAAAGTTGGCCCCAGGCCCTCTGGTCGCAACCTACCTTCTCATTTTCTATCAAAGCCCTTTAAAGATTAATCAGAGACCTTAATGCTTAAATGAACTATGCTCCCCATCTTCTTGAGGAAAAGCTATGTTCTGTGAACAGTTGCTTTCTGTTTGTCCTGAATAGATTTTATATAACACTGCAATCTGGGGAATCAATTTCTGCTAAGATCCCAGCAGGTGGACAGAGCTAGTCAACCACAAAAAAGGGAGGATTTTATGGTTTGGGGAAAACCCAGGGAGCTTAATATGTCAATATTATCTTTGGACTTATTTTTTCTTATGCAAAATTTATTTCAAGTTAAAATATTAAGGGGTTTACAAGCTCCTTCCAACACTATCATTTATCTTCCTATATTCTTCTATTTTCTACTATGGATGGAAAAATTTCCATTTTTCCCTCTAGCTTATAACAAGGATAAAATGAAGAAGAGTTTCTTAAGAAATAATTCTTTTACATTTTAAAGATGAAAAGTGGCATATTGTCTTGGGACTGGAAAAATAATTGCTATCCTAAAAATTCCTACTGTCTTCTGAAACTCATGTGGAAGAACCAGTTAGGAGTTGGAGTAAGAGACTGGCAACTTTTCATAAGGCTCAAGTTAAGCAACCTGTTAACAGATGAATATCACATGTGTAATGCAGGGAGATGCTAAGCAAGATATTGTATAATCTTTAGATGCGGCACCATGGTAGTTCTTATATGTGAGCCTTCCCCAAAACTACCCCAGATTGAAGACATTCAGCCCTTCAGTTCTGTGTGACTAAGTCAGGGTCACACAGCTAGAAAAGATCTGAAGATGGATTTGAACTCAGATCTTTCTCATTGCAGGCCCAGCGTTCTATCCACTGAGAACACGTGTGACTAGAGAACATTCCTGGGAAATAGAGTGGCCAGAGTACATGAGTATTTTCGTGTTGCTGAGCTACTAATGTTCTCTGATAATGTCATCCCACTGCTCTTCTATTGGACGTTTCTACTGTGCTGGTCTCTTATTGGATGTTTGTACTGTGTTGCTCTCTGCTGCCATCTGCTGCCACAGCTTGTGACGCAGCCTCATTGCAGGGGCCATCTACCTACATAACTTCGGCTACAGACTTCTGCATATACAACTTATGCAGACATCTGCATACATAACTTCCAGCCACCAATTTTTCTTCATCTTCAGCACAACTTATACCCCTCCGGGCAGGGGTCAGCCAACTCTTTAGAGTTAACAGGCTTTGTTTAACCAGCCTCATCCTAGGTAGAAGAACCCCTAGGCATTTTAAAGTCTTTCTTCTGAAATTTTTTTTTTTGTGGTCAATAGGGCTTGAGGGCATGGGGAAATGTCTCAGTGTAAACTTTTATTTGAATTATGGTACAAAAATTTCCTTTAAGTCCTATCACACCCCTCATTTGGGTTCCCTTCAAATTATCCCAAGGGCTCTGCTTGGCAAAACTACAAAGAAGCTCATTGGAGCTGGGGTGAAGAGATTCTTTTCAGCTCCTGTAATGCCCTTGGTTGCCACACAAATCAAGCCAGGGCAAAGAGGAGTGGGTGGAACGGGTAGAACTAGCAACCTTTACCCTACTTCCCCCAACAAACAGAATCACTCCTATTCTTCCCACTTGGCCTCAGGAGTCAAACTCTGGTGCCAGACTCTTGAAGGGAAGGGAACTAGCATTTATTAAGCACCAACTATATATCAGGCACTGAGCTAAAGGCTTTAAAAATGTGAGTGATCTCATTTGATCCTCAGAGTAATCCTGGGAGTTAGCTACTATTACTATCCCCATTTTATATTTGAGAAAACTGAAGACCTTTCAAATACTTATAACTGTTATCCCCCCTACTCAAACCTCCTCCCTCTCTTCTTCTCAGGTAAACATGCACAGTTCTTTCAACAGATTTTCATATGATTATGGACTCCAGACCTCCTCTGGACACTATCTTGTCAATATACTTATACCAGTCCATAACTTTGCATAAGATGGTTGTGTCATTTCAGAATCCCTGTTGACCCCCATTTGGGGTTTTCTGGGTAAAGATACTGGACTGGTTTGCTATTTCCTTCTCATTTTACAGATGAGAAAACTGAGGCAAACGGGATTCAGTGACATGCCCAGAGTCACACGGCTAGTGATTTTCTGAGGTCACATTTGAACTCCAGTCCTCAACTCCAGGGTCAGCACTCTCTGCCCTGTGCCCTGTGCTATTCAGCAACCCCACCATGAAAACAGTATGAGGTGTTTTATCCAAAGTTATACTAAAAATTTGGCTGCAGCATTCTCATTGTCTTCTAGTTTAATATCCTGCCAAAAAAAAAAAAAGTGGAGAGGGGGAATAAATGGTGAGTGATCTACTCCAGAAGGAGTCATGCTAGCTCATTGTAATCACTGCTTCCCCTGGTAGATGTTACCTGATCATCACCAGGAAGACTCATTCTAGAATTTCCCCAGGAAGCAAAGCTCACTGACCTATCGTCAGATTCTGCTCTTTTAAAGAAATTCCAACATTTGCCCTTAACTGTTGTGTTTACCTCTCCTGCCTTTCAAAATTGTGATACCTCTCTGGAGCTTTCCAGTTTACTGACAGTTCAGCAAACATCTCTCTGAACTGAAGGATATAATTGATCTGTGTCTGATGACTTTAATTCAAGATCAACTATCTCTTACATCTACTTACTATATTACAAGTAACTCTCTCTCCTTCCTTATCTTAGGTGGGGTATCAGCTCCATTAATTGCTTCTGTTCTGTCATTTTTGATCATTCTTCTTTTGCAGAGAAAACAGAAAGAAAATAAGAATTGAGTGATTCAGTGTCCTCTCGGTGGTCAGTGGTTTTCACCCATCCATCCCAAGCAAAGGATCTCCTTCTCATAGGATCAAGCTTCATGACCAAGAACAAGTCACCAAACCTTTCAGTGTCCCCAGCAACTCTCTACCATTGCAAATTACAAGAAAGGTATTGATCTGTGTTAATGGAAAGAGTTCCTCTATCAGGAGCTCCCTAAACCAACGAAATCATAGTTCAGGACAACAAAAGAAATTGCCATCCAGTATTGTTTCCTAGAGATATCTGTACATATATACAAATATACATATGTTAACTTAGTTATCCATTGTTCCCAGTCCTTCATATCAACCAGTGTTGGGAGAGACTGCTGGGGAAGGAGACACCAAGTCTTCAGCTTTCACTACCACCTGCTCTTTGTCACAGACCCTTACCTGCAAATTGTGACATTCTTGATAATTTGGGGAAGAACTGTCCCCCACATTTTTTATGGGGATAGCTTTTATATAAGTAACTTTAAGATAATCCAGATAGGTCCGCCTCAGCAAAAAAGGTGGGACCCTTGAATCTCAGTTTCTACAAAAATTCTACACTATAATTAGAAGCAACTAGACAACATATAATGAGGACTACCATGGCCCTTGCTGCCTGAAGGCCAGGTATGTTACCTTTTACCCCACCCCCACCCCTAGGATTCTCCAGTACCCTTAAGGAAATTCTCATCTTCATCACTGATTCAAGTCCCCCAAAAATGTGTGTCCTTAATTTTAAATGTCCTCAGCACCCAGTTTCATTTAACCCCTTAACAATCAGATTAGCTTTGGCAAAGGAATATTTACTTCAAAAGTATAGCTAAAGCAAGCATATAAACATTCCCTACTCTCTAGGCGGGGAAGGCAGATAAGGTTCACAAGCATAATTCGCTTCCTTTATATCACCAGTCACACGGAGTTCCAGGTCCAAAGTTCCCCTGGGCTTGTGTCTCAAGACTAGCTTCTCAGGGTTTCTGTGCTACAATATCTGGCCTGAAATCCTGGCTCCAAATCTCTGTGGCCCAGGTTCTGGATTCCATTCCCACATCTAGAACTGAAAAAGACATAAGAAAGAAGACCAACCCCTGCAGCCTATTTCTAAGGGCCATAGCACCTGAAGTGGACCTCCCCCACCCAGCTTAGTGCATGATACCCATGCTGCAGGTGAATAAGACTCCCCCCCCCCCATACCACTGAAAGAAAAAGAGCAAGATTGTTCCAATGTCACGGTTTTTAAAAGACATCAGCAGTTCCTGCTACATAACCAATAGAAGGCAGCTACACCAACCCATATGGTAGGGGAGCATGTCTTATCCCAAAAGCAGGTCTCTGGCATCTCCCACATGAGTGCTTCTATTGTAGGTGATCCGGGCAGGCATCCAAGACCCATTACACATACACACTCGTGGAGAGGACAGACTATAGCTTATAGATCTTTGTATCTCCCATAATACCTACCACTGTGCCTTGCCCATCCAATTCCTCAGTAAGGACTTGTAATCTGTCTTGCTTTGATTTAGCTAGGAAAATCAGCAAACATTGAAAAACCATCTGAATTTGACTGGGCTCATCCATCTCAAGCCCAGACTGGTTTCTCTCTTGTGTGCATGTAGAATCATCAAACCCCAGTGGTAAAGACCAAGTGTCTAGGCAACTTCTGTCTCTAATAAGCATTCTCTGTGGGGACTGAGAATGTGACAGTACAAACCCCCTTTGCCTTAAACATCAACTGGAAACTGTGCTGCTATGTGATGCAGCCATGGCTAACATGCCTTCTTCTCTCCTTGCCTGTTTTGGCATGCTCCCAAATGACTTGATTATGCGATAGTCAGCAATTAGTTGGTAGCCATTTTCCATCACCACCACCCCCAGACCCCCTCCCAAGAAAAAACACTATGAATTTCCCACACAATGGACTTTAAAAGCCAGCCATTTTCCAATGGAGGGAGCACATAATACTGCACAGAGTGAGCCCTTCCTCACTCAGAGCCCTTTGGTCTAAAGACCAAATATGGAGTTCCAACACTAAAAATAAATTCAGGAAAATGGCTCCTTGGATTAGTTAGTTGTTCAAAGAGCAGGGCTTAAAGATGGAAAGACATTGGGAAAAAGAAATTAAAGCCATTCTGAAGAGAATGGGGGAGAGTAGGGGTGAAGAAAGAACTATCTTGATGGTTTCTGGGAATTGCATTATATATTCATTATTGACACTGTTTATTTGTGCATCTTGGGAATGGGATAAGTGGAAGGATTTGAGCTTCCAATATCCACATATCTCTTTTCATAGTCATCAGAGGTCCCAGAGTTCTCACAAGAAAATTTCCCCAAGGTTCTATTAAAAAAAAAAAAGGAATGGGGGGGGGGGGGGGGGCTGGTTCCCACACACTGCTCAGATTTTGCTCCCAAAGTCAGAGTGAAGTCAGTTACTACATACAACTGAGGAGTTATTCAGTGTATCTCTTAGCACAGTATCTTCCTCATTGCTGTTCAATTGTTTTCAGTCATGTCCAGGTCTTCATGACCAGATTTGACATTTTCTTGGCAGAGATACTAGAGTGGCTTGCCATTCTTTCTCCAGGTCATTTCACAGATGAGGATACTAAGGCATACAGGGTTAAGTGACATGCCCAGGGTCACACAGCTAATAAGCATCTGAGGCCAGATTTGAACTCAGGAAGATGAATTTTCTTAAATTCAGGTCCAATTCTCTATTTCACCACCTAGTGGTTTTTTAATTAATATTTGTTGAATGATGAATGAATGGATGAACTCTAGGAACCAGGATGGCTAAAGCAAAGATCTCAGATAACTGATAATCACAGGCAATTACCTATGGCTACTACTGTTCCCTTCTGAAAGTTAATCATGAGGATACATTATATTGTAATTGATCATTCTTAAAATATAGGGCAGGCCATATTTCAAAGTAACCTGTCCTGAAACTCAAAGTAAGCTTATGAGTCATAGGTGATAAGGAGCAAAGAAGACAAGCTAGAACACTTGGGAGACCTTAGTAGATTGGGACCCCCAAAGACCAGGATTGGGATTGTACATTTTTCATTAGAGTAGGTTCATGGATAGAAATTATTACTTGTAAGCCTGTGATTGAAGTCATGCAGGACAAGTTCCTTGCAGGAAATTCTCTTCTGCTGTCATCATCCAAGGAAAAAAGGAATTTTTTTCTCAAACAATAACTTATATCATACGGCACCTCAGCATTCTGTAGAATTCTATGGTTTTCAAAGAAACAAGGCTGATGATCAGACAAGAAGCAGTATAGCAGCATGTGAAGGACACAAAGAGCCTGGAACTAGTTACAAAAGAGAAACTGTATAAAAGATACCAAACAAGAAGTTCCCCCCATTTCCCCCATAACTTCAAAGATAAGTTCCCTTCTGGGCCCAAGTGACCTATTCCTTCCAGAATCATAGACAAGCTCCTCCATATCTCCTTTGTTCACTAACCCCAAGTAAACTGAGAGAGATTTCAAGACCATATGCCTCAACTAGTCACTATGATCAAAAAATCCCAAAATGTAGATCTGGAAGTAAAAGTATCTTGATCCTTCTAAATCACCATCCTAGCATCCCCTTAAACAAGGGAGCATTTCTAACAATCATCAGAAAGGAAAAGGACTTTTTCTTTACAAAAGGGAAGCCCTATTCGGAGACTGGCATACCATTCCGTCATCTCAATTTGGGTGCAGATCTGGAGAGCCACTGCAAAACTTTCTATTTCCAGACAGATGTAAAGGATATTCTCTACTAAGTCTCTTTGGGACACGTAAGTCTTATGCCTGGGCATTTTTTTTCCTTTTCCCCTTTCTGGAACACATTGGAACGCTTTTGGGAAAGCTCAGAAAACTTTTACCGACCTAGGCCCCTTGACCCTCACAAGTGTGCTGTTTTGCCTTATCTCATTAAGGCCCATCTCCACACTTCTTTCCATTTCCTCACCAAATTGTCCTCTCTGGCATGCATCCTCATTCCTCCTCCCATCAGCAGCTTGGACTCTCCCCCCTGGATCCCTTGGTCCTGATAAAGGAGCTTTTGCTGATCTTTCTGGAGCCTAAGCCTTCATATTACTTCCTATCTGTCTCTTCCTCATGTCTCCAAACAAATACTTCCATTCCTCCTTTCCAGTACTTTCTATGTGTTGTCTTCTCCTTTAGAAAGTAGACTTCTTTTTTTGCCTTTTTTTAACTTAAATACAGAACTTTAATACACAATAAGAAAATAAAAAAGAAACATCATAAATTTAAATATTGAAACAAATATAAAATGAGAAAAGAAAAAATAAAGATTGCCATGTGCACGGCATAAGAGAGGATTCAAAATATACAGCAATAAATATCCATTTCCAGAAATCCTACAAAATAAATATAGAAAATAAACTGCTTGAGGACAGGGATTGTCTTGCTTGCTTCTATCTATATCACCAGCATTTATCACAGTAAGTGGAATACCGTAAGCTTTTAATAAATGCCTTTTATTTATCAATCTGCCTAAGTTTCCCAAAACAACAGAAGCACATGTTTTAAATACAAGCATTTTATCAGTGTTTCTGTGTGGCAAGTTGACCTGGAAAAAATATTCCTTGCAAAGAACTAAAGGTAAGCATCACACAGAGGTACAATGCAGAGATACATCATGGTTGTTAGCAAGTTACAACATATAAAACCATGAGGAAATTCAAAAAGGAATAAAAAATCAAGGAATTCTATAACTGAAATGGAAGATGGGCCAGATACTTGGCAAGACTGAGCGAATTCCACCAGGTGGTCAGCCAATCTCACTTCTGAGAAAAAGAGGAAAGGTGGACTTTGAGTGGACTCCTCATGGTGACCTTTTTGGGAGAACATGGATGAGAGCCACACAAGATGGACCAGCATGGATGATGAGTTTTGGACTACATCATTGGAGAGGACTCCCAATTGATGAGATTATACATCAATATAGAGTATAAATAGAATCCAGTTTAGGTGAGTATTTAAAGGGGGGAAATGAGCTCTGGTTCTTATGCCCCTCTGTTAGAGTTTAGGGCGACCAGGCTCATGAAGGAGAAAGCCGACTAGAGTGGTCCAGATGGAAATGCATTCTCCCATCCAAATTGCTGGAAGTGTCTGAGTCTCATGATTAAGGCATATTCTCAGCAGACGGAGCTGAAGATGTCTAGTCTACATCCTTATTAAATGTCCACCAATTGGGGTTGATTTTCAATTGTCAAGGGAATTTCTTTTCAAAGATTATTTAAAGCTTTCAGGCTCTCCATGTCTTTTGTCTTTGGTTACCAAGAGAAACCCACTAACTATCAATATGTTGATCATTAGTTAGTCTAATAATAAATTGATTATTAATTACTCAGAAATATGTCCCTTTTTTTTCATTCATCGCAGCAAAGTGCTCTAGCATGAGAGCAGAAATTAGGGGAAGAGAGATATAAGTTGAGTCAGGCACTGAACTTGTTGAGGCAGGGTAGAGAGCATCCTAGAGGTTGGCAGACAACAGCCATCAGAATCTTGACTGGAAAATAAATATGGATTGAATGAACCTCAGAGGTAGAGAGTTATTGAGTGATGGCAGTAGAGAGAGAGCCTGGAAATGGCAATGGGGAGCCAAGAGTATTCCAGTTCTCACAATGACTAGTGATTCATGGGGTATAAGTGAAAGTGTGACTAGTGCTGGAGAGGGAGGCGGGGGAAGCTGCGTTATCAGAAGGGAGCCAGGTCTCATTGAGTACAAGAAGATGGATGAAATGAGAAAGGAAAAGGTTTAAGATGAAAGCAAGTTTTTTAGCCTATGGAGCAGATAGGTACTACAGAGAGGACAGTGGAAGGAATGAGTAGCTTTAAGATGGAATATTAGAGGGTGGGGGTTTGAGTTGAGGGAAATAGGAATAAGTGGATGGACAATAGTGTGCTGGACTCAGCCCATACTGGTTCTCAAGAGCCAATTGCTAAATTTTCAAAGTAATCAGAATCAGGGCTTCATTTATTGCTTTGTTGATTGCCTAGAGACTTAAGAAAGTAACGGAGAAAATGTTGATAATGTAGATAAAAATTTAAAGTGTGTTGACTGTACATTTTGGGGAAGAGATCTTATTGTTAAACATTTACCAGCACTCCACTAAGAAGAGACGATGCTTTTTTTCCAATCTCAATAGGTCAAAATCCTTTAAGATGTTGTAACTGCCTCTCCTCATCTCCTTGTAAGCATTTCTTCTCTTGAATTGAACTACAGCTATCCCTTCCCTATCAGGACTTTCCCTGTCATGCTTTTGATCTATTAAGGGTCAACATATGAAATTAAATGGGAATTTTTGGAAAGATTTTCAGAAGCCACAGACAACAGATGAAGGCCAGCAGATGACACAGAGCATATAACCAAACACAACACAAATTTTACGATAAGGTACCATAAAAGAAAAAGAAAAAAGGCAGACTTCCTCTGTGATACAAAGGGAGGTCCAAAACATTTTACACAAATTTTTCAGATGGTGGGGGGAAGGGGTGCCACACCCCTAACCCCACCAATGTGGAAGAGATAACTGTACTAATATCTCTGGTACTATCTCTGCTACCAACTCCAGTTCCTAGAGGGGAGCAGTGGTGTTGTATAGCATTGTGCTTTGGAAATATTACAGCCAGAGCTAACTTTCTGAATGAGAGATCATTCCTGAATAGACACCAGAAGGGGGAGGGCTGGAATAATCAATGTAGCACATTCTTCACCACTCAGAGCTACAGAGAAAGGGAAAATGTCACTAAAAGGGCAGTCTCATTGAGCCATATCTGTTCAGTATTAGGCACTGTAGCCCCTCATCACCCTCACCCTGCAGCCACAATGCTTAATCATCATATGTCAACATCTCCCTACATTTTCCCAAGATGGAGAATGTTCCCACACACTCCACCTGTTTCCATCTCCTCCTTCTGGTATCTCCCTTCCAACACCCTTAAACAATCCCATGCAATTCATGAAGTCATTTGCATCCTGGGAAAGCATCTGAATCTGTACAGTTACTCTGATGCAGGGCTACATTCTGATGAAGGGTATGTGTGTGAGTGTGTGTGTGTGTATGTGTGTACACATACATGTATATGAATGGATCCTTTTTTTTTGGAGGTAATTGGGGTTAAGTGACTTACTCACAGTCACGCAATTAGTAAGTGTCTGAAGCTAGATTTGAACACAGGTTCTCTGATCATTAGGTAGCCTAATAATAAATTGATTATTAATTACTTAGAAATATATCCCTCTCCGGAGCCAATGCTCTATCCACTGCACCACCTAGCTGCCCTTAGAATATGTCCTACTGTACTGCAATTGTGTATATTAGAAAGCTTACAAACAAACGATGAATTTTTTTTAAATGAGATAAAGGTGAAATAGTCATCTCTTCTAGACCCAATAGAGTCATTGGAGTTATAAAGTATGGAAGGTGACAGGATCAGAGATTTAGGAAGACTTGAGTTCAAATCTTGTTTCGGAAACTATGGGACCCTGGATAAGTTGTTTAATTTGTCTGAACCTATTTCCTTATCAGTAAAATGAAGTTAACAGTGCCTACATCACAGGGCTGTTGCGAGGTTTAAAAACAAATAAAGCACTTTGCAAACTTTAATCACTATATAAATTCTAGGTATTATTATTGAGGAAGCTTTTATCTGAATCAAGATAAAAAGTGATAGAGATCCTTGAACTAGGGTGATGACCATGTGATTATAGAGAAAGGGAAATATGTGGGCTGGATACAGAAGTGGTAAGATTTGTAGAATGGGGGAGAGTGTGGTATGAAAGATAAAAGGGATTGTGATTTGGAGTAACCAGAAGCATGGAAATGCCCTTTATTCTAATAGGTAAGAGTAGAAGAAAAGTGGATTTAAGGGGAAAAGTGACATGAGATCTGAGATCATTTCCAACCAATCTCTGCCCTCTAATCCTGTGGGACTCCCTCAATCCCCTCAAAACAAAAAGGGGCCAGGTATAGATCTCACTGACTGGTCTTTGCCCTGGAATGAAGGAGTCTCTGAAGGACACAGTCACAGGATGATCTAGGGGGCAGGAAGCAAAGAGAGAGGTGGATTTTCCAAATTACTTCTGTAGCTGGGAGTAGTTTATATTGCCTAGAATTATAGTTAGGTGCACATACATACACACACACACACACACACACACACACACACACACACACATAAAGGCTTCTGATGGAAATCTTACATAGAAGGAGGTTGGCAGCAGAGTATCAGAGTTTGGGGGAATAAGGATTCATATGGTTGTATTGGAGACAAACCTTGTGATTGGCTACGGTAGAGATGGTGGGATGTGGCCCATTTTGTTATCCTCCTACTGTCTGACAACAAACTACTTGGGGTCAAACCATGACATCTTCAGGGGTCCTGGCCCCCACTTTGGGAACCACTACTATAGAATCTTCCCACCAAGTTCTGAGGTATGGTAGGAACAAAGGTCAATTTTTCTTTATCAGGCAAGGAAACAGTCCCAGAGATTTGAGTGGTCTAGGGACTAGGCCTTGAGCCATTGAAGGGGCACAGAAAAGCAAGCCTATGAGGCATCAAGTTCCTCAGGTTTGATGAATGGTTCACATCCATGAAAATCAACACAGCCTTCTGACCAGACATGTTTACATAGGGAGATAAGAGGGGTAGGCAATGGTACTATCTCTCTGAAACAGAGATGCAGCCTTATTGAATATCCTTTCCATAATACAGTTAAATTAACTTTTTGTTAAGCAGTGGACAGTCTACAAGTATCTTATTTTATTTCTTTTCTTTTCTCCTGTGAGGCAATGAGGATTAAGTGACTCGCCCAGGGTCACACATCTAGTACATATCAAGTGCCTGAGGCTGGATTTGAACTCAGATCCTCCTAACTCCAGGGTCAGTGCTCTATCCACTGTACCACATAGCTGCCCTGGTCTCATTTAATTTCAATCCCAAACCTGACTCACTGGACTGGCCTGAATTAAAAGGGTTCCAATAGAGTCTCATTTGGAGAAAAAAAAGCATTAGGCTAAAAAACATTAATTAGGTTGTATAACTGAGTCTACTCCATGCTTCAGCAAAAGGAGGAAGATCGATTTATTCCTCCCCCAAAGGGTTGGCTATTTCAGCTTCTTCCTATGGCCTGGAATCTCCTAACAAGTGAAACTGAGAAAGGATCCATCAAGGTACCCAAGAAAATGAGAGAAGAATCCAGACTCTGAGTGCAGCTATTCTCCACTTAGAAAAAGGAATGGTGACCTATTTTCCATGCTATGAGGTTTTAGGGAAGCAATGGGGTTGAACCTTAATATCTAAAGGAGCTTAATTTCTTTTAAAAAAAATCTTCTCTGCAGATAAATGCATTTCAGTTTTAAGCTATATATGGATTATCAATTTTCAAAGGATTTCAGTGTCATAAAATATAGCGCTAAAACTCCACCAGGGGCTAGCACAGTGCTCTGTCCATAGACGAGGTTGATTTGATGCCTGTTGAACTGAAATGAATTAGTTCTTTGCTGACTTAGACCATACTTTGGGACCTTGTCACATCTCAAGGTGGTAGAATCGCAGAATGAAAAGATGTTAAAGGCCACCCTTATTTCATATCTAAGGAAAATCAAAGTCACATAGGTGCAATGGTTTGTCCATGTGTTTCAACTAGTTAAGAATAGTTATTGAGAACAGGATTTATTGCACCCTGCAAAATTAATATAATTGAACATTACATTACTTAGAAGATGGAGGGAAAAAGGAACTTATTGTAGCATCCATAAGGTAAAATGCTGGATATCATTTGTTTTCTCGGTATTTTCTCCTTATTACTTCCACTTTTCTTTCTTCAGGGACTCTCTTTACAGGGGAGAAAGGATATAGATGAGCAGGGCCCTTTTCTACTAAGTGTTTCTACAAAGAATTTCTAACTGTGAAGAGTTGAATGAAAAGTCACGATTCTCTGCACATCTCTGCTTTAGAGAGGGTCAATCAATGAACATTTATTAAGTGCCTACTATGTGTCAGACACTTGCCAGCTGTGACCCTGGGCAAGTCACTTAACCCTGTTTGCCTCAGTTTCCTCAACTGTAAAATGAGTTGCAGAAGGAAATGCCAAACCACTCCAGTTATCTTTGCCAAAACCCACCACCAACAAAACAACCCAAATGAGGTCACACAGAGTTGGATGTGACTGAAATGATTTTACATGTGTTAGACAGTATGCTAAATGCTGGATCTTTTGGGACCAAATCTTTTTGGAGGAGGAATCAAAGTGACCTTCCTGGTTTCCCCATGATACTCTGGAAGAAGTCAGTCTGTGTAGCCAACGGTCAAAGATGATGCTTATTCAGCCAAAGTTGTCTACAGTCTTGCAATAGGACTTGTGTAAGAGCTCCTTCCAGGGTAACTGCTGTTCAGTTGTTTCTGACTCTTTGTGTCCCATTTGGGGTTTTCTTGAGAGAGAGTCAACCCAGATATTCAGTCTCTTATTATAGACCTTTCTTCTCTCCTCAACATGAATAAGCAGGAGAATATCACCATCACCCCTACCACTGGTAAATACTACAGTATAATAAATATAACATTGGAAAAGACCTAAGGGGCTGCTGAGTCCAACTCTCTCATTTTACAGATAAGGAAACTGAGGCCTAGAAGCAGAAAGTGACTTTCCCAAGGTCATATAAGTAGGAAGTGCCAGAGGTGGAATTTGAACTCAGGTCTTTCTATTAATAATAAACCAAATCCCTGGGTACATGGACTTTACTGTAGCCACCGCCATTTCTATGGCCAACAGATGACCTTGTTCACCCCCTATGGGGTCCTGAGTTACTTAGTACATCAGTCTGGTTTGAGTACTTGTTTGTCTTTTCAGGTCTCCCTCACCCATCTAATCCATTCCTTGCTGGAACATGACAATGCTCAAAGATTTTAGAGCTAATACTACCTTGAACATAGGTCTGATAACAGCAGGCAATGTGATTGTAATGTCATCCCAGCTTCTAATGTCTCCAAGTGTTCTTTATTTTTAATTTTTGAAGAGTTCTTCAACTTTTACTTAGTAGCACTTAACACAGTGTCTCACACATAGTAGGCACTTATTAGATGTTTATTGAATGACAGACGTCAGACCATCCTCTCCATTATCCTCTCCACCCTTCTAGACATCCCACTAGAGAAAAGTCTGAGTGGAGCCATATCAGGCAATCAAAGTACTGGCAAGAGGCTGAGAATTCTAGCTTATATCTGTAGCCATGGTCAAAGCAAAATCCTACTCCTCCTTCCCCATCACATTCTTTACTGCTGCTGCCACATGCTAGAATAAGACCTCATGTTGTCTTTTATAATAGTCTCCTCATCACCAATTTCTCATATTATTTCTTCCCTAGTGTTACCTGCTTGGGTTTCTGATGAATCCCTCGCCCTCAAACCCTAAACTTGACAGCTGCTCCAGTCTCCAAGCTCTACTGCCTGACTCCAGCCTAGCTTTCTATATTAGAAGATAAATCTGAGTATGCAGACAAACGGAAGCAGCACAGATCTTGCAGCCACAGAAGCATACTGCAGTTCATAGCAGTCAGTTATACTTTGAATTTATTTTTTAAAATTTTATTGATAACTTTTGTTTTTAATATCCCCTATATTGCTTCTAAATAATATTTTATTTTTTCCGATTACACGTAAACCTAATTTTTAACATTCATTTCTTAAAATAAAAATTTGAGTTCCAAATTTTCTCCGTCCCCTAAGGACAGTAAGCAATTTGAAATAAGTTCTATGTATGCAATCATGTAAAGCATGTTTCCATATTAGTCATGTTGTGAAAGAAGAGAAAAAAAGAAAGAAACTACCAAAAATAATGAAAATAGTATACTTTGATCTGCATTCAGACTCCATAGTTCTTCCTCTGGATATGGATAGCATTTTCCGTTACGTCTTCTGGAATTGTCTTGGATCTTTGCATTGCTGTGAAGAGCTAAGTCAATAATAGTTGATCATAGCACAATGTTGCTGTTACTGTGTACGTTGTCTTCCTGGTTCTGTTTCCTTCACTTTGAATCAGTTCATACATGTTTTTCCAGATTTCCAGAAATTTTTCTGTTTCTCATTTCTTATAGCACAATAGTATTCCATTATATTCGCATACCACAACTTGCTCAGTCATTGCCCATTTGATGGGTGTGCCCTCAATTTCCAATTCTTTGCCGCCATAAAGAATATTTTTGTACATGTAGGTATTTTCCCCTTATTTAAGGATCTCTTTAGGATACAGACCCATTAGTGATATTACTGGGTCCAAAGGTATGCACAGATTTATAGTCCTTTAGGCATAGTTTCAAATTGTTCTCTAGAATGGTCGGATCAGTTCACAACTCCACCAAGAACTCATCAGTGTACCAATTTTTCCACATCCCCTCCAACATTTAGCATTTTCCTTTTCTGTCATATCAGTCAATCTGTTAGGTGTGAGGTGGTACCTCAGAGTTGTTTTGATTTGCATTTTCTCTAATCAATAATGATTTAGAGCATTTTTTCATGTTATTATAGAGAGATTTGATTTCTTCATACAAAAACTGCCTGTTCATAACCTTTAGCCATTTATCAGTTGGGGAATGACTTGTATTCTTATAAATTTGACTCAGTTCTCTATATATTTGAGAAATTAGGCCTTTATCAGAGACATTTGCTGTAAAAATTGTTTCCTAGCTTTTTGCTTTCCTTCTAATCTTGTTACATTGATCTTGTTTTTACAAAACCTTTTTAATTTAATATAATCAAAATGATCCATTTTATATCTCATAATGCTCTCTATCTCCTTTTTGCCCATAAATTCTTCCCTTCTCTGTAGATCTGACAGATAAACTATTCCTTGCTCTTCTAATTTGTTTATGACATCCCACTTTATATCTACACCATGTACCCATTTTGACTCTTTTTAGGGAGGTAAATAGTGTTAGATGTTGGTCTATACCTAGTTTCTGTCATACTGCTTTCCAATTTTCCCAGTAATTTTTGTCAAATAGTATCACCTACATTTCTTAACACATACCCGCAGCCTCCCCCTCCTGGGCAGCCTCCCTTATTTAAAAAAAAATAATAATAAAGAGAAAAAGAAATTCAATACATTAATGAAATGCAACATTATATGCCATTGCCTAGCCTCAAACCCATAGTTCCTCATTTCTACAAAAAAAAGGGAGGCAAGTTGTCATCTCTTTTTTCATGTCATATTCAATCCTTATAATTTGACAAAATTGATTTTTAATAATTTTGTCGTTCATTCCATTCACATCATTCTAGTCATTGTATATGTACTAGGAGTAATTAGGGGAGCTTCCTTATATACAGGACTGGAAACTATAGGGACCACCCCATGGAGCATGTGTGGGGATGGGTTTGCATTTTGGCAACTTCCAGTGGGCCCCTTGATAAATTAGCTACATGTTCAACCAGAGGCTCCTGGTTGAGTCCATCTGGTCCCATCACTGGAAGCCATATTGAAAATGCTTGGTGACTAAGCAGGAAGAATCACCCACTAAGTAAGCTTAAGAGGAGAAACAACTTCTATTCATTCTTTCAAGATCAGTCTCAGGACTCTGACAGTTCTCATTTGAATTTCTAGTGAAGATGGAGAAAATTCCTCTCTTCTTCTCTCTAGTAGCAGTTTTGGTAGCTCTACACACATAGTAGTGAGGACATATGCTTATTGAAGTGAATCTGAGACTGTACCTCAAATCCATTTACATATACCCCAAGTTTCTCCATAGCATTGGTCCCATCATGTTCACATTTAAATGCCACTTTATAAGATATCACTCAGCTAGCAATGGACTGGGTCCTAAAGGTTGGTCCGCACCTATGGACCTTGATATTCAGCTGACTGATCACAAAACTCAGCATGAGTTCTACCCCAGAGGTTCTAGTCACCTTTTGAAGCTCATGAGGTCATGACCATCTCCAATATCCTTCCTTCATCTAGAGCAAGGGTTATTAACCCACGATCTATAAATTTGTTTAAATTTATATGTGTGTATATATACATATGTGTGTGTGTGACTAGTCATCTTGACTTTTTATCTTGCCACGGGATTCCTATGGCTATGGAGGACAGAGTGAGGCTGATGATTTTGCATAGTTCTGCCTCACTTAAACCCATTCAATCATAAGTCAAGGCATCACCCTCATGATGCCATTGGTCCTCTTTGAGAATGAAAGATTAACCACAGTTTGTATGTAGTAGTGGCTGCTCCCTAGGGACCTAACCGACCAGTTCAAGTTGGTCAATGCTGTTGCTTCTTCTCCTCCTCTTCTTCCTCCTCCTCTTCCTCCTCTTCCTCCTCCTCTTTCTCCTTCTCCTTCTTCTCCTCCTTCTTCTTCTTCTCCTTCTCCTTCTGTCCCTCTGTTCACATGGGGAATCGTACCCTTACAAATGGATATTCTGTCCAAAGGAATATAATTTTTGATTACTTATACTTTACAAGGTATTTTGTGGTTTCAGGACTAGATTTTCCCCCCTATTTGTTTATCTTATCATTTATTTTAAAAAACTAGGGCAATTAACTCTTTTGTCTCTGTAATTTTCATTTATGATTTCTTGAAATATAGCTCTGAAAAACAGGCTTTGAAAAAGCCTCAAATAGAGCACCTTGGATTTCATTGATTGGATAATAATAGGTTGGAATCCAGCCCAAGCCTCTCTTGCTCATTGTTTGGGTTTTGATGGCTCTGAGTGAGTATAAATAGCATTTGTTTTCTGTTCTGTCCAGACACTCTGAAGGTCTTCTTCTCCCAGTATAATTCTTTTGTGATAGCAAACTAGGACATCTTTTGTCTCAATTTTTACCTAGCCCTTAGTCACTGAATAGCCATTGCCTCAGACAAACTGAGATCTAGGAAAGGGTCCCATTGTGTATGTTCATCCTTCGTTGCCAAAAAAGACCATGCCATCAGAGAAATGATGACATGACTTGCACTTGACTTTGTTGTTTTGGTTTTTTTTGAGTAAGGGAGGGCTGTGCAGCTCACCAGCCTCACTTCTCCTCAAGAGCCATCTGAATTCAGTGACTGGATATTCATCAGGATGACTGGAGATGACCCAGGATGAGGCAATTGGGGTTAAGTGACTTGCCCAAGGTCACACAGCTAGTGAGTGTCAAGTGTCTGAGGTGAGATTTGAACTCAGGTCCTCCTGACTCCTGCACTGGTGCTCTATCTAGTGCACCACCTAGCTGCCCCAACCTTGGAAAGACCTTGGCTTAAAAAGGTCAAAGTCTCCCACTGTATCCTGAGTCATTGTTTGTCATTTTGACTTATGTCCACTGGATTCCAGTGACTCTAGAGGAGAGAATGAGGTTGATTACTTTATACAGCTCTGCCTCCCTTAAATCCAATTCACTTGTGAGTCAAGATAGCAACTTCATGATGTCATTGGTCCTCTTCAAGAACAGAGGACAAGCAACATATTTTGGTAACCACTTCAATATAATTGGTTTCCTTTTTAATGTGGTTTATTTTATTTATTTAAAAACATTAATCTTAGAAGGGGTCCACAGGCTTCACCAGATTACCAAAGGGGTCTATGGCACAAAAAAGGAAGCAGAAAAAAAATACCAAGCAAAGAACTGAGGCCTGCATTTCAAAGGTCATATGTCAGTCTCACGAAAGGTAGCCCAAAGCCCCTTCCCATGTGGAATTTTTGTTCTACTTTCATCAGATCAGAAGAAATCAGATTGATTAGTCTCCGTTCTAGCTATCCAGGCAATCAAAAGGTTTCTCTTCAATGCATGGCTAACAGACCAAAACCAGTTACAGAACATCTGCACATGCTCCAAATCTCTCTATGGCATTTCCATTACACATCATCATGCCTCTTTAGAAACAGGCTCCGCTGCTTCTTTCCCATGAGAGATTACATCAGCTAACAAGTCTGAGGTCTGCTCACCAGATCCCTACTTCCCAGCCCTTATACTCATTGATTGATTGGTTAAATAGAAAAGCCAATGTTTCTGCTCTTCTCTTCCTTCCTTTTGTGGCTCGGAACTCTGACAGCTTTCCACTGGAATTTGCAGCAAGGGTATAGAAAAGGAAATCTTTCTCCTTTCCCCTCTCTCCGCATGAGCTGGGGCTACTTGCTTAAAGCTGGATCTTAAGTTTGTAGCTGCCTCTTCAGCTTTGTGAGTGTGGTTTTTGGTATTTTTTTCTGAGCATAGATGACGAAATAGTGATCTTGAGATGTTTCCAGTTTTGCTTTGGGGTACAAATAGCTACTTCATGAGCTCTAGAATTCTGGAGTCATTAAGAGCAGGCAACAGAAGGTAGTTCTTGAAACTATGCCTCTTCTCAAAAGAGAAGATGGATGCTGCCAGGAGGATGAGCCCCAAATGCCTGGATTCCCAGAAGACATCAGCCTTTGAAGAACTGCTACTTGGGGGTTCATCTCCAGCTGTCCTGATCTAAATCTGGTCACTGGACCCAGAGAGCTCTGGAGGATAAAGTGAGATTGGTGACCTTGCACAGCCCTGCCTTACTTAAATCCAATTCACTTGTAAGTCATGGCATCATCTTCCTGATGTCATGGTCCTCCTTATGAATGAAGAACAAACAACAGCTTGGATAGTACAGACTAAGGTAGTGAGAAATACATCTAATAGTCCCACAAGGCTCCCAGGACTCTCTCCTATCTCCCAAGAGAGCATAATGGGAGTGGTGGGTTATTATTTCATGTTTTAAGTATTTGTTAATGTATGCTTATGAGTCTTTTGTAATGGAAGAAATAAACAGATGTTCTATACTTGCTAACCACCATTTGGCACATTGAGTAACTTTTCTAGAAGAAACCTCCTAATCTGTTTTTTGGAGTTCCTAGATGTGAGTCAGATTTTAGCTTTAAGGATATTTGCCTAGAATGAGAACTTGATCCTGTTGCTTAGGTAGGGATTTTAGTGAATTTAGGCTTGCTCTGTTTCAACCACAGAATCACAAAATTTGAGTTCTAAGGAGCCATGGCAGCTATCTGATCCAATCCATACATGAAAGGAATAACTACTCTAAAGGAATATGCCCAACAAGTGGACATCCAGACTGAATAAAGACTTCAAAAAGAGATCAATAATCAATTGGCCTCTTTGTAACTTTCACACATTGAGGACCCATTCTGTCCTCTAAGACCAAACAGAAGAAATCTCCTCCACATGACAGCTCTGCAAACACTTGAAGACAGGTATCATGGTCAACTTGAGTCTTCTTTTCTCCAGGCTAAACATGCTCAGTTTCTTTCTTTTAAGAAAAATCCATTTTATTTTATTTTCAGTTTTGAATTCTCTCCCTCCCTCCCCTTGCCTCCCCCACCCCTTGAGAAGGCAAGAAAACACAAGCCCATTACAAATATGCATAATAACCCAAAACAAATTCCTGTATTAGTCATGTCCAAAAGAAAAATAAGGAAGATAGAAAAGAATGGAAAGGAAAAAAGTAGGAAAAGAAAAGAAATGAAAAGATGTGCTTCAGTTTGCTCTCTGAGTTCATCATTTCTCCTTCTAGAGAAGGAGAGCATATGTCATCATGAGCTCTTAGAATTGTGTTTGGTCATCATATTGATCAAAGTTCCTATGTCTTTCCTTTTATCTGTTTTTGGAAATTTTTAAAAATTTTAAATGTGAACACAAAATAAGAAAAAAATTGTCATGTGCACAGAAGACCATAAGAGAGGAGTCTATATAAAATAAGAAATTTCCATTTCAAGAAAACCTATGTAATAAATACTACACATTGTTTTCAAAACTGTCCCAATTTTTCTTGCTTCCCTAAGGGTTTTCTATTGTTCTCTACTGGGCAGTTTTTACTTTATTTTTTCCCTTCCCTCCCTCTTCACCCTCTTTAAATTAAATATGGATATATATATATATACATATACATTTATATCTATAAACATACACATAAACATATATGTAAGATTGGATTATGCTTATTTCCTCCTATCATATGTTTATCTGAAGATGGATGTCATCTTCCTTCATAACTCAAAGTCTTTTTCTAAATCGATTAGCTGGTCATTATCTACACCACATCACACGCCAATCCAATCACATCCTGAGAGATTGTCTATGAAAGATTTCACTCCAATTTTCTGCATTCCTTCTATTCTTGGACACATACATTTTATTTATACAAGAAAATTTTAATTTAAAATAATCAAAATTACCCTTTTTACACTACAACAATGTTCTCACCTTATAAAATAGCTTAAGGTCTGCTACTGCTGAATCTGCTTTCTTACATCTTTTTTCCCCTAGTTTCTTTAAAGTTATTGATCTTTTGTTCTTCCAAATGAGCTTTGCTATTATTTTTTCTAACTCAGTAAAATAATTTTTTAGTAATTTAATTGGGATGACACTAAATAAACAGATTAGTTAGGTAAAACTATCATTTTAAAAATTGTATTGGCTTTACCTACCCATGAACAATAAATATTACTTCAATTTTTTAGATCTGAGTTTATGTGTAGAAAAAGAGTTTTATGCTTATGCTTATATAGTTCCTGCATTTGTTTTGACAGGTCTATGCTCAGGTATTTTATACCATCTAAGTTTTTTAAACAGTCTAAAACAATATTGAATATTACTGACACATAGTGTAATTTCTTTGTTTTTCACTTTTGATTAAGCATATTTTAACTTTAACTTTGTCTGAGATCATGATTACTATGTCTGCTTTTTTTTGCATACTAAATTCCACTCCTGTCCTTTATTTTATCTTTGTGTCTCTCATTTTCATAATGTTTCCTGAAAGAAACATATTGTTGAATTCAAATTTTTAACCTGTTATCCATTTCCATTTTATAGGTAAATTTGTCCCATTCACATTCTAAGGTACAATTATTTGTGTATTTTCCTCCTTCTTATTTTCCTTCACTATCTTTCTCAACCTATTTACCCTATCCCTCCTCACTCCTCTGCTTTACTTCTACCTGCTACCTTGTCCTTCTATTCTTTAACCTACTCACCCCTCTAAAATTTCCTCCCTTATCCTCTCCCCCCACCCAATTGCTTTAACCTTTTATTTCTTTCTGAATTTAGACTTTTATACCCTTCTAGATATATTTGTTGTTTCCTCTTTAATGCATTTCTGATGAAAATAAGGTTCTAGAATTACCCATCCACCTCCCTACTAGCTTTTATATCAATTTCTTTTCTTTTATGCCTCATTTGTATGAGGTAATTACTCCTTTTTATCTCTCCCTACACAGTAATATTATTTTAAGAATCAGCTCATGATAATCAGCTCAGCCCATGTCTTTCTTTCAAACTACCTAAATAATGATGACAATTGTAAGAATACTACTAATATTTTCATATGTAAGAAGTAAACAGCTTGACCTTATTGAGTCCTTATGTTTACCTTATAGTTCTCCTGGATGTTATATATTGAGTTTTCCCTTAAGTTATGGGATTTTTGCCACAAAAACCTGAAAGTCTTTGAATTCATTAAATATTTTTTTTTTCATTCAGGATTATACTTAACTTTCCTGGGTAAGTTACCCTTGTTTGTAATGTCAACTATTTTGCTCTACAGAATATAGCATTCCAAGACCTATGATCCTTCAACATAGTAGCTGCTAGGTCTTGTGTAATCCTTATTGTAGCTCCATGATATTTAATTTTTTCTTGTTGCTTCCAAAACTTTCTCCCTAACTTGGGAGCTTTGAGACTTGACCATGATATTCCTGTAAGTTTTCCTGGTGAAATCTCTTTCAGGTGGTGATCGGTAGATTTTTTTTTTTATTTCTACTTTGCTTTCTTATTCTAGAACTTCAGAGCAATTTTCCTTGATAATTTCTTGTAATATTGTATCAAAAGTCTTTTTTTATTGCAACTTTCAGGTAGTCCAACTATTGTCATAATTTCTCCTCAATCTGTTCTCCAGATAGGTTGTTTTTCTGATGAGATGTTTCACTTTCTCTTTTTTTTTTATTCTTTTGCTTTTGTTTTATTTTTTCTTGATGTCTTGGAATGTCATTAACTTCCCCTTACCCAATTCTAGTTTTCAAGGAATTACTTTCTTCCTTAAGCTTTTGACTATTTCTAATTGAGTGACTTTCTTTTCTTAATTTTCTTGGATTGCTCTCATTTTTTTCCTAAATTTTTCTCAGTCTCTCTTATTGGATTTTTAAAGTCCTTTTTAAGTGCTTCCAAAAATTCTTTTTGTCCTTGGGACCACTTGATGTTTCTCATTGAAAAAGGAGTGTTGATTTTTTTTTTAAGCTCCATTATCTTCCTCTGAATATGAACCCAGATATTCTCTATCCCCATGGTAACTACCTATGGTTGTTCTTTCTCTTTTGTTTACTCATTGTGTGTGTGTGTGTGTGTGTGTGTGTGTGTGTGTGTGTGTGTGTGTGTTTTAGCAGCTATTAGTGTAATCAATTGTAGTCTGGAGTTATGGGGAATGATACTCCAAGCCTCAGGTCCTTCTTAATGTTATTTTCTTAGGTCTACCTCAGAACCCAACCTTGGGCTCTCCTCTCCACTCCTAAGCCATGGCCAGGACCCATAGTCACGCTGTCTTACAAATGATCTTTCTCCCTGCAGTCTCTATGGTGGCTGCAAACTATAGCTGTCTTCTTTGCCCCAGAACTGAAACCAGGGATTCTGCTCTCCTGTGAGTGCCTACAGCCAAGAGAGTCCTGGCCCCTTGCTACTGCATTCACCAGGTATGTGCTATTTCTTTCTCCCTCCAGTCACAGCCTGAAAAGTGTCTGGTCAACACAACTGTGCTTAGCAGCCCTGGACAAGGGAAAGTCCTTCAATCATCTCTCACTCAGTTATAAAACCTGCACATTGTCAAGGAGAAGAAAGTTTTTTAAGGTTGAAGCTGTCTCTCCATCCAGCTGCCCCCAGGTCTTGCTGTTTGCTGATTTGGCAGAGTTGACCTGGAGGTGTTTACATTTCATTCAGGTCAAACCTCTGCCCTTGGAGTTTGGGTCTTTCCTAGGGTCTTCTCAAGTTGTCTTTGAAGGACAACTGCTTTACCCTATGTATTCTTCTGCTCTGAAGTGATGTTCTGTCTTTTTTGTGAAGGAAATCTGGGGAGTCAAAAGTTTTCTGACCTACTCTGCCATCTTCCCAGTATTCTCTCCTATGTTTTTCAAACTTGATTTTCTTTAAATACTGTTGCTACTATGTATATTGTTCTACTCACTCCACTTTGCATCAATTCATAAAAACCTTCCCAGGTTTTTTTGAAACCATCACTTTCATTATTTCCTATAGCACTGTAGTATTCAAACATGTTCATGTACCATAACCTGTTCAGTCATTCTTTAATTAACAGGCATCCTTAAGTTTCTAATTCTTTGCCAACACAGAAAGAGAGGATATAAATGTTTTTGTATAAATGGGTCCTTTTCCTCCTTCTGTGATTTCTTTGGGATATAGACCTAGTAATAGTATCACTGGGTAAAGGGGTTTGCAAAGTTTGATAACTTTTTGGAATGCTCAGTTCTTTCAAACAGTCTTCTTATGCTATGGACTTCCCAGTTATCTTCCTCTTAAAACTCTTCAGCTGATAAATGTCCTTCTTAAATCGTTGCATCCATAATGGTACACAAATCACAGAGGAGGTATGATGAGAGAAGAGTACAGTGAAATTATTGCCTCCTTATTCCTGGAAGTTATGCCCATCTTAATGTAACCCAAAGTCATGTTTGTTATTTTGGCTGCCATTTTCACTCTGACTCTTACTGAACTTACAGTTCCCTGAAACACTCAGAGCTATTTCTGATCATTTGTTGTCCAACCAAGTCTATCTGTACTTGGAAGGTGTTGGGTTTTTTAATCCAAGCCACAAGACATTTGATTTATCTCTATTGAATTTCATCTTATTACATTGAGTCCAACACTCTAGCATGTCAAGTTCTTTTGGACCTTGACTCTGTCCAACAGTGTTAGCTAACCTTCCTAACTTTGTGTCATCAGTCAATTTGATGAGAATACCATCTAAGCCTTTATTCAAGTCATTGATTTAAGACAGGGCCAACAGCAGATCCTTGGAGGAACTTCACTGATGATCTCTTGTCACACTGACATTGAAAAACGAACAATTTCTAGAGTTTGACTTTCCAGCCAATTCTGAATCTCCATATGATTGCATGATTTTCTAATCCACATCTCTCTACCTTCTCCACAAGAATGGCATGAAACTTCATGAAGAGTTTTGTTAAAATTCAGGTAAGCTGTTATCCTTGGTATTCTTCTCATATGCTAGTTTAATAATCCAAAAGAAAATATGGCTAATCTAACAACCTGTACTTACAAATTCATGTTGCCTCTTTGTAATCACTACTGTCTCTACTTAATATTTACCAACTATCTCTTTAATAATCTGTACTATTATTTTCCCAAGAATTGATGTCAAGCTCACTGGTCTATAATTTGCAGACTGTTTCTCTATCTTTGTCTGTCTCTCTTGCTGTCTCTGTCTTTCTCTCTCTCACACATACAACATTTACCCTTCTTCAGTTTTGTGGTACCTCTTCCATTTTCCATGATCAGGATCTGAGTTCAGAAGTCCCTCTTTGAAGAGGAATAACCATGACCATGGCCCATAGCTGACATCTGTTCTATTTTCCTAGTTCTATGTACTTCACTTTGCATCAGTTTAAATGTCTCCTCATGCTTCTTTGTATATATACCATTTCTTCTGGTGCAATAATATCCCATTACATTAAGATACCAAAATTAGTTTATCCATTCCCCCCAAAATAAACATATACATGGTTTCCAGTTGTTTGCTACTATTTTTTTCTAAGTGATGCTTTAATCATTTTGGTGTGCATGGGAGACATCTTTCCCTCATTGGAATCCTTGCAGTATAGGCAGTGGGATCTGTGAGTCAAAAGGTACTGGTGCTTAGTCACCCTCCTACTACAATTTCAGATCACTGTCCATTATGCCTAAGTCTATTTATATCTCCAACAATAGTCTATTAGTATATCACTCACTCAAACTATCCAGGTTACTTCCTGGTCATTGTTCCTGGGCTAAGATTCTTAACCCAAACCCAGTATTCCAAGCTTCTATCTTGGGACTCTGTTCTTCTGATTGGCAAATATTCACTATATTTAGCCCCAAAGGCACACTGATGCACTGCTGACGGAACTATAAATTGGTCCATCCATTCTGAAAGGCAATTTGGCACTATGATAAAAGAATGATGAAGCTGTGCATGGCTTTGACCCAGCTATACCCTCCTAGGCCTATAACCCCGAAGTGATCCAAGAAAGAGAAAAGGTACCCATATGTACAAACATATTTATAGTAGTTCTTTTTGTGGTGGCAAGGAACTAGAAACTAAGAGGTGTCCATCAATTGGGAAACAACTGAACAAATTATGGTGTGTGGATGTAATACAATACTATTGTATTGTATTTCTGTAAGAAATGATGAAGGAGAAGGTTTCAGAGAAATCTGGGAAGACTTGTATGAGCTGATGGGAAGTAACCATCACCTGGAGAAGATTTCTTACCTTAACAATATTTTAAAGACTTTGAAAGAGTTAAGAATTCTGATCATTGCAGTGACTAATCACAACTCTAGGGGACCAGCAATAATGCATCCCACCTACCTTCTGAGAGAAGTGATAGACTCAAGATTCAGATTTAGACATATATTTTTGGACATGGCCAATGTGGGAATTTGTTTTGCCTGACTGCATATTTTCATAAGAATTTTTTTCTTTTTTTTCCCACAATAGATTTAGTTTAAAAAAAACAAAACAAAACTATTATATAGGCTGGACCCAGGTCTACCTTGCTATTTCCTGGCCTTCTCCTGTGATCCTGACTCCACCTCCATCCTAGTACAGCTATCCCTTCCACATGGAGGGGGTAGGGGAATGGCACCCCATGATCTGGAAAAATCATGTAAAATTTTTTGGCCCTCCTTTAATACCAGAGAAGAAGTCTGATTATTATTAAAAAACAAAATACATTGATATTATATAGAACTATACATATATTTTATGTATTTTTGAGTTTCTAAACTTTTTCTGTGTCATCTGCTGGTCTTTGAGTGTTGTCTGTGGCTTCTGCAAAACTCACAAAAAATTCTCCTTTAATTTTCTATGCCAACCTGCGATATATTGAAACCATGATGGGGAAAGTTGCAGTGTGGAAGGGATAAGTGTACTCTAAGCTCCTGTCTAAAGGCCTTGATCTTTTTACTGGTAAGTAATCACCACATCTAACTCAGAGATACCTCTACCAGGCTCCTCTGGGCCATATTCTTGCACTTCAACCTGCATGTCAAACTAACGTCCCTCCTTGGATGCTAAGTCTTATTGGAGAACTCCCCTTGCTTTTTCCCAATGTTCTTCATGTCATGCTGCTGCAGATATAGCCTTGCCTCATCCCACCTCCTATCTACACCACTTCTGGTCCCATGATTTCCAGTGCTGGCTCTGAAGACAATAACCAAATCAACACTACCAAACAATCATCCCTGGTCAGTACTCAACTAATGTCTTACTAGATCATAGAATACAAGATCCTTGAGAGCAATAACTGACTTATTTGCTTTTATTTGCATCTCTTAACACCTTTCCCAGCAAAAGTAAGCACTTAATGAATATTTTTTCACATATTTATTTCACAGTATATTTACCTTTTGTCTTTTCCCAAGCAAGATCTTTTTAAAAAATTTATTACAAATACACATGGAAAAATTGGACAGCATAAGGCAACTTTATGTTTCTGTGGAATACATTCCTCTTTCCAATCTAAAATGTTGCTTGGGTTAGACTCCTGACATCCTGTGCTCTATGAGTACAAAATGAAAACATTGTAAAATTACCAGCCGTTTGATAAAGAGCGAAGCTAACTGTGGATCTGTTCATATGAGTCCATGGGACTAGACAGATACACAATTCATAAGCCTACACACCCAATAGGAGTAGAGCTCCAACCAACTCTTTTGCTTTGGTCCTTTCACTAAGCAGCATCAAAGAATCATTTCAGCCTTTCTTCCTGAAACACATGCCCCATATTGTATTTTGTGGGTTGCATGCCCTATGCAACGTATTTCAGTGAGGATGTGGTTTGCCTTGTGCTTTGTATACCTTTCCCTTCTTTATAATCAAAGGAATATTTTAGTACACATATTTACTGAGCACATCATAAATGTGAATATTGTGCAAATATTTTGGAGTAGTTCATGGTGGTGTTTTTTCCTTCATCCATTAATATGAAACCTTTACCAGAATCCTTGGATGCATCAGCATGGTGTGGAGATGACCCCAAGATTTTGAAGCCTCTGTCAGAGCCTCTGGCAGGTCATTTGAATCAACTGTGAAAGGCTTCAAATGCAGGCCCAAAAATAGCCTATATCTCTTATCTAGAGATGGGGCTGGAGAATAATCCAGTTTGCCCAAAACCTAGAGTGGTATGAGATAAGGTGGCAAAAGGTAGGCTGGGGAAAGATTGTGAGGGACCTAGAGTACCAAGATCAGGAGTTTAAACTCCTTAATCACCGAAATTTTTTTAAGTACAAAAGTGATGTGATTATAATAATAGCTAATAATATCTAGAATTTATATGGCACTTGAAAGTTTGCAAAAACTTTTACAAATATCTAATTTTATCCTCACAACTAGGATTTAGATATTATTATCACCCCCATTTTACAGATGTGGAAACTGAGGCAGACAAAAGTTAAATGACTTAGATAACTATTATAGCATAGCACATTAGGAAAAATTCTAAGGCAAGTGATGCGAAGGATTAATTGGGTAGGAGATGCTAGTGGCAGAAAAGTCACTTATTATTGTGGGATACAAAAAAAAGAACCTGAATAAGGTGATTAAAGTGGGAGGAGAAAAGAGGATATCAGAAATAGTATAGAGGTGGAACTGACCAGAATTAGTAAATAATGGGATTTAAAGAGTAAGAGAGATGAAGGGTCAAAGCTGGCTCTGTGATTTACACTCTGAGTTGTAGAAAACAAAATGGTACCATGAACAGAAATAGAGGAGTCAGAGGCCAAGTGTGAGCTTTAGAGGAAAGCGGATAACATGTTTTGGATATGTTGAATCTGTGGTGCTGGCCATGTCATTCAGGTGGAGGTATAACAGGCAGCTGGAAAAAAATATGAAACTGCCACTTTGGGGAGAAGTTTAGATGTGGAATAATTGATTTGGAGCCTTCTTCATAGAGGTGATATTTAAAGCGATATTAGTGGAAAAGATCTCTGAGAAAAGGATAGTATAGAAAATGAAAAAAGAATCAAAGACATAGCCTTGAGAGAGAGCCACATTAAAGAATCAGAGAAGAATAAGGATGAGAAAAGAGGCAGAGAAGTGTTTAGAAAGTTCAAAGGAGAGCCATGACAATAGAGTGTAATGAAAGAGAAGGGAGGGGAGGCCATCATGGAAGGGTGGTCCACAATGGCAAATTCCCCTGAGAGATAAAGGAAGATAAGGAACAAAAGAAATCCAGCTCTACTAAGCAAAAAAAAAAAAAAAATAAGCTATAAGAAAGTTACTAGAGAATATATGAGGAACTTTTTCAACAAAGTTACAGGAACAGAAAGAAATCCATTTTCATCTGTAATTTTGGAGAGTATAAGAATATGTTTACAACAAAATATCTTTGGTTCAGTCAAGCCTTCAAGTTGGTACTGCCAGTAATTTAGCAAGAAAGTCTTCTTGTCTCTACGTATGTATAATGGATTATAGATTTTTACTTAGCTACTTTTACAAGGGGTAAATAGGTATCAAGAAAGTAAAAGTGGTGAAAAGAGATCATTCTTTTTTCTTAATTAATTAATTAATTAATTAATTCCCTTTTCAATGTTCATTTTCACAAGATTTCAAGACACAAATTTTCTCTCCATTTCTCCCCTCCACCCCACCCCAAGATGGCATACATTCTGATTACTCCTTCCTCTAGTCTGCCCTCCCTTCTATCACACCCCTTCTTTTCCCCTTCCTCCTCACTTTCTTGTAGGGCATGATAGATTTCTATACCCCATTGCCTGTGTATCTTATTTCCTAGTTGCATGTAAAAACAATTTTTAACATTTGCTTTTAAAACTTGAGTTCCAAATTCTCTTCCTTCTTCCCTCCCCACCCACCCTCGTGGAGAAGGCAAGTAACTCAACATGGGTTATAAATGTGTAGTTATGCAAAACACTTCCATAAGAGTCATGTTGTGAAAGATTAGCCGTATTTCCCTCCATTCATTCCACCTCTCACTTATTTTATTATCTCCTTTTACCCTGTCCATTTTCAAAAGTGTTTGCTTCTGACTACCCCCTCCCCAAATCTGCCCTCCCTTCTGTCATCCACCCTATCCCTTTCCCCTTTACTTTCCCGTGGGGTAAGATCCCCAATTGAGTGTGTATGTTATTCCCTCCTTAAGTCAAATCTGATTAGAGTAAGGTTCACGCATTCTCTCTCACCTCCCCCTTCTTCCCCTCCATTGTGAAACCTTTTCCTGGCCTCTTTTATGTGAGATAATTTACCCCATTCTATCTCTCTCTTTCACCTTCTCCCAATATATTCCTCTCTCACCCTTAATTTTATGTTTTAGATATCATTCCTTCATATTCAGCTCACCCTGTGCTCTCTCTCTCTCTCTGTATATGTGTGTGTGTATACATATATATACATACATATACGTGTATGTGTATACATATATTCACATATAAATATGTAATGTGTGTGTACATACATATATGTAAATATATACATGTATATATATATATATTCCTTCCAACTATCCTAATACTGAGAAAAGTATCACAAATTACAAATATCATTTTTCCATGTAGGAATATAAACAGTTCAAGTTTAATAAGTCCCTTATGATTTCTCTTTCCTACTTATCCTACATGCTTCTCTTGATTGTTGTACTTGAAAGGTAAATTTTCTATTCAGCTTTGGTCTTTTCATCAAAAATGCTTGAAAGTCCTCTGTTTCATTGAAGATCCATTTTCCCCTGAAGGATTATACTCAGTTTTGCTGGGTAGGTGATACTTGGCATTAATCCTAACTCCCACACCTCTGGAATATCATGTTTCAAGCCCTTTGATCCCTTAATGTAGAAGCTGCTAAATCTTGTGTTATCTTGATTGCATTTCCATAATACTCTAATTGTTTCTTTCTGACTGCCTGCAGTATTTTCTCCTTGACCCGGGAACTCTGGAATTTGGCTACAATATTCCTAAGAGCTTTCCTTTTGGAATCTCTTTCAAGAGACAATATATGGATTCTTTCAATTTCTATTTTACCCTCTGGTTCTAGAATATCAGGGCAGTTTTCATTGATAGTTTCTTGAAAGATGATTCTAAGCTCTTTTTTGATCATGACTTTCAGGTGGCCCAATAATTTTTTATATTGTCTCTCCTGGATCTGTTTTCCAGGTCAGTGGTTTTTTCAATGAGATATTTCACATTGTCTTCTATTTTTTTCTTTCTTGTGGTTCTGTTTTATAATTTCTTGAATTCTCATAAAGTCATTAGTTTCCATTTGCTCCATTCTAATTTTTGTTGCTTTTTCCCAAATTTATTAATTTATTTGCTTTCAGTTTTCAGCAATCACTTCTATAAGTTCCAAATTTTCTCTTCCTTCCTCCCCACTCCCTCCCCAAGATGGCATGCAATCTTATATGAGTTCTACACATGTGTTTCTATTAAACACATTTTCATATTAGTCATGTTCCATAGAAGAATTAAAACAAATAGGAGAAACCATGAGAAAAGCAAAATATAATAAAGGAGAAAATAGTTTGCTTCATTCTGCATTCCATAGTTCTTTCTCTGGATATGAATGACATTTTGTATCATGAGTCCTTTGGAAATGCTTTAGGCCCTTGCATTGCTGAGAAGGACTAAGTCTATCAAAAACAGTCCTTGCACACTGTGGCTGTTACTATGTATAGCAGTTTTCTGGTTCTGCTCATTTTACTCAGCATCAGTTCATATAAGTCTTGCTAGGTTTTTCAGAAGTCCACCTGCTCATCATTTCTTATAGTGCAATAATATTCCATTATATTCACATATCACAACTTGTTCAACCATTCTCCTTGATTTCCAGTTCTTGATCACCACAAAAAGAGCTGCTACAATTTTTTTGTACATGTGGGACCTTTTCCCATTGCTGGGTCAAAGAGTATGCACATTTTTATAGCCCTTTGGACATAGTTCCAAATTACTCTCCAGCATGCAATCAACAATGAATTAGTGTTCTAACTCTCCCACATGTTCAACATTTATCATTTTTCTGCTCCATTCTAATTTTTAATTCCATTAAGGAATTATTTTCTTCAGTAAGCTTTTGGACCTCCTTTTCCATATGGCCAATTCTGCTTTTTAAGACACTTTTCTCCTCATTGGTTTTCTGGATTTCTTTTGCCATTTGGGTAAGTCTATTTTTAAGGTGTTATTTTCTCCAGTATTTTGGGGGGTATCCTTTAGCAAGCTGTTGACTCATTTTTCATGATTTTCTTGCATCACTCTCATTTATCTTCCCAATTTTTCCTCTACTTCTCTTACTTAACTTTCAAAATTATTTTTGAGCCCTTCTATGGCCTGCAACCAATTCATATTTTTCTTGGAGGCTTTTGATGTAGGAGCTTTGACTTTGCTGTCTTCTTCAGGTTGTATGTTTTGATCTTCTATGTTATCAAAGTAAAATTCTATAGTCGGAGTTTTTTTCCTCTGTTTTCTCATCTTCCCAGCCAAATACTTGACTTTTTAACTCTTTGTCAAGGTAGGACTCTGTTTCCAGTGGGGCTGGGGATGGGTATACTGTCCTTCATGGATTCAGGGGTTTTATAATAGCTACTCATTCCCCCACAGTCTGTGGACCCAAAACTCTAGAAGCAGCCACTGATGCTGCTGCTGCCACTGCTGCCACCACCCCAGGGCTGGAGCCGGACCTCAGCCAGACTGCACTCCTCTTTCACCCAGGTCCCATAGTTTTCCCACAGACCTTCTATGCTGTCTTCGGTATTTATGGGTTGAGAAGTCTGTGAACTGCCACAGGTGCCAGTGATTCAGTCCCCTGAAGCCTCTTCCAGCCTTATCCATGCTGGCACAGCCCACGCTAAACTGTGCTCCACTCCCAGCCCAGTGCTCTATACCCTTCCTGTCGATCTTCCAGGTTGTCTTGGGTTGGGTTCTGTAGTCTTTTTTACAGGTGTTGGGAGGGACTTGGGGGAAAGCTCAAGCAAGTCCCTGCTTTTATCCCGTCATCTTGACTCTGCCCCTGAGATTATTCTTTCTAGATATTAAGCAGTAAAAGAGAAGAGACAGCATGATCATTTGAAAGGAAAGGTGAAAAGGGAAGGTGTGTTTCTTTGTCTGCTTTAAGATTAGGTGAAGCCTAAGCACATTTGTTCACTAAGAAGATGAAACTAATAGAAAGGGAGAAAAAATACAGGGGAGGAAGAGAGAGAGAGAGAAAGGAGGAGTGATTGAAGGTACAAAATCATAGAGAGGACAAGAGAATGGAAGCAAGGCTTGAGGTAGAGGTATTGGTTTGGGGAATGAGGAGGGTCACTTTTTTCTCTAAAACATAAGGAAAATATGACTAATGTGAAAATATGTTTAATAGGAATGTATATGTAGAGCCTTTATCAGATTGCATGCCATCTTGGGGAGGGAAAAGGGAAGGAGGCGGAGAAAATTTAAAACTCAAAAGCTTACAGAAATGAATGTTGAAAACTAAAGTTAAATAAATTAATTTAAAGGAAAAAGGAAAATACGGATAAGGACATTGAGAGAATCAGAGGAATTGAGAGAATTAGAATTAGATCAGGCATGTTAAGGGAAATCATTCCTATTAAAGTAGATGTTAAACCCCAGAAGTACCAGTGGCTGAGGGTTGGAGTTGTTTGGCTTAGCAGGAAAACTATCTACTCGCTTTTAGATGATTCTTCCCATATGGGCAGAGCAGCTCTGTTCCCTACTCTTCCCTTCAAGTGTGATCTCTCTAGTCACCACCCTCAGCTCCTCCTCAGGGTAGCAGTTTCTTCAAACTTGGCAAGGAAGAACAAAGGGATTTCTGAGACATCCAAGGAGACTACCTCTTTGGGAAGCAACTCCTGATCCTCATTTACCAAACATCTCTCCCCTATGCCAGTCAACAAGCTTTCTTTAAATTCTTAGCTTGTTCTAGGCACTGTGCTATTGTTTAGCTGAACAGTGACTATGGGAATCCATGAACAATCTATTTTGATCTCTAATTTTGGGGATTTTAATAATATGCTTATAATAAAATTTCTTTGGTTCATTCAAGTCCCCAGCTGGTACCCCAGCAATTTAGTAAGGAAGTTTCCTCCTCTCTATGTTTGTATAATGAGCAAAAGCCTCCAGCTTAGTTACTTTTCTTTTTATCCTAAGGACACACACACAGACACACACACACACACACACACATACACACGCACACACACACACACACACAATTTCTTTTGAAAATGTATGGCAATAAAAATTTTTAAAGTGAACAGACTTTTAAAGAAATGTAGAATGGATATACTGGATCAGTACAAGAGAGTCAGAAAGAGGTAAGAGATCATACGATAGAAGTTTCACAATGGGAGTTTTTGGCAAAACAATACTATTTTAATAATAATAAAAATAAAAATCACTATTGATATTATAGCTAGAATTTATATGGTGCCTTGAGGTTTGCAAAATGCTTTACACATATTATCTTATTCAATCCTCACAACAACCCTGGGAGATATTATTATCTTTATTTTACAGATGAATAAATAGAGGCAGACAGAGGTTTAGTCACTTGCTCAGGGACACTGTAGGGATTAAAATTGTCCAGTCTGCAATAAAAGAGACTGAGGCAGAGCTCTGTACAATAGCACTTAATTAAAGGGTCCATGGTCCCTCTAATGAAGTAGACCTCAGATCTTCCTCATGATCTGAGTTGCCCCCTTTTCCAGGAACTTACATTTATAGAGTTTGATACCCAAATATGCAAAATAGGCATGGAAAATACAGAATTTCATTGATTGGCATATGACACATAAGCTACAATAAGAAAAAATAATCTATCAGAAGGATCATGAGTTGGATGAAGCAAGGAGTATCTCTACTGAGTGGGTGGTCACAAGATGGGTGGGATCCTCCTTGGGTTAGGCAAGATGAGATGGTATAAGTTATACAATCGCTCCATGAACATATCAGGGAGGGGGACTGGGAGGAACTTCCTGTGCCATGCCACCACCCAAACCCAATTTGGTCATGTAATCTGAGCAAAACAGGATGAAATATCTTTGTCAGCATTCTTGCAGTTGTGCAAATAAGCTGATAAACAAGTAATGAATACTATATTAAAGTTTGAGGCCTATTCTAGGCCCTTCGTCTTAGAGTCTATATTCCTATGTAACTTATACAAAATATGGATTAATACACTGCTTATTCTTATTCCTATTATTAGATAACTGACTAATTATGTATCACTAGATGAATATTTTCAAATAATTACTAACAATCATGATCTCTTATAGAATTATAATGAACTGATTAAAATTGATTAGAATTTGAGTAGGGGGCCTCAATAAATCAACTTTCTCATCGAATAGCTGGTGAGTATCTGAGGTAGAATCTACACTCAGCCCTTCCTGATTCCAAGACCAGGTTGGTATCTATCTTAGCTCTTTTAACATTCCAAATAGACTCCTCATGGTTCTATGTATCTCATTTGTAGTTTCTTCTCTTATTGGTCTCACCTATTGGAATGGACTCCTTATAGGGGAAGAGGACACAGCAGCAGCCTCCCTTGCCTCTGATCTCTGTTGCAGCTGTGATCTTTCCATGTTATGATGGTCACAAGCTCCTAGGGCTCTTTACCACCTCTTCAATATGGTTCCCTTTCTTGCTCTCTCTTTGATACCATGCTTCCCATGAGATGTCTCCTGCACAATCACCTTCTCTGAGGGAGAAGAGGAACAAAACTTCCACTCTCGGCCCCATGGTTCTCCAAGGAAACATTACTGAGTCTTCAGTTATAACAGCAATTAAGAGATGGCCATGTGTCCTAGATTTCCAGGGTATGCAACTGTTTTCAGTTGGCAAAAATTCTTAGGAATTTAGGAGCATCAAGATATCCTCTCTCTCTCTCTCTCTCTCTCTCTCTCTCTCTCTCTCTCTCTCTCTCTCTCTCTCTCTCTCTCTCTCTTTCTCTCTCTCTCTCTCTCTCTCTCTCTCTCTCTCTTCTCTCTCTCTCTCTCTCTCTCTCTCTCTCTCTCTCTCTCTCTCTCTCTCTCTCTCTCTCTCTCCACAAAGATTTTATTCTTAGAACAAGGTCAGGCACAATACAAAGGAAAAAAACTTTTACACAGCAAAGACAAAAGTCCCAGACTTCTCAGGTACCATGTTTCTTTCACGGAAAGAGCATCTTATGTAGTTCTAAAAAAGAAAGAAAAAGAAAAAAACTAAGAGGTGTGGGACAGGATGAAAGAGTCTTCTTGGAATGATTCTATTAATTAATTCATATAATAATGAAATGATGGTTTTCATCACCTACTCCTCTATGTGTATGTGGGGGAAGTATTAAGGGATGACTTCTCAGTTTAAAAAAATATTTCAAAGAGAAAAGCTTTTGTTTCCCCTGGCAACTCATCCTTTCCTGGTAAGAAAGGATTCAGTCAACTGGCTAGTAAAGAAAAAGTGAATTTAAAGTCATAGGGTGATGTTGATTTGTCTCATGAAGGTCACATAGGTCTGAAGATTACATGCCAGGCTTCTTTCATTGCTCATTTTTTACTTAAAAAAAAGGTTTCTTCAACTATTCCTTGGAAACACAAGACATTGCACAAAATCCTCTCTTCCCTAAGAAATGTCACAGTGAATGGAACATGCTGGAATTAGGAAGCCCTGAATTCAAATGCAGTCTCAGATACTTACTAGCTGTGTGACCATGGGCAAGTCACTAAAACCTCTGCCTCAGTTTCCTCATCTGTAAAATGAGTATTACTGCTCAGGGTTGGTGTGAGACTTCAATGACATAATAATTATCAAGTACCTAGCACAGGGCTTGACATAGAGTAAGTGTTATATAAACATCAGCTATTACTAACAAAATCAAACTTCGTTGGCCTGTGTGTGAGCTTAGAGTGTTACTTAATGCTAAAGTATGAAGCACATACCAGGGTTACTTTAGCACTAGGGACTGACTTGGAAGTGGCTCTGGTGGCATCCTAGATCAACATGACTGATATTTCTTTTACTGCAATAGAATTCCACTTATTCTATTTCTGGAGACAGCAATAACTTTCCCATCCCTCAAGACATAAATTCCAGTCCTTTGTGTCCAGCTATTTCAGTATGTAGGTTCTAAAGGGAAACGTCATTTTTGGTAGGGAAATATTCCCCCTGATACAGCAGAGCAGACCATACCCCCTAGTATTTCAAGTCATCACAAAAGGGTGAGTGGCTTTTATATAAGTTACTGTCAACCACAGAATAGACCATAGCTGTCTCCATATATTCACAAAATATCCCCCATTAAATACCTGACTCTCCCTCTACTCTAGACAAAGGGAGTAGGACATAGTGACTCCCAGACTATTGTCTTGATTTAGGGGTAGTAGCATACTATGGGTAGAAAATGAGAGCCTCCAGATACTAAGTGTAATGTTAATGTAAGGTTAATGGTGGGTGAGGGGAAGTGTTAAAGATCTTTCCCACTCATTAATAAGCCTCAGACACCTTTTGTTAATTTCTACTGAGGCACTGAGTCAGAGGGTTGGGCCCTCCGGCTCTGAAAAGTGTAGAAATACTCTGAGGTGAGGCTTGATTTGGGGGCTTACTCACTGGAAGTGTTTGTTTGGCCAGATGAGACTCTAGGCAGCCGCTAAGGCGTCCCTCTAGCTTTGAAAACCCAGATGTTGATGCTTCTGTCTCTGGTAACTATGTATATATGTAATGGTCAGACAGTTGGATCTGTCTGTTGATCTGTGATGTATGTATTACTTATGGTCAGGCAGTTGGAAGCCCTGTCTATTGGGTTTTATTTCTCTGTTTGCATTTTCTCTGAACTTCAGGGTACTGAGTTTTTCTCCTGAACTAAGTAAATGATATATGTACTTGATTAAAGTAGATTGTTGACCCCATGAAAAGTTGCTTTCCTTTTAGAAAAGCAGTTCTAATAACTTGTACAGCAGGCCCTCCTGTGTGTTCTGGAGTCCTTGCTGTTACACTAAGCTATGACAATAGCTACTAAACCTCTTCATCTCTGTCTCCTAGTTTCTGTTGCTTCTGTCAATATTTAATATAAATTTTAGACTTTAATAAGGGCCAAAGTTTGAATTAAGAAGAGTCTGGACCTAATAGTCTCCTTTGTTTAGAGGAAAACACAGATACCTGGGGTTGTAACTTCAGCTTTGTCAACTCTGTCAAGATACCATGGTTTCAAAGGCCTGATTAAGGCCTGTCTGTTATCTGGGTGATGGGACCTTTTCCTTATCTTAAATCACAGAGATATGCTACAGAATGAAGATGCCCATAGCTTGGGATCATAAAACCCAACTGATGCCACTTTGTTTACAATGTGTTTATCTAAGAGAACTCCTTTCTCATGGCAAAATGTACTTAAGACAGTCAATTTCTGTACTAAGTCAGCCAGTTCTGATCCTGGCTCCATAGCGCTATGTAACCGTTTTCTTTATGGGGAAATTGATCAATTAATTAATTAAATCATAAAATGTATGCATTTAGCCTGTTGCCTTTTCTTAACAAGTTTTCAGGTCAACACTTCCTTTAGGTACCAGCTGAAATCTAACTTTCTGAGAAAAAAAAAAGTCTTTCCCAGTACCCCTTCAATACTAATGATTTCCCTCTAAAATCATATCCAGTTTATCCTGTAATTATCATCTCCACAGAATTGTTTTTTGTTTGTTTGATGGGTTTGGGGTTTTGTTTAGTTTTTGCCTTTCATTGCATTCTTAGCCTTTAGGATAATTCCTGGCACATAAACAAATGTTTGTTTACTTGGCAATGTGGTTTTCCAATTTTAACAAATGGTACATTTTGTTGTTTCTTTATTTTTTAATGAAAAACTACTTATTTTAATCAATTTAGTGGTTTTATTATCAATTTTATTTTTCCCTTTGATGTTGAGGTTTCTATTTTTATGCTTAGTCTTATTACTTGTTTCTCTAGGGTGGTTTTTTTTTTTGTTGCTATGTACTCAATTTATTGATGTATAGTTTCTATCTTTTATTAATGAAAGTATTTAGAGAGATAAAAAAATTTCCCTAATAACTGCTTTCATTGCATTCCAAAAGTATAGATATTGTCTCTTTTTTTAAATGAAATCAACGATTGTTACTGTGATTTGTTCTTCGATCCACTAGTTTTTAAGATTAAATTATTTACTTTTCATTTAAGTTTGAATCCTTTTGCCAGAGGCCTTTTATCATTTGTAATTTTTGTTATGCTGTGAATAGCAGAAGACATGAATATTTCTGCTTTTTTGCATTTTGTGAAGTTTTTATGACCTAGCGCATGGTCAGTTTTTGGAAAGGGGCTTCATGTAACTGAGAATTATGTACATTCCTTCTGATTCTCATTCAATAATCACCAGAGTTCTACCTTATCTAACTTTTCTAAAATTCTTTTTGGGTTCTTAATTTCATTTTTGTTTAGCTTTTTGTTAGATTTTTCTGAGTCTGAAGGGGATTCATTAAGGTCCCAAACTAATATAGGTTTGCTATCTATTTCTCCTGTAATTTCACTAGTTTTTCTTTTAAGTGGTTAGAAGTTATACTAGTTAGTGAATATAATTTGAGTGATGATATTATTTCATTATTTGGTATGTAAGGTAATTTCCCTGCTTATTTCTTTCAAGCACACCTATTTATTTGCCTCTTCTAATATTCTCAATGCCCCTGCTGCTCTTTCAATATATTGCTTAAAGCACAATAAGTTCTCTCCTCCAACCCTTCATTTTAACTCTGAGTAAATTATTATGTTGCAGTAGAGTTTATTATAAACAACATGTTGTTAAATTCTACTTTCTAATCCATTCGGTTGCCCTTCTCTGTTTTATGTGGACTATTGTGGTGGAGTTCCTTCTATTCACATTCCCTGTTAATATCGATATTTGTCTTTTTCTTTTGATAATGTCTTCTTATCCTCTTCCACCCCCTTTACCCTGACTCTTCTCTTTAAAAATGAAGAAGCTGGTGAAAGAAAAAGAATCTGGTTGATGCTAGTCATCTGTAATTGAAATGGCTTTATCCTATTTCTCTGCCCCTCCTCTCTTCACCTAGTCTTTATCCTTATCACTGGTTCTTACACTTTTTTTCCTTTCTTTTTGACTCCCCTTATGACAAATCCTTATGATAAACTTCTGAAATTAAAGTTTGTTTTGTTTGTAACTATTGTTTTCCCTGCGCAGCTAGAGCCTGGAGACAGGAAGACCTGAGTACACATCTGGCCTCAGACACTTACTAGCTGCATGACCCTGGACAAGTCACTTAACCCTCTTTGCCTAAGTTCTCCATCTGGAAAAGGAAATGGCAAACTCTTGCAGTATATTTGCCAAGGGAACCCCAAATGGGGTCATAGTCAGACACAACTGAAATGACTCAACAACAGTTTTTTTCCCATTTTTGTCTATTTTTTTGTCTATTTCCCTAAAGAATTTAGTGCATTTGTATACCAAATTATTTATGTATGTGTCTGATCCTCCTTTTCCCAATGTAAATAAGAGTGAGGTTCATGAAATGGCTCCTCTCCTCTGTTCCTCAACCTTTGCATGTTCTTCTTGTGAACTTCAATTATGAGAAAAGTTCCTACCCCTTCTTGCTCATTTCATCCTTGGTGCACACATTTTTCTTTCCCCTTTCTTTCCTCTCTTACAACAAGCAGTATGGAAACTAGCCACCCCCAGACCTATGTTTATCTTTCTTTTTTACTCCCTCTGTGACCCTAGAAGGATTCTGAAGGGACATTTGCTTCTTCTTCCTCTATTAGAAAGCTAGCAGTTTATCATCACTTAACCCCTTCCCATTGCTCAACTATATTTACCTTTCTAGGTTTCTCTTTTCTCCTGTGTTTGCATTTCAAAGATTCTAACTGGTTCTTGTCCTGCCATCAATTTGAAAATTCTCTATTCTGTTAAAGATACATTTTTGACCTTATGGAATTATATTCAACTGTTCAAGGTATTATTTTCTTGGTTGTAAGCCTTTGTCTTTTGCCTTTTGGAATATCATATAACCAAGATTATATCATATATCACAAGATATATTATCATATAGCACAAGATACTATATCATATAGCACAAGATAGTCTTGTGTGATTTTTTACTGATACTTGAACTCTGTCATTCTCACTGTGTTTTCACAAAGAAGTCTTTTGATTTTATTTCTTATCAACTTGTGAAGTTACTGAGTTCTGATTGATCTGATCTATTTTTTTATGCTGTTACTTTTGTAAGGTTTTCTACCCTTCTCTTCTATGTTATTTATTCTTTCAGCTTTTAAATTTGTTTTTCAGTCTTGTCTGATTCTTCATGATTCTATTTGAAATTTTCTTGACAAAGATACAGGAATGGTTTGCCATTTCCTTCTCCATTTCATTTTTACAGATGAGGAAGTGAGGCAAACAGAGTTAAGTGACTTGCCCAGGGTCACACAGCTAGTCAGTGTCTGAAGTTGAATCTTGATGATTCTAAGTCCAGTGTTCTATCCACTGCTCTACTAGCTGTCCAATTTAAATATAGAGTTGCCATATAATTTTTAGAAAATTTTTTCTATGTACTATTATATTCCTTGTGACTCCTATCTGAAATCTTCTTGAATTTATGTGGAGTTACTTTTTTCTTCTAGGTATATATGTATATATATATATATATATATATATATATATATATACACATACATACATACACACATATACATATATATAGCATATATACGTATATATTGGACTTCTTTTCAACTCATAGTATTTTTTTAATTGTGTTCAGTGTATTGTTTTTTCTCATAATCTCCAGACTTAGTTTCCAGACTGAGATTTTGTGTCTGAGTCACATTTTGCTCTCTCTCACTGTCTTAGCTTGGGTAGTAAGTCTGACTTGGTCATATCCTTCCTATAATCCGGATGCTATTGCCTCTGATATTCTATATGGAGGGTCTAGGTCTCATAGAATCCACCCTCTACAGAAATCTCTGACTGAGCCTCCATCTCCTGAGGCTCAACCCAGATTTTAGCCTTGACCCTTGCTTCACTTCTTTCTGTATAGTTCCCAACTTGGAGTTGGTTCCTATTCCTTGCTATGACCTTGACAGGCCCTAGTTAAATGTTATTAATTACATTGGTAGCAAGTCTCCTTCGAGACCTCAGATGCTATGCTAGCCCTGTCTCCTGCACAGGCACAGGATGCCTGGTTACTACACTATACTATACTATACTATACTATACTATACTATACTATACTATACTATACTATACTATACTATACTATACTATACTATACTATATTATACTATACAGTACTATACTCAGCCCTCCCTCACTCTAAACATAGTCAAGTGCAAGTCATGTCATCATTTCTCTGATGGCATGGTCTTCTTTGGCAACGAAGGATGAACACACATACATATACTATACTATGTGATGGTCCCTGTGTCCTACTATGCAAATTGTTTGAATAGTGCATGTCTGGGCCCTTATTGGCCTTGTCTTTTGCTCTGACTTCTACGTGGGCTACCTGAGAGCCATATTGACCCATATTGAAGTTTTCCATTGTGGCTCCTGCAGAGGTTGCCAGGATGCCTACTATACATCTTGTCTTTGAGATCAGTCTGTTTTGCTTATATGGAGAATGTGCTCTCTGTTAAAGTTATTGCTTTTTGCTTCTCTTATTACAGAATGTCATTTATTTTCAGTTATTTGCATTCCTAATCAGTCATCCTTTTTATTTCTGTGATAAGATTTGCTACTATGGATTCAAGCTTTTCTGTTCTGCCAAGTATATTTTGTTCTGTGGACCATGAACTATGTTCTCACAGTTCTTATTTCTCTTTTAAACCATTTGGAAACAGTGTGCTATGGTTCTGTGCTCTTTTCAAAATCCCCAAGGTCCTCTGCCTCATAAAGTGTTGAATGATTTTTCTTTATTTTGCTGTATTATTCAATGATTGCTGATCTCTTTTACTAGATTTGGAGACCATATTTCCTTCTGCTGCTAAGATCTTTCCTGTTGGTTTACTGGCTTATGCTCAAGGTTTTTGAGTTTTCTTCCTCCTGGTATCTCTGGTAATTTCAGTCATTTTACCACTATTGTTCATTTTTTAATTCTCTCCCCTCTAATGGAGGTTCCCCTGGGGGCTAGATGTCAAAGTACCTCTGCCTCTTCCCACACTTGCCAATTCATAGTTCACCAGCCCATATCTCTTGCCCAAGCCAGTTGGGGGATCTGGGGAGTGTAACAGAACTATCCCCACACAGATGCTGGCCTCTTTCCCTCAGGCTTAGTGGTGTGCTATAAGGCACCCAACCAGGTTTTGCCTTCCCCCACTCCCCATCTTCCTTTCCTGTATTTCTCGATTTTCTGGTCCAGCCAGAGAGTGCTACCATGCTGCTATCGCAGCCTGAGCAAATTTCTGTCATTTGGAGCTCGGATCTCAGTGGTCCTAGAAGAAGGCAGGGGATGTCAGGATATGGAATGAACTCAGTTATAAGGCTAGTCATAAGTACTTCCCTGTTTCTTCTGATCCTCTGTGGTTAACACAGAATTCTGCCGCAGGGGTATCACAACCTGAGCAAATTTCTCTTTTGGAGTTTGGATTTCCTCAGCACTGGTGAAGGTAGGGGCAGAGATCAGGGTGTAAAGTTGAGTTCTGTTGCAATCCTTTGGGTGGGCTTGTGCAGCCTTACTGCAAGGAGCATGTTGGGTACTCAAAAAGAGGGAGTATTGAATAATCCCCCATTAGGGGGTAGGGAATATTGGCCTTCTCTGTTGTTAGTTTGGCAACAAAGTGGCTCAATGGATAGACCAGTGAGCCTGGAGTCAGGAAGACCTGAATTCAAATCTGGCCTCACACTCTAGCAACTGTGTGAGCCTAGGTAAGTCACTTAACCCCATTTGCCTCAGTCTTCTCATCTGTAAAATGAGTGGAAGAAGGAAATGGCAAACCATTCCAGTGCCTTTGGCAAGAAAACCCCAAACCAGATCCTGAAGAGTCATCCATGACTGAAACAACTAAACCACAAAAAAAACCCTGGATTCTAGATGCTTTACTTTTCTTTCCCTCCATTTGTCTGAATATAATCTGTTACTCCCATTCACTTCAGTTATGAGTATCATTACACATACCTGGATTTACAAAGCACCTTCACCAAATTTCATTAAAACTTAAGTTTCATAACAGAAGTATCACTTATATTCATAAGTGCCAAAAGAAGAGTACAAAATTTTAGGGAGACACAGAAGAGAATGGCGTCTGAATCGAGGAAGTCAATTTATAGTGATAGTTAAACTATGATTGAAGTTTGTCTAGAATTTTATTCTATTTGTGCTTAAGGTTATTTATGTAAACATTTATTTATGTTTAAGATTATTGTGTGGGGGTCTTAGGGGGGGAGGGGGATTTGTTTGTTTTTAAATTCTGAAACTTGTAGCTTATAAAGCCACTTTTGGAAACAGAGGGGAAATAGAGTTAAGTCTTTCTCATACCCTGTACTTAGGGAGGTGGATAAAGCAGGGGGACCAGGAAAAAGGATCTATTATTTGTTCATCCCAAAGGGTGTCTGTTTCAAGTCAATCCTTGACATTCCCACCGTTAACGTTCACAACTTCAACCTTTAGTGTGATTTTATTAGTAATCTCATTTTCGATTTCGAACTGGCAACCAGGCACAATTCATGGGAATGCATGGTAGAGAAAAGAGGCCTCATGTGCTCAAATTTGTGGAGTAGCTGGTATCCTATTGGGCATTTCACTAGTCTTGTTCACTACACTGGTATAAAGAGTTCTCCATGCATTTGTTACATATTTTCAATGTTTGCCTTTAAAATTCAAATTTTGTGTTGCAATTATGCCCCCAAAGCACAGCGCAAGTCCTTTGAGCTGTAAGTCCAAGTGTGCGATGTCAAAGATGCAGCTTGGCGAGAAAATAAAGGTGTTAGATAAACTTCCTGCCGAAAGGTCTGCTGCTGCTGTCAGCTCTGAGTTTGGTGCTAATGAATCAATAATTCATACTATCAGCAAAAAGAAGGTAAGTGTTTGTAAAAGTGTTTGTGAATCTGCTCCAGAAAGTGCTAAAGTAACCTCTCAAATGTGCGATAAAGGAATTGAAAAAAGGGGAAAACAGTTAGGTTTGTGAGTGAATGAGATGGCCATCTTTCCAGCCCTTTGCCAAGCTTCAGGGTGGCGAGCATTACAGGGTGACAGAGCAGTGCTGCCCACCAGGCCTCCTCTGGCCTACAGTTCCAAGGGAGGATTGGGGTGCAGATGCACCCCAAGGCATGTGCTTTTCATCTGAGCCCAGTTCAGCCACAGAAATAAAACAGATATTAGAGATGACAGGCTGTCCTTTTCCCTTTTTTACTTCAGGTTCTTCTGCCACTGCAGTCTTTTACCCTCCAGGTTCAGTTCTGTGTTACCTCTCCTCTTCTCTGAATTTCATGGATTATTTCATGGTTACTGTTAAGAAAAGTGCGTATTGTCAGAATTACTGTTTTGTTTCAAAGAATTATATGCGGAACAGTGTATTTTCAGCCCTCTATAGCAAAAAACATTTCAGTTTTTGATGGTCATTGGATCTTAATCCCCTATTTCCCATAGGTTCAGCATACCAACATTCATGTCACGTTGACTTTTGTGCTGTTTTCTAGGAGCCAATATTGCTCCATCCCTACCCCCATGGAAAATTGAGATAATTCCACTTGACCAATGAACTGGGATCCAAGGAAACCCTAAAAACAGAAACAACGTGCAGCAGGCTATCAAGGCACTCAAATTTGAAGAAGCCTTGTATGTAAGGTTATCCAGACTAGGAAAGAATCTATGATCACAGATTTAGAACTGGAAGGGACTTTAGAGGTTAGGGCCACAATTCTCTTTTTACAGATGAGATAACTGAGGCTCAGAGAGATTTAGTTACTTGCCCAGGGTCATACAGCTAGTAAGTATCTGCGATCTGACGCTGAGTTCAAGTTTAGCCCTCTCTCCAAAAGCAAAGTATATTCCCTGAATGTAGCTAAGCAAAACAATACGAGAGATTGTGATTAACATATACCACCATTTTGTTTTTAGTTGTTTCAGTCATGTCCAACTCTTTTGTGACCCGTTTTCGGGGTTTTCTTGGTAAAGATACTGGAGTGTTTTGCCACTTCCTTGTCCAGCTCATTTTTCAGAGGAGGAACCGAAGCAAACAGGGTTAAGTGACTTGCCCAGGGTCACACAGCTAGCAAGTGTCTGAGACCACATTTGAACTCAGGTCTTCCTGATTCTAGGTATAGCACGTTGTCCACTGCGCCTCTTAGCTGCCCAAAATGTCACCCTACCCTATTGTAATTTGTTGTATACAGTCATAGATTTTTCCCCTCTCTACAGGAGTGACTTTTGTACATTGACACTAGAAGCAGAAAAGTAGAAGATAAGTGGGTGGGCAAGCTGTGTCAAATGCCTCCCAGCCATTTAAGATGCAATGTTTATATGAGCCACCAGGTGGTGCTCAAATTTTAAGCTGATCCAGCTCCTTCCCTAGGCACTGTTGGGACCAGACTTTCTGGGTCCCCATCTCCCATCTTAGAAATCAGTGCCATTTCTATCTTATTTTATTTGCTTGAGGGAGAAAAATTATGAAGATTATCATAGCCTACTTGAACTGACTGCCCCCATCACCATTAAGACCTACTGTCTTTCCTAGCGTCTAGGGATGCACAAAGAACTAAATAATCATATTGTAGATTAGAGTACATTTACTAAACAAAATGGAAATTAAAAGACACAGCATCGAAATTGCTGAGCAGCTGAGCCCACCTACTCCAACAAAGGCCTGAAGTCTCAACTTCCCAACAGCTGCAACTAGGAATGAAGACCTAAATCATTTGTAACTGCACTTTTTCCCAGGGAACAGATTCATCCAGAGCCCTTTTGTAAAGGAGGACTATTAAGCATTCCCCTAAAACAGAAGTCACAAAAAGGGAGAAAAGAATTGTTCTTAACAAATGGTGGCTCCATCCTAGCTCTAGCTGTTTTCTCATTTTCTTCATGGTCAATCACCAGATGAAACCTGGAGTCTGAAAATCCCTTTGATGTCCCTGTAATGGTTCTAATATGACCCTGTGCTGCCCCGGGCCTTAGGACCACCTGTGTCTCAGGCAGGTTTTCTGCATATGACCCCAGCTGAAAACTTGGAGGCCCTCCAGGCTCAAACTCAAACATTATTGGAGACAAAGAGCCAGTATGATACCAATGGGACATTGTCTTGTTATCTATAGTTCCAGTAAAATAACATTTTTTAAATTACCTTTTACCAAATTATCAAAAACTTTCAATTTCCTACTAATGAGTAGGGAATGTGGAGCTCAAAGTGGAAATGAAGAGGAGAAAAGTGGGAGGCTTAACACTTGTGATAACATTTCCAGCAAGAGGCTGATGGGGCTATTGGGGTAGTGAGAGGGGTGGGCCATACCGGTCCAACAGCTTTTCACTGGCTCAAATCCAAGAAACTCTCTAAGACTCCAGGGGCAGCAGGTGTCAGTTTACATTGATGGATTTTCCTATACCAAATTAAACAAAAAGTCCTTTTCCCCACCTGAACACAGCAAAAGGGGAAAGGGGGGGAGGAGGAAGGGGGAAGGAAGATCCCATAAGTTCTTTTGCCTGTCATTTCATAGTGTCATCATTATGCCTTAGACATTATGCTAAAATATTTAGACAGCTAAGTGACTCTGGGGGTGTACTAGAACGCTGTACTCATACCAGAAGTCAGAAACAGTTGAGTTAGAAACAACCCTGAGACAATCGCTTTGTGACCCTGGACAGGTCAATCAATTTCCCTGGTCCTCAGTTTCCTCATCTGTAAAATGGGAATAATTATATCAACTAGCTCACGGGATTATTGTAATGATCCAATGAGATAATATCCATAAAGTACTCAAATCTTGAAAATGCCAGATACTATTATTATATTAAAATATTTTTCTGTATTACCTTTTGTCTAACTCATCATTTTACATGATAAAGAAACTGAGGTGCAAAGAAATAAGGCTGTTAACCCAAGATCATATGGGTTAAGTGCCAGTAAGTGGCAGAGACTATATGAGATTCTGGGTGTTCTCCTCCTAGATTTGTTCTTTTTGCATTGCCCCACACATCTGACAAACAATGTGACCCTCAAATTACCTTCAGACAAAGGTTAGCTGACCACTTATCAGGAAAATTGAAATAAATTATCAGTGATTACTAATTTCACCCACAGAATGATGTATATCTTATTTTTCAACACCTGGACCCTAAGTTTCAGCTTCATAGGTATGATTCATGTCCCAAAGCCCACTGGTATGAGACTCTACTGATTGGTGGAGATGAAGGCTCTGACCTATAGGAGAGGAAGGCTGGAGCTGGTGGTAGGTGAGAGAGTTCTAGATTCTGCCCGTCCCTTTCTAGTCTCCTTTGGGGATTCATCAAGCTTTGAGTCTTCTTTGTGATACTGAGTCACTTCGGGTGTTCCTGGCTTCCAACTTCAACAGAAAAGAGGGGGAAAGTCAACACAACTTTAGACTGATGAAGAAAAAGACTCTGGAAAGACATAGGAGGACGTGACAATCTCCATCAGGTCCCTATCCCCCAGCTTGCTACCCTGGAGAGTTAGGGGAATTTCCTCTTCAGTGAGATCTAGGACTCTCTCTCTCAGCTGAGCCAAGTTATCTTGGTCCCAATGGGAGAATTCTTTTAGTATGTATTGTCTGGTTTACATTCTCCTGTGTGTACCTTCTCAGATTTCTGCTTTGCTATGATTTAGATAAATGGGTTTCTTTGCTATTCTCTAGGTGTGTTCATTAGGTAGGAAAGTGGTCAACCCTTGGATGTAGAACTTGGTGTCTTCCTTCCCTCCCCTCCAAATGGTAAAACAATCGAAAGTTTGCTCCAACTTGATCATAACCTCTAAATGAATAATATTTTAGCTAGCAGATATAATTCTAGCCTGGTACCTCCTATCTCTGAGAAGAGCAGAGCGGCCTCTGGCCCCAACTTCCTGTTTTCCCTCCTGGGAGGAATAAAAGTCTCCCCTGGAGAAGGGAAGGAGGTGAAGACATCTAAAGATGTCTATTCTGCTTCCCTTGGAACTGCACAAGATAGCCCTTCACCATAGGTGGCTCTATCAACACATGGGGCTCTTTCTTTCCCTGTGTGGGCGCTACTCTCAAGAACTGAGTCATTCATTTCTAGTTGACATTTGCAAACCCAAGAAGCATTTTACCATGCCAATACAAAGCCAACAACTAGTGGTGGAAGAAGGTGAGTTTGAGTTATCCAATAACTACATGTAAGAAGAATCCTATCCTTCCACTGATCACCTCAAAGAGTGAGGTTTACTACCCCACTCCATCTTTCATGCTACCCTTTTGTGACTTCTTTTCCCATTTGATGACGCACATTTAATGTTTTCTTTAGTCTGATTTCCTTTGCTTCAAAATACTGCAGGCAGGGAGCATAGGATGTGATTTTCCCTGGTCTCTGCACCCTTTCAAGTGGCTCCAGAAGGGGTACCTCAGTCAGGAATCCTTTAGCTTCTCTCCTGTGGAAAATGCTTTTTTATGTTGTGTAGAAAACTTATTTTACTGTTTAAATCAAACTGGCAATTGTTTGGACCTAGAATGTCACCTTGACCTCTGTAACTCTCCAGGAATGCTGGAGAAGGCTACAAGGAATCTTGGGTTCCCAAAAGTCTCGGAATAACCTAAAACATTTTTGTTTTGAGTCTTCACACCCATGTCTTGTTTTGGGTCTATCCAAACTTGTGTTTGGGGTTCCCCTTTTGTTTCTGCTTTACCCACATTTTATTAAATGTTTATACTTACTCAATCTACCATGCTGTCAAGTTGCCCTCTCAGCAGACTTGCTTAATTACGTACAAGTGATTTGTGTGCAGGAATCTTTGTCTAAGGGCAGTTAGGTGGCACGGTGGTTAGAATACCAGTCCTAGAGGCAGGAAGTCATCTTCCTGCATTCCTATCTGGACTCAAATGCTTACCAGTTGTGTGACCCCTGGAAAGTCACTTAATACTGTTTGCCTCAGTTTCCTCTTCTGTAAAATGAGCTGGATAAAGAAATGGTAGCCACTCTAGTATCTTTGCCGAGAAAACCCAAAATAGGGTCACGAAGGGTAGGACATAATTGAAATGACTGAGCAACCACACCTTTGCCTAAATCCTATATGATATGTAGCTAACTGAGCCCCTTATGGTTCAATTCCAAGTTGCTGTCATGAAGCAGTTTTAATCTTGTATTCATGGATTCACTTTGGTTGTTGTTCAGTCATTTTCAGTCATGTCCAACTCTTCATGACCACATTTGAGATTTTCTTGGCAAAGATACTGGAGTAGTTTGCCGTTTCCTTTTCCAGCTCATTTTACAGATGAAGAAACTGAGACAAACAAGGTTAAATGACTTGTCCAGGGTCACACAGCTAATAAGTGTCTGAGGCCAAATTTGAACTTCCTGATTTCAGGCCCAGCAAGCTATCCACAGCTCCACCTTTTGCTCAGGGCTCAGGAGGACAAGTGAGGCAGGTGACCTTGCACAGCCCTCCCTCACTCAAAACAAAGTCAAGTGCAAGTCATGTCATCATTTCCCTGATATCATGGTCCTCTGAAAATGAAGGACAAACCCAATGTAATGCAAACTTTCCAAAGCCTGGATGAGAGGGTACCACACCTCCCTTACAGCTTCCTCTCCTCTACCAAATGAACCAACAAATATCTTTCTAAAACTATTTTAGATTTGGGGGCTTATTCTTGGGAACAACACTCCATACAAGAACTATGGGAGCTGAGCTTAGACAACATGACAATTACATGTCATGTACATCTAATTTCCCTGCTTCAAAGAGGAATTCAAATCCTTCCTCCCTACACCTACACATGCAGGATCACCAAATTTTAGAGAAAGAAGGGACATTGGAAATCATTTTGCATAATCTCTTGCTTTTTATGCCTATAATTACGCAATTATTTAGTGCAGAACTATAATGAAAATCTAGGTTTTAGAGCTTCAAGTTCAGTGTTTGCATGATTGGCTGATTGGTTGCTGTCCTTTATTATCAAAGAGGACCAAAATGACATCACTATGTTGGTCTCAAAGTACAATGTCTCTGACTACTGATGATTAGACTAATACCAGCTTGGAAGTCTCTACCACAGTTTGGGGACAAACAGTCTATATGAACACTTAGAGTGGAGATGGGCTCTAAATTTGTGCTTCTCACATTTCCTTTGAGCTACTGTCATGGCAAGCAGGCCAGGGTTGGGTGAAGCAGATGATTTTTAAAACACCTTTTGTAGATCCTTCCTCATACCAGGAGGTGAGCAGTGCAGTCCTTTAAAAGGGGCTGCTCATCAGATACCCAGGGGGCTGCCAAATCCCGCTGCTGCTTCAGTCCAATGAGAAGATGACCCATAAACCTGGACTGCCTATGTGCAGGGTCGTGACTACAGCTCCCAGTGTAGCCATACCTGCTGCATTGTCACTTGCCTCTTGCCACAGGACTCTGAGATAGGTAAAAATGGCAAAATGGTATGGGTGATGTCTTTTGATCTGCTCATTAATTGGATCAAAGTAAGGCAGAGTTGTGAGCCTTACTCCATCTTCCAGGGTCATCAGAGTCCAGTGGCAAGACAAAAGTCAAGATGACTGGTAATGCTTTGGGATGCAGTAGATGATCTTGGTGTCCTTGATGTTTGATCAAGCTCTAAGTGCTCCATAGCACCTGCTTCAACCACCTTCATAGCTGTTAGAACAAATTGTTCTTTTCTGCCCATTCCATTAGGGGGCAGTCTTCATATGCTTAGGGTAGACACTCCCCTAACTCTCCAAAGGGTTTGAGACCCCTCAGTTACCCCCATCCTAGTTTAGTCTATCTGGGAAAACAGTTTGCTGGGGTGGGTCTGTTGGGTATACTACATCCTCTGAGAATCACTGATGAGAGTTGAGTGATTCAAGTGGACCCCAAAGATGGAAAGCAGCCCTCACATCAGAGGCACTAATCTGCCCTGAACACACCCTACAGACCTGTGCCCTGTATACTACACCACATTGTCTCCTCCAATTTAGGGAAGATTAAGCACCTTTATCATTGTTCTTCGGAGGGCAGCAAGTCTTCCCCTTCTGCTACTTTCTTTCCCTCATAGAGGCTATAGAGATCTAATAGAAACACGAAAGTATTTATTTTTCCCTTTTTCCTTTTCTTCACCCTTCTTTCTTGGTTCTTTACTTTCATGATCTTGAATCAACTCTTCAGTCATCCATCATTCCTCATCAGTGCTTTTAAACAGGCAGTAAACACTAGCCACAAAGTGGAGGCAGGTCTAGAGTACTATATGGCCATGGAGTGCTTTTAGAAAAGATAATCTATGAAAATTCTGCAAACATATCACAACTAAATATGTTCTCAACAATGGAGTATAGAAGACAACTTTTATCAATGAAGTAGAGTTAAAGTAGAGCTTATCCAAAGGCAAAGTTGGTTTGGCAGATTGTCACTAAAGACTCCAAAGAAGTCTGTTGTTCAGTCATTGTAGCTGTGTTTGACTCTTTGGGACCCCATTTGGGGTTTTCTTGCAAAGTTTGCCATTTCCTTCTCCAGCTCATTTTACAGATGAAGAAACTAAGGCAAACAGGGCAAAGTGACTTACCCAGGGCCACACAACTAGTAAATGTCTGAGGCCAGATTTGAACTTAGGAAAATCAGTTTTGTTGATTCCAGCCCTACCACTCTACCCACTACCACCTAGTTGGCCTAAAAGAAGTCTGTTGTCAAATATTATTCTTGTTACCACCCCAAAAATATCAGGCTACTCCCTGACTAGGCAAAAGGACTGAATATGGTATAAATGGAGTCTCCTAGTTGAGAAGTGGTTGTATTTATACGGTGATATTTTCCCAAAGCAGCCTCTGGTGCTTGACATGACTTAGACATAGAGTACCAGATTGATTTCAATATGTATGCACTTGATGGTGGTAGCAAGTTTCCTAATTCTAAAGACTTTTTTTTAAGTGGGGAGTGAACTTCATAAGCATAGGTAATTCCCAATATAGAACATCTTTCCATTGATACACATCTATCACCATATTCTCTCTCTTCTTTTCTAATCAGTTATCAGATCTTACCATTTTTAGTTTCACAGGATCTTTTGTTTTTTATGCCTCCTCTCTCTCACAAATCACCACCTCTGAATTAGATTATTACAATACCTTTCTACTATTTATAATTTATGGATACTCATTTGAAACTATTTTCTTCAAAGTTACTGATGAACTGGAAAGTGGCAGAGGGAGTGGGGAGTGAAGACTCGGGAGACTTAATGTATTAATGTACAGATACATTTTGTAGCAACTGACTACAAATTTAGCTTGAGTTTAGAGCTTTTGGAGGAACTGTTAACATGTCATGCTAATTAATGTAATTACATTACACTCTAGTTAAAATGTATTTACAAAAGGAAGAGCTGGAAAAAATGTAAAATGGAAGACTAAGAGATGGAGGGAGGCACATATCTGAAACTGTGATAATCTGAGTATTTGTTTTAGGTGATTTTTTAATTCACTTTTGAAATATGCTACTACAGATCACCTCTTGGTTGCTAAGTAAACATTTGTAGCTTGTACATGTGGCAAAATCATACTCTCATTTTATAGATGAAGAAAGTGAGGTTCAGAAATCAAAGAATTTCCCCAAGGTCACACAGGTAGTAAGTGGTGGAACCAGGATCAAGTTTAATGTTGTGAATTGTTTTCAAATAAATCTATTTTGAAATAATTATTTTGATTAGAAATTCTTATATTGTTATCCAGTACCATTTTGAATCTGCCATTTTGGACAAGTAAGCATGTATACATAGAAACTGAATGAATGTCTATTTAAATAAGGATTTCAACCAACGATTTCTAGTGGGATAGCATATATATTTTAATACCTATTATATTGTCAGCTTCAGTGTTACACTTTCTATTTTTTGAAAGTTCCTCTATATTGTGACTAATGCAAAAGATATCTTTAGGAGTTATGGTTAACATCTTGACTTCTGTAGGAAATAACTCCAATGTGAAAAAAAAAAGACTGAGACATGATCAACTGAATTATTTCTGCTATTAGGGATTTTAAAATATCTTATTTTTTTCATCATTCTTCCCTCAGGAGATGCCAAATTTATATAGTACATCCAATATACATGCTTTTTTCTCTTTCTGACTTTACATCAAATATTTGTGTTTGCTGTTTGCCACACTTTAAAACATCATATTTTCACTTCCTTCCTTTTCCCTCTGGTTAGTATCCCATCTTTGACTTATCAGTCTCCAGTATCTCTTATAATTAGTATGCCCTTTTGAATTTTCCTTCAAATAGCTCATGAGCATCCCTTCCACATCCACACTGCCATAACTTTAGTCAAGGCCCTAATCACATAAGGCATGGATTCATTTGAATAAAATATTAAGCACTTTTCTATATGCATAACACCGTGTTAATTACAAAGTGAGATATAAAACGATAAGTGATATTAGATATTGCCTTCATGTCTGACATTTAAAATTTAGTATAAGTATGCAACATATTTTAAGAACTATAATCCTAGACATGAGAGTTATAGATTACGCTAAATAAAATTAATGCAGCAGCTTTAGAGTGTTCTTCCGTGATTGTATATTCTTTTCAATTTCTTCTCAACTTTTGGTTGCTTTTGAATTTATTGAGGTTTAGATATTTAGACACATTTTCCATATATTATTCTACACACAACTATAATTTTTCTCAGTTGCAATGATTTGTGGGGAGGGTATCACTACACAGAGGAGAGAGAAAGGGACTTAATTTGAAGTAGACTAAATAAATCATCATACATCTTTTTGTTTTGACTCAAATATTATCTTGTCAGGTAAGTAAAAACGGTCAGCTACTTCAAAAAGTAAGTAAACAAAACTATATTAAACACTAATTAGATAACAGATGACTTAGGGCATCTTTCTGACCACTTACGGTAGTCATATAATTGTTTGGCAATGCCAGGCGTGAAAGCAAAATCTCTATCTCCCCCTAGTACTTGTATAATGACTGAAACAAAAGATGTTTTAAGATGAGCTTCATATCTGGCTTTTACTGATAATAACTAGGAAAGAATTCTCCATTTAAAAAATAGCAACTAAGATTGAGATATAATCAACTGAGTATAATATTTATTTGTATATAATAACTGGTATAAGATTCAAGCTAGCAAGTTATTAAGCTATTTCTCTCACTTTGTTTAAATCCTTTCTAGGGACTCCTATCTTCTACAGATTTATTTTGAACTTTTCACTTTGAAACTCCAAAACATACACACTTTACATGATTTGAGCATGTTCTTCACTGCCTGGAGCAGATTACATTCTAAGTCTTAAGATGAGCATCATGAATTGCTTTCCAGATGGAACAGGATACCTGCCCCCTAGGTCACACATTTAAAGTCTTTCTGGTTTGGTAGGGTCAAACACAACTTGGGTGCCATTGGCATAGCCCTCCAAAGCCAAGGCTGCCCTCGAGACCAAACTGAGACAGCTAGAGTATAGAACTTGAGTGTAGACTTTCCTAGAGCATCAAGGAAAATAAGAAGAAAAAAAATCCATGGTAATAATTACAGTAATAATGATAATAGACACTTTAAAGTTTGCAGAGTGCTTTACCGTAGGTAGGCAAGGCTCCTCACAATCCTGTAAGTTAGGCCTCAGAGAAAGAATTATTCCTGTTTTGCAAATGAAATGCAGTTCAGAGAAGTTGAATGATTTGCTCAAGGTCACACTGTCAGTCCAATGCTCCAAACCAGTTCTTAAGGATGCAGAGAGGAAATCGCTCTGAGGGATAGAGTTTCTCGTTCTTCCCTTTCTCTGTTTATAAACTTGGAAAGGTAGTAATGCCCTTTAGACCTTGGAAAGGTAGATCTGTGCCAGGAATATCAGGGGCTGATGACAGTGTCCGTATCAGGGGCTCACATTAAGGACCAACTTGATACACTGATGACTAAGGAGCAGCTCAGCGCCTGGAGTATTAGATCTGGAGTCAAAAAGCCTTGAGTTCAAATCTAGCCACTGGAGAAGGACATGAAAGTCACTCCAGTATCCTTGCCAAGAAAACGCCATGGACAGTATTGGTGTGCTATGGTCCATGGGGTCACAAAGATCAGCATGACTGAATGACTCAACAACAGACACAATGAGGAAAGTCACACTTCAGGAAACATGACCCCTAAGTGAGGTGGAGAAGTTAGTCATCCTTCATTCTCAGAAGACCAAAATGGCATCACTATGTTGGAGTCAAGTTACAATGTGTTCACTTGTGGCTGATCAGACTAATACAAGCTCAGGATGTTCTACCACAGGTTAGGCATAAATAGTCCATATGAACATTTGGGGTACATTTTTTAAATTTGCATATCCTGCATTTCTTTTGAACTGTTTCAGTTCTGCTATGTTCACAGAGCAAAGCACCTTCTCTGATGTGGGCACACCATGCTGTGCAGTCCTATGCCAGTGTCTCTCAGCCACACAATCAATTCAAAAGTTCTGGAGAGTGTCCTTGTATCACTTTTTCTGACCACCTTGTGAGCACTTGCTCTATTGTAATGTTAACGTAAGGTAAAATGGTAGGTGTCTTCCTCATCCATTAATAGGTCTCAATACCTTTTGTTAATTTTCTATTGAGGCACTGGGTGGTGCCCTCCAACTCTGAAAAACATATAAATACTCTGAGGTGAGGTTTGGGGCTTACCCATTGGAAGTGTTTGTTTGGCCAGATGAGACTCTGGGTAGCCACTAAGGAGTCCACCCAGCTTTGAAAATCCAGATGTTGATGCTTCTCTCTCTGGTAACTATGTATGTATGTAATGGTCAGACAGTTGGATCAATATGTTGATCTATGATATACGTATTGCTTATAGTCAAACAGCTGGAAGCCATATCTGTTGGCCTTTATTTCTCTGTATTTTCTCTGAAGTTCAGGGTGTTGACTTTTTCCCCTGAATTAAATGAATGAGATATGTGCTTTGATTAGACTGTTGACCCCTCAAAAGTTGCTTTCCATTTAAAAAAGTAGATCAAAGAACTTGTACAGGAGACCTTCCTATGTGTGTTGGGTTCCTTGCTGTTAATTTATATCTGCAATATAATGTCTGCAAACTAAAAGGAAAGTGTGGGGGCTGGGATAATTGTTCATTGTTTCCCAGTTGTGGTGGCTTTGGTTCTGTGGAGCTCCAGGAGTGCCCTGGAACTGTATTGTATGCAGAGCCAAGTCAGGAGCAGTCAGAGTTTGGAGTGAAGCCCTGGAGCATTACTGGAGAACTGACTGAATGTCTACCTTGGTGAGGGGGGAGCAATAGCAGAGAGTTGCCTGCACACCCAGGCAGGAGCTGGGAGCAGCTAGCTCCTGCTGGAGTTGGAGGAACCCTGGAGCTTGGAATTCAGACCCAGGGCAAGATTGGGACTGCACACCAAGGCACTGAGGGGGCTTTTTTGCAGCATTCTCCTGGAACAATTTGAGATCCAGGGGTGGAGTTGCCTGTGGTAAGGGAGGGAATGTGTATACCCTTAAGAACCCTACCCTGATGGCTTTGTTGCCTAGTCGTCTCTCAGGACTTGGAAACCTGTAGTGGCAGTGTGAGGAGAAGGACCCACTCCCAAGAAGGACTTTTTTTTGGACATTTTGTTTTGGATTGAGGAAGGAGCTGGTTGCTCATTCCCCAAAGACTGTTCCCCACCCCCCCCAAAGAATGATGTTATGTTATGTATCCTGTTTATTTTGTGGGAATTATGTTGTTTTTATTTAAGAATTGTTAATGCCTATTGCATATGTAATGGACTCAAAAGATCTTGAGGGCCAGTGTAACGATCATTTAAGGTTAATGCTGGGCCGGGGGAAGAGTTAAAGATCTTCCCCACACATTAATAAGCCTCAATACTTATTGTTAATTTCTACTGAGGCACAGGGTCAGAGGGTCCTGCCCTCTAGCTCTGAAAAGTGTATAAATACTCTGAAGTGAGGTTTTACTTTGGAGCTTACTCATTGGAAGTGTTTATTTGGTATGGTCAGAGAGCTGGATCTGTCTGTTGATCTGTGATGGATATATTGCTTATGGTCAGACAGTTGGAAGCCCTGTCTGTTGGTTTTTATTTCTCTGTATTTTCTCTGAAGTTCAGGGTGCTGACTTTTTCCCCTGAACTAAGTGAATGATATATGTTCTTTGATTAAAGTAGATAGTTGACCCCTCAAAAGTTACTTTCCTTTTAGAAAAGCAATTCTAAGAACCTGGACAGCAGGTCCTTCTATGTATGTTTGCTGTTACACCAGTGTGAATTCTCCATAAAATAGTCTTTTTGGCAAGTGTACATTTGGCATTTAAACAACATTGCCAGTCCACTGGAGATGCCCTCTCTGCAGTACAGCTTTAATGTTTGGCAGGTTAGCTTGAAAAAGGACCTCACTGTCTGGTACCTTATCCTGCCAAGTGCCAAGCTCAAATATCTCCTAAGACAACTCAAATGAAAGTGATTCAGTTTCCTGGTGTGGCGCTGGTATACTATCCAGGTTTCACAGGCATACAGCAATGAGGTCAGCACAATGGCTCTGTAAGAGGGCTAAATATGAGAGAAAACTAATAAAGACTCTATGAAGGGAGAAAAGGACTTCCAGTTAACAAGATCTAGGTTACCCTTTTTTGTGAGGCAAATTTAGCGTTAAGTGACTTGCCCACAGTAACACAGCTAGTAAGTATCTGAGGCAGCATTAGAACTTGGGTCTTCCTGACTTCAGGGCTGGTGCTCTAACCACTTTGCCATCTAGCTGACCCTTTAGTTACCTCTTTATTGGGATGTGGGGGAGGCAGCTCATACAGGCTCATGAAAAGTAATTGCTAAATTTTCAGCACAAGTTGGAAATTAGCAAACCCTAAAAATCAGGGCTTAAGTTATTGTTTTGTTGATTTCCATACTCAAAGTTATGGGGAAAGTGTCAATAAAGATTAAACTTAAAAGTATGTCACGTATATATGCATGTATGTATATATGTATTTCCCACAGTCAGTTATTAAACACTTAGTAGCACATTACAGCACTTACATAGCACTTTAAGGTTTACAAAGCATTTTACAAATATTATTTCAATTTATCCTCACAATAATTCTGGGAGATAAGTTTTATTATTATCATCCCTCTTTTATAGATGTGAAAACTGAGGCAGATAGAAGTTAAATGACTTGCCCAGGCTCAAATATCTCCTAAGATTTGTGGCAGGATTTGAACTCAGGTCTTCCTGATCCTGGGACCCAGCACTCTATCCACTATGTCACACTGCATATGTGCATATATGTTTTAAGTTTGAACCAGCCTTCTACAGGGACCTTACGTGTGCAAAGGTAGAGTGTTCTCCCAGGTCATATGAGGAGGAATTATTAGTGTAACTGTTCTTGCTATACCTACTTTACAAAAGCTAATTAATTCTGCTGGTAATCAACAAGAGGCACACAAAAACTCATGAAAGCCAGTAGCAGAATCTTAGGATTGCCCTTTTAAGTGGCAGAAGTCAGGAAGTGGAAGTCAGATGTCCTGAGGACCTGACCTGTGAATGCAATTGAGAGTCAGGCAAGTAACCCTCCTACAGTAGATTGTATTATGGGAGGTGGGTGATGGATTTGACCTCATGTTGTCTGATTCCAAGTGTGCTGCTAAATCCACCATACCAGGCTGCCTGGAACAAAACAATCCAGGACCTTTCAGTTTATAGAATGTGCAGAAAAGATTTTTGTAAACAATTGATCATTGAAGTCTTTATTAGCATACTTAAACCAATTTTACAAACTAAGTAAAATGAGATTGCTGTAATGTATATGCCCAATATATGCTCTCTTTTTCTGTTGATCAGTTCTTTTTAATCTGGTGATGCTGATCATCTTCCTTCCTCTTCCTCCTCCTCATTTAATGCTGGGAAACAAATGTGAGTGAGATGGTTTAATTTTAAATATTTTCAAATTCTTAAATTACTTAGCAAGACTTTAATGATTCTAAGCATTAAATAATATATATTGTTCTAAAAGAGAAAAGGAATATACATACATATATATTGTGTATATATGTGTGCATGCATGTGTATATGTATATGCACACACATATATATATATATACATCATTTATGTTCTTAATGTCATTTAGTGAGGGTAGCTTGAATTTCAATTAAATTCAAGAAATATTGCCCTACCAAGCACTAGGTGCTGGTGGCAGAAAGACAAAAATGAACAATTCCTACCCATTAAATCAAATTTGCCAAAAGGAAACATTCAAGGCAGATAAATACACAAAATAATCTATGTTTCTAAAATATGCATCCCTGGGGTAACAGCAATAATTGCAAGGGTACCTACCATATAAATTAGGCTGATTTTTTTCCCTAAGTGTCAAGGAAATTGTTCCTGAGAATTTCTAGTTGGTCCAGGGGACTAGAACATAAGCCATTGACATGGCTTTCCAATCACTTAGGGCATAGAAAGAGGCCAGTATATGGTCTGGGGAACCTAGGACACAAGCCATTGATATGGCCCTCCAATTACTTGGGGTAGGGCAGGATCAAGAAAGAGTGGAAGGTGGCATTTTTGCCTTAGTTCCTCCACAATCTTCTCCACTACAACCTATAAAGCAAGCCAACCCAAATTCTAATTGGGAAAGCTAAGAAAAAATCAGAGTGAGTCATTTTTCTCAACCAAGGCATCTTAGAAAGACAGAAATGCCTACAGACACTGGGGTAAGAACTGATTAGGAGCACAACCCAGGTCTGTCACCTGTTACCCAGTTCTAGGTCACAGGTCCAGGGCAGAAAGGATAAGCTGCAGTCTTGGTCACAAAGAAATGTGTAAGGAACGAGGAAAAACTTCAAAGAGCTTAACTCTGTGGTTCTGAGCCCAAGAGGGTGCATTGTTAATGTATTTTTGCTTAATTTGAAGATCTTTCCCATCCATTAATAGGTCCATGTGACCTGCTTAAATCTCATGGAAACCTAAGTCACATGTGGTGGGAGGAGCTTGCTGAATGGTGGAACAAGAAGTCTGGAGCAGAGCTAAGAGGAAGTTGGTCAGACTAGTCACAGTAGGGAAGGACAGAAAAAGCAGGCAGCTGACTGTGAGTGAGAGAAGGGCATTTTGCTTAGGGGATCTGGTTTGTGGAAAAGCCTGATAATGTATATAGACTTCTTGGTTACTATGATGGATTTCTTTGTTGCTATGATGGATCTGGTTTTCTGATGTTGGGATCTGACTTTCTGATGTTTAAATAAATGTTTTGGTTCTGTCTTCCATGTGCCAAATCTGTTCTATTTTGTAATTCAGAACTGTGCTGGCGTATTCACAGCCATCATAGGTACTGTAGGAGTGGGGAGAGAAGTCAGTTCTAACTTTTAGTCCTACACAGAAGTCTACAGAAGAATAGACCAGGGCAAGAAACCAAAACTAAGAGGGAACCTGTAGTTCAGTCACTATAAACCTGTAGAACCTCCCAGCAGGCTAACTGTAACTGAGTCCAGCAGCAGTTTATTGAAATTCAATTGCACATAAGCCAACAGATCCAAACTGGTTCAGAAACTTGAAGATCACAGCTCAAAAAGGCAGTGAACAGACTTCTTGCCAGATCACATCACTTTGGAAACTTCCAGCCTCCCAGATTGAGCTGTGAAGGCAGCAGAAGGACATAAAAGATGAACACTCAGGACATAAAAGACAAATTAGAGCATCAAGAAAATTTTATCTTTCAGATCTATGGATAGGGGCAGAATTCATAACCAAACAAGGGATAGAGAGGATCACAGAAGGTAAAACAGATAATTTGGATTATATGAAATCAAAAATTTATGTACAAATAAAACCAATGAAGCTAAATTTAGAAAAGAAGCAGGTAGAGAGAAGATTCTGAAAAGAAGGTGGAATAAGACAGGAAATACCAGGCTCTCTAAAATTCTCCCGCAAACACAGTAAAAATGTTGCCACAAAAAGAATTTTGAGTTACAGAAACTATTATTTACAGAGTAAAACATTTGTCCTCCTACAGCAACTGGGAAGGACCTTAAAACCCAACCTCCAGGGGCAGAAGTTTGACCTGACTGAAGTGCAAAATACTCCAGGCAGACTCTGCTGTATCAACAAACAACAAGACCAGAGGGCAGAGGGAAGGTCAAACAGCCTCCTCACAGGAACTTTCACTCCAGTGTCAGTATCAGGGTCAGACAGCCTAGTAGGGGAAAATTGGACAGGTCACTGGACAGCAGGCCCAGATACACTGAACAGATGCCATATACACTGAACAGAGACAGTCTGAGCTGTGGTTGTGTGCAAGGAATGAGCACATATTTGTTGAGTACAGTAGCAGAACTGCTAGAACCCTACTGGCAGTGGTCATTTGCAGAAGGGCAAAGTCCCTAGTTTTGTTTCCCATTCCAAGGTATAGGGATAAGATGAAATTTGCAGCTTGGAGAAGGACCACTGAGAACAATTTGTAGTGACTGTGTGGCTGGGGGTCCTAGCCATGGCTCAAGGGTAGATATGTGTGCCTATAAAGGTTGAACTCCTAGACAGATCTTAGAAAGCAACAATACATAAAACCTGAAGAGTGAAGCATCAACCCTCAAACCTTGGGACTAGAACCTGACTATAATAGGCTCCTAATAATAATTATTATAACAAGAACAAGTAAAGGAGAAGGAATCCAACCATAGATCACTACTATGGGGAAAGAGAAGATCTACATCTATACTCAGAAGATAATGAAGCTAAAAAAAATCCTACTTCAAAGAAAAATATCAAACAAGTCCAAAAAGAGTTCTTGAAAGAGTTTTAAAAAGACTTTTAAAATCACATAAGGAGACTGAGGAATAGTTGGGGGGGAAAGTAAGAAAATCAAGAAAATTGTGAAAAGAAAGTCAACAAATTGGAAACAGAGATTCAAAAATTTAAAGAAGAAAATAATCCCTTAAAAAACTAGAATTGTGTAAGGGCAAGCTAATGATGTTGTAAGACACCAAGAAATAATAAAATAAAATCAGAAGACTGAAATAATAGAAGATAACATGTCATTAGAAGAACAACTTATCTGAAGAGCAGATCAAGGAGAGACAATATAAGAATGGTTGGACTGCCTCTGAAAGCTATATTTTTTCTAAAAAAAAGAATTGAGACACAATATTACAAAAAATTTTAATGAAAATTGCCCTGAAGTACTAGAATGAGAGGGGGGAAATTGACAAAAAAAATCCATTGATCTCCACCTGAAAGAGATCCCAAGATGAAAACTTACAAGAACATTATAGCCAAGATTCAAAGCTCCAGAGTTAAGGAGAAAATACTACAAGCAACAAGAAAAAAAAAATTTAAGTATTGTGAAGCTGCAGTCAGGAAAACATAAGATCTAGCAGCTTCTATATTAAAAGATTGAAGAACTTAACAATATCTTATTTCAAAGAGCAAAGGAACTAGGTTTGTAACCAAGAATAATTTACCCAAGCTGAGTTTAATACTGAATGGAAAAAAAAAAATGAAACTTTAACTAATTGAAAGACTTTCAGCTATTCATGACAGAAAGAACAGGACTCAATGGAAAATTTGACATATAAGATCAAGGAGAAACATGAGGTAAATTTTAAAGACCAATTATAAGGGACCCAATAGATTGAACTTTTTCCTTCATATATGGGAAAATGTTATCTGTAGTTTTAAGACTATTTTCATTACTTGGGTAGTTTGCAAGGTCATGTATGGATAAAAGGCTTGGGACTGAGTTAACTATAATAGGATGATTTTAAAAAAGAAAACTGGATAGGGAGAGATAAAATGGAGTAATATGCAAACAAAACATGAATGGAAGAACTGCTGTAGTGGAAGCAGGTTGGAGTGGAGGGCTGGTAGTACTGAAATCTCATGTTGGAACTGGGCTAAAGATGGAATAAGATATAAATTTAGAAAGATATGACAGTCAAAATTGATAAAGAAATAGGAGGGCAAGGGGATAGGATGAGGGAGGGACTTTTAGAAGGGTATGTAGATGAAGAAACAGGAGGATGGGGAAAAGGATAAGGGAGAGACTCTTAGAAGAGTAGGAAGATTAAGGAATAGGAGGTCAAAGTAGTGGTTAGAAGTAAATAAGATATGTGAGGAGGGATAGAGTAAATAAGGTGAGGAGGAAATAATAATATAATAATATAATTAATTATATTAATATAATATAATGAGGAAAATGTGATGGAGGGAAATACACAACTAGTAATTATAATTTTGAATGTGAATGGAATCAACTTACCTATAAAATGGAAATGGATATAAGAATGGATTAAAAAGTCAAAATCTGACAATACATTCTTTTTTTTTTTTTTTTTTTTTACTTTCCTATTGAGTATATTTTCACTATAGTCATGCTGTGTAGTCAGACTAAGATAAATGAAAGAATCCGTATAACAAATCAGAACATGATACACAAACAGATACACATACACAAACATGATCTGCTACATTATGTGAGTGACTTCCATATTTCTCTCTCTGAGTGTGGAAGGCATTTTGCCTTGAGGTCCACCATTGGGATTTTTTTTTTTCAGAAGTTCTTGTGTTACTACAAAAATCTAAGTCTACCAGAAAAAACTCTCACACACTGTGGTTGTTGCTGTGCATAAAGTTCTCCTGGTTCTGCTCCTTTCACTCAGCATCAGGTCATATAAGTCCTTCCAGGCCTCTCTGAAGTCTTCTTGTTCATCATTTCTTATGGCACAATAGTACTCCATTACATTCATATACCATAATTTATTCAGCCATTCCCCAATTGATGGACATCTCCCTGACTTCCAGTTTTTGGCAACTACATAGAGTGCTGCTATAAATATTTTTGTACATGTGGGACCCTTTCCCATTTTTATGATCTCTTGGGGATATAGTCCTAGTAGCGATATTGCTGGGTCAAAGGGTATGCACATTTTTGTAGCCCTTTGGGCATAGTTCCAAATTGCTCTCCAGAATGGTTGGATGCGCTCACAGCTCCACCAACAATGAATTAGTGTTCCAACTCTCCCACATCCTCTCCAGCATTTATCATTTTCTTGTTCTGTCATGTTTGCCAATCTTATAGGTGTGATGTGGTACCTCAGAGTTGTTTTGATTTGCATCTCTCTAACCAATAGTGATTTAGAGCATTTTTTCATATGATTATAGATAGCTTTAATTTCTTCCTCTGAAAATTGCCTGTTCATATCCTTTGACCATTTATCAATTGGGGAATGACTTGTATGATTATACATTTGGGTCAGTTCTCTATATATTCTAGAACTGACAATACATTCTTTACAAAAAAACACATTTTAAGATGAGAGATACACATGGAGTAGAATTTATTATACTTCAGCTGATGTAAAAAAATATCAGGGATAGCAATCATAATCTCAGACAAAGGTAAAGTTAAAATAGATGTAATTAAAAGAATAATAGGGAAACTGTACTCTGTGTCACCAGAATTATTCAATATAATTTTAGAAATGCTATCAAAAGAAATTGAAGGAATCAGACTGGGAAATGAGGTAATAACATATCTCTTTTTGAAGACCATATGATGATATATTTGGAAAATCCTAAAGATTCAACTGAAAGATCAGTTGAAACAATTAGTAATTTTAGCACAGTAGTAGGATTTAAAATAAACCCACATAAATTATCAGTATTTTTATATATCACTAACAGCAACCTGAAGAAGAGATAGTAAGAGATATCCTATTTAAAATAATTGTAGACAATATAAAATACCTGGGAGTATACCTGCCCAAACAGACCCATGAACTATATGAAATATGAACATAATTATAAAGCACTCTTTATACAGTTAAAGTTAAATTTTAATAAAATTTGAAGAAACATTGCTCATGAGTAGGCAAAGCCAATATAACAAAAATGACAATTTTACCTAATTTATTTATTTGATCCTATCTCAACTAAATTACCAAAAAAAGAATTTTACTGAGTTAGAAAAAAATAATAAAATTCACTTGAAAGAATAAAAGATTGAGAATTCAAAGAAATTGATGAAAAAAATGTAAAGGAAGGAGATTTTTTCCAATACCAGATCTTAAATTATATAATAAGGCAGTACTTATTAAAACTGTCTGGTACTGGCTAAGAAACAGAAAGATAAACAAGTGGAACAGAATAGACATGTAATACACAGTAGAAAATTATTATAATAACCTTTTGTTTGACAAATGTGAAGACTTAAATTTGGGAATAAGAAATGATTATTTGGTAAAAATTGTTGGGAAAGCTGGAAAGCAGACTGGCAGAATTTGGGTATAGGCCAATATCTTAAATCATGTACCAAGATAAGTTTAATGATCTAGATATAAAGGGAGATAACACAAGAAAATGAAAAGAACATGGACCATATTCCTATCAGATTTAGGGATAGAAGAACAATTTGTGAATAAATATGAGATAGAGCATTGTGAGGTGTAAAATGGATAATTTCAATTGCATTAAATAAAAAAGATTTTGTACAATTAAACCAATGCAGCCAAGATTAGAAGGAAAACTGGGGAAAGTTTGTAGACAGTCTTTCAGATAAAGGCAGTAGAGAGCAAAAGAAAAGTTAGAAGAAAGCACAGAAAAGTAGGGTAACTTTGAAAATAATGTGTAGTATTCATTACATAGTTCTTAAAAAAGTTAACAGTCTGAAATAGACATTCATGGTTTTATATTTAATTTTCTATTTATGTTGTGCTACGTATATGGAAATGTACTTTTTTTAAAAAATCTTTTTGTATTTAAGTTCAAAATGAATAAAATCATTTTAAAAGAGAAAAGAAAAAAAGGACAAGAAGCAGATAACTGGAGGAGGTAAGAATCAGCAAGAAGTTTCTCTGATATCTAATTTTGATGACATGCAGAAAATTAATTCAGATTTATAAGAATAAAGGATATAAGAATAAAGGATATAAGATCCATTATATCATTAATAAATTGCCAAAGGATGTGAATACGTAGTGTCAGAAGAAAAGAAATTCAAGCTACCCAAAGTCATACGAAATAATGTTCTAAATCACTAATGATTAGAGAAATGAAAAACTAAAACAATTCTGAGGTACCCCTTCACACCCATTATCAAAGTGTCAGAGTTGACAAGAAGGGAAAATGACAAATACTTGAAGGGCTGTGGAGATACTGGTACATTAATACATTGCTGATGGAGCTGTGAATTGGTTCTATCATTCTGAAAAGTAATTTGGAACTATGCCCAAAAAATTATTGAACCCAGAAATATCACTACTAAATCTATACCCCGAAAGAGAGAGAGGGAAAGAGGGAGGGAGGGAGGGAGAACTGAGAGAAAGGACAATATGTTCAAGAAATGTTGAAGTTCTTTTTGTGATATCAAAGAATTGGAAACTGAGGGGGTACCCATCAACTGGAAAATAGCTGACCAAGTTTTAGTATATCAATGTGATTGAATACCATTGTGCTACAAAAAATAATAAAGGAGATAGTCTCAGAGAAACCTGGAAAGACTTCTATGAACTGAAATAGAGTGAAGTGAACAGAACCAGGAGAATGACATACAATAACAAGAGTATTGTAAAGGTAAATAATTTTGAAAGACTTAAGAACTCTGATTACCCCAAAGGCCAAATATGATTCCAGGGGACTAATGATGAGACATATTGCCTACCACCTGATAGTGAGATGACATACACAAAGTAGAGATTGCAACTTTTTTTAAAAATAAACAATGCAGACTTCCAGGGGCCAAGATGGTGGAGTGAGGCAGAAACTCCCCAAAGCCCTCTCTAAACAACCTTGAAAAATGCCTCAGAATCAGTTTAGGAGTAGCAACTTACCAGCCCAGGACAACTTGGAGAGTCATCAGGAAAGGCCTATCTCACTGGGATAGAGGGGGAGTGCAGTTGGTGAGAAACAACAGTAGGCGACACCCCAGGTGCTTGCAGCTAGTCAGTGAGGCAACACGCCAATGAGGCCTTGACTCCCCTTATTCCACCCCCATCCCCAAGCCAGCACTCCATGCAGATTGGCAACACAATGAGGCTCCACCCCCAGTGCAGGCTACCAGCAAGACCCCACCTCCATTGCTGGCCAGAAGCAAAACCCCACCTCCTGGAGCAAGCCAGCAGCAAAGCTCTGACCCTGGAGCAGGCTAGCAGCTAAACCCAACTCCTAGGTCTGGCCAACAACAAGGCTCTATCCCTACAGCAAGCCAGCAGGAAGGCCTCCCCTCCAGTGCAAACCACCAGAAAGTCTGTGAGCCCTGGCACAAAAAGCTCGGGACAATGCAAGAGCAGAGCCCAACTCATACATGAAAGTACAAAGTCACAAAATAGGTAGGAAAATGAGAAAAAAAAACAGCAAATTGACCATGCAAAGTTACTATGGTGACAGGGAGGATCAAGACACAAATTTGTAAGAGGACAATAGTGGCTACATGTGAAACCTCAAAGGAAAATGTAAATTAGTCTCAGGCCCAAAAAGAACTACAGGAAGAACTCAAAAAAGAATTTTTAAAAGCAGATAAGAAAAGTAGAAGAAAAATCAGGAAAAGAAGTGAGAGTAATGCAAGAGAATCATGGGAAAAAAGAATCAACAGGTTGGTAAAAGAGCCCAAAAAATAAAAAAAGATGGATTAAAATTCACTAAAGAAAGCATCTCCTTAAAAATACAATTGACCAAATAAAAAATTAAATACAAAAGCTCACTAAAAAAATAATTCCTTGAAAATTAGAACTGGGCAACTGGAAGCTAATGACTCCATGAGACATTAAGAAATGATAAAACAAAATCAAAAGAATGAAAAAATAGAAGAAAATGTGAAATTTCTCATTGAAAAAACAACTGACCTGGAAAATAGATTCTTGAGAGATCATTTAAGAATTATACAATTCCCTGAAAGCCATGATTTTTTTAAAATAAGGGCTTAGACATCATATTTCAAGAAATATCTTATCAAGGAAAACTAATATCCCAGAACCAGAGAGCTCATATCCCAATATCCCAGAACCAGAGAGCAAAGTAGTAACTAAAGAATCTATCTATCTGAAAGACATCTCAACATGAAAATTCCCAGGAATATCACAGACAAATTCCAGAGCTCTCAGAACAAGGAGAAAATACTGCAGACAGTCAGAAAGAAACAATTCAAATATCATGGAGCCAGAGTCAGGACTACACAGCATTTAGCAACTTCTAAAGAACCAGAGGGCTTGAAATATGCCATTCTGGAAGGCAAAGGAAATAGGATTCCAATCAAGAATCACCTACCCAGCAAAACTGAGTATAATTGCTCAGGAGGGGAAAAGATATTTAATGAAATAGAAGACTTTCAAGTACTCTTAATTAAAAGACCAGAGCTGAATAAAAAATTTGATCTTCAAACATAAGATTCAAGAGAAATATACAAAAAGAAACAAGAAACAAGAAAAGAAAACATAAGCAATTCAATAAGGCTAAACTGTTTATATTCCTATATGGCAAGATGTTTGTAACTCTTAAGAAGTTTATCACTAAAAGGGCAATCAGAAGGAGCATACATAGACAGAGGGTGTGCATGTGAATTAATATGATGGGACAATATTTTTAAAAATTAAGGGGTGAGAAAGAAGATTGCACTGGGAGAAGAAGGAGGAAATAAAATGGGGTAAAATATCACAAATAAGAGAGGCATGAAAGAGTTATTACAGTGGAGGGGAAAATACAAGCAATGTTTGAACCTTACTCTTACCAATATTGGCTCAAGAAGTAATAATACGCATAGTCAGGTGTACATAGGAATCTATCTTACCCTATATGAAAGTAAAGAGAGGCAGGGATAAGAGAAAGGGGAGGAAGAAAGGTACTGATAGAAGGTAGGGCTGATTGGGGGAGGTAGTGGTCAAAAGTGATGAGTTATAGGAGGAAATAAGTAATAAAACCATTCTAGTGGGGGACCTCAACTGTCCCCTCTCAGAACTAGATAAATCTAACCAACAAGCAATAGAAACAATAATTTCATTAAAGAGAATGGCAACAATGAGACAACACATCAAAATTTATGAGATATAGCCAAAGGAGAAATTAATAAAATTGGAAATAAAAAATCATTGATCTGATAATTAAAACTAGATTCTGGTTTATTGGGGAAAAACAATAAAATAGATAAATCACTGGATAATTTGATTTTTAAAAGAACAAAACCAAATTACCAATATCAGAAATGAAAGGGGTGAATTTACCACCAATGAAGAAGAAATTAAAACAATTATCAGGAGCAATTATATGCCAATAAATCTGCAAATCTAAGCAAAATGGACAAATATTTCCAAAAAATAGAAACTGCCCAGATTAACAAATGAGGTAATAGGATACTTAAATAACACCATCTTAGAAAAAGAAAGTGGACAAGTCATCAAAGAACTCTCTAAGGAAAAAAAAATCCCCAGGGGCGGATGGATTCACAAGTGACTTCTACAAAGCATTTAAAGAACAGTTAATTCCAATACTACATAAACTATTTGGAAAAAGAGGCAAAGAAGAAGTGCTACCAAATTCCTATCATGACACCAATATAGTACTAATACCAAAACCAGGAAGAGCAAAGACAGAGAAAGAAAACTATAGACCGATTTCTCTAATAGATATTGAAGCATAAATTTTAAATACTAGGAAGGAGATTGCAGCACTATATCACAAGGTTCACACACTATAGCCAGGTGGAATTTATACCAGGAATTCAAGGCTGGTTCCTATGAGGAAAACTGTCCGAGTAATTGACCATATCAATAACAAAACCAACAGAAATCATATGATAATCTCAATTGACGTAGAAAAAGCTTTTTGCAAAGTATAGCACTTATTCCTATTAAAAACACTGGAGGAAACAGGAATGAATGGAACTTGCCTTAAAATGATAAGTAATATATTTCTAAAACCATCAACAAGTATTATCTGTAATGAAGATAAGCTAGAAACCATCCCAAGAAAATCAAGGGTATAGCAAGGATACCCATTATCACCACTACTATTCAATACTGTACTAAAAATGTTAGCAAAACTTGTGAGGAAGAACTGGAGAAAAGAACCTCATGAGATGCCTGAGGTTATGCTAACTCAAGTGGCTATGATTCCTGAGCTCAAAAGGAAAGAGAAGATCATAATATGAACTATGAATTGGGAAGTATCTTCACTGTTGCTTAAGTATGAGCTAAGAAAAGAAAGCATGACACCTTTTCTTCCCTTCTCTCCCACCCACCTCCCCACCCCTAGAAGCAAAATATATTGCACATTAACAGTTAACATTAAAATCCCTACTTTTCTTTTACATTTGACAGTCTTAGAAAGACAGAAAGGGACTTGCAATTCTAAGACTTAAAATCTGATAAAACTTTTGGCCAAGAGAAAGCCAAATTGTTGTATTTTACTTAATGTTTAGTTATATAGATTAGAGCAGGGGAATTCGCCTTTCTCAGATGGGAAATTTGATTTGGTTGAAATGAAGCTGATAAATAGAGCCAGTATCCCGAGCTAAGTGGAGAGACTGGTGTTAAAAGTAAAGAAGGTAGGGCAACAGAAGCAGCCCCCTGTGGGAAATAAAAATCCTCACCCATGGAGCAGCTAGGTGACACACTGGATAGAGCACCATCCCTGGAGTCAGGAAGACCTGAGTTCAAATTTGGCCTCAGACATTTGACAATTACTAGCTGTGTGACCCTGGGCAAGTCACATGTGGCCTCAAAGTCATAGGTTCTCTACCCCTGGTCTATAGGAATTACCTCCTCCCCCAATCTATGTTATAATTTATTTCAACTCTACCTTCCTCTCTGCTTTCACCTCTTGTTTCTTCAATTTCTTCTGCCTGTTTCATTAGTGCTTCAAGGTCTTCTATTTCTGAATAACCAGGAAGAGGTTGAATATCCTCAATCACATCATCAACTGAAATAAAATGACAGAAAATATGAGATATAAAACCCAATCATGCTGCTCTTTATAGCAGGCTAGAGGATTTTAATGGATTCTTGAGATGTTTGAAAACTGTTTCCCTAACTTGAATAATCCAGGAACACTACATACTTTCCGAGGAAGCTTGTGGCTCTTCTGGCTCTTGTGGCACATCAAGCTGGGGTGGTTCTTCATCAGGAGTTGGTGTCCAGAGTTCTAATGGGGTAATTTTATGAGCTTTCCATTTTGGAATAGCAGTTGAAGCTTCTTCTTCCTCTTCCTCTTCCACTCTTTCCTATTTTAAATGGAAATATGTTTTATCTGCAAAGTATAAGGTTTGGGGAAAAAAGATAATAGTTCTCTTTCCTCCCTACAGCCCACCAAAGTAATGCCAACAAGTTGTTATTGAAAAAAAGGAAAATAAAAATAAATATCATCTTAGAAAAGAAACAAAAATGGCAAAATTTTAGGTAGTTGATCTCATAGAATTTTATGACATTACTAAGGAATGAGGCCACAGAGTTTAGATAATTGTAAGTAAAAGGGTCAAGGAAAGGGAAGGAAGATCACAAGGGAAATTTTTAAAATTATTATTTTTTATAAATGCTGATATTTTTAATTCTAGAAAATTCTACTTAGCCATGGCAGAAAAATATTTGTGAAAGTAAAGTTGTGTTGTTTTTCATTATTTTTATTATTTTTAGTTTCTTTTCTTTCACAATTCTTTAAGGTTATACCTCACGCTCATCAGATTGGCAAAGGCAAAAATGGAAAATAGAAATTGTTGGAAGGGATGTGCTAATGGAGCTATGAAATAGTGCATTCATTCTAAAAGCAATCTGGAATATTGTGCATCCCCTTTGAATGAGGTGTCTTTGCCAGCTTCATACTTCCCAAAAGATCAAAGATGAATTGATGATTAATATTCCTATTAAAAATTTCTATTATATGTGGAACAATATGTGGATAATTTATGTGGAATATATGTGGAATTATGTAGAATATAATATATGTGGAACAATTATGTGGATAATAACATATCAAAGATATACACAAAAATATACATAGCAGCACTTTTTTTATAATGAGGAACTGAAAAATAAGGGGATAGCAGTTAATTGAAGAACTATTAAATAAATTATGTTAGGCATATGTAGAGGAATGTTATAGTAAGAAATGAAAAAAGTGATGGAATTCAGGGAAACAGAAAAACTAGTACTAACTGATTCAGAAAAAAATGAGTAGAACTAGGAGAACATAACCACATACTATATAACTAGAATAGTATAAAGAAAAACAACTTTGAAAGATTTAAGATTTAAGAACCATGATCAATGCAATGACTAACTACAACTCCAGAGGACAAAACATGTTAACCACCCTCTAACAAAAAAGGTAATGGACATGATATGTTAAGTGAGAGAATATGATTTTTTAACATGATTAATGTAAGGATTTGTATTATTTGATGGGGATTATTTGGCACAAGAAAGCTTTTTTTCTTTTTTTAAAATTTGGAAAATGGCGTTGCCTATTCATATCCTTTGACCATTTTTCAATTCTAGAATAATAACAATAAATCTTTAGCATTAATATAATATTTTAAAGTTTCCAAAGCACATTATAAATATTAATCTTTTCCTCCCAATAATCACAGGAGGTGTTATTATTATCTGTACTTTGCAGATGAAGAAACTGTGGCAGACACAGGTTAAATGACTTGCCCAGGGTCACAAAGCTAACATGTGTCTGGGGTTGGATTCTAACTTAGGTTTTCCTGACTCCTGAATGATTTTATGAGTTTGAATAAATCCATTCTTTATGTTTCTTGGAAATGAGAACTTGATCAGAGAAACTTGCTGCAAAGATTGTTTCCCAGTTAACTGTTTTCCTTGTTCTTTTAGTTGCATTGATTTTGTTTGGGAAAAGCATGTTATTTTTAATTAATATTATCCATTTTAACATCCTGTGATTTTCTCCATACCTTTTATTTGTCATGAGATCTTCAAGTCATAGAGAGGAAAAGTCATTTTTTTCCTTTGTTCATCTAATTTTTTTATGATGTCTAGATTACATATGTGCTTATCATTTAACTTGGCATACAGAAGTATGTAGTAGCTGACCTAATTTCTGTCACACCAGTTTTCCCAGTAGTTTTTGTCAAATTAATACCTACTACAGTACTGAGGTGTTGGGATTATCAAACATTACAATACTATGTTAGTTTGCTTCTACACATTTTATGTCTTATCTGTTCCCCATATTAATCTCACTATTTTTTAAACAGGGATCAAATCATTTTGATGATTAACACTTTGTAGTATTATTTGAGACCTGGTATGGCTAAGTTCCCTTTCTACAATTTTTTTTCATTATTTTCCTTGAGATAATTTTATCTTTTGTTTCTACAAATGAATTCTGTTATCATTTTTCATAATTTCAAAATAATCCTTGGGTAGTTTGCTCTATTTGGCACTGGATAAGCAAATTAATTTAAGTAATATTGTCATGATTATTATATTTACTTTGTCTACCCATAAGCAATTAATAATTCTTCAGTTATTTAAGTCTGTCTTTATTTGTGTAAAGAGTATACTGTAGTTGTATTTACATAGTTCCTATGTGTTAGTTGGTAAGTATTTTATACATTCTGTAATTATTTTAAATGGAATTGCTCTTTGTATTTCTTCCTGCTGGGTTTTGTGGACAAGATACAGAAATGCTAATGATTTAAAGGATTTGTTTTGTATGCTGAAATTGTTTTAATCAATCTTGGTTGACTCCCTAGGGTTCTCTAAGTAAACTATCATCTGAAAAAAGCAATAACTGTTTTCTCTTTTATTGCTTAACCAATTAGTCGTGCCTGACTCTTCGTGACCCCATTTGAGGTTTTCTTGGCAAAGATACTAGAGCAATTTGTCATTTCCTTCTCCAGCTTATTTTACAGATGAGAAAACAGGCAAACAGGATTAAGTGACTTGCCCAGGATCACACAGCTAGTAAATGTCTGAGGCCAGATTTGAATTCAGGTTTTCCTGACTCCAGGACTGACACTGTATACACTGAGCCATATTGCTGCTTATTTTCTCTTTGCCTATATGTATTCCTTCAATTTCTCTTATATCTTACTGCTATATCCAATATTCCTAGTTACATATATCAGCAGTAGTGATATGATAGAATATATAAAAGCAATATGAGGTAAATCCAGGCTCTTCCTCCTTTGCTGTATTGGTAGATATTCACTTTCCCTAAAAGATGACAAAATTGCTGCAGGGTTCCGATTGGTCGGGATTTCCTGATAAAGTTTCCTACTCATCTAAGAGCATAAAAAGGCTAATCAGACCTTAGCCTTCTTATACTTGGTGGGTGCCCAAGATCATGGAAGTCACTATGTCTTACTCTCCCAGACACATTTCCATAAGGAGGTAAGAGAGACCAAGTGTACCAAATTGCTCCTGTATTTTTGTCTTACATCCTTAATGTGTTATGACAAAGCAAATTTCCATTTCAATTACTGTTCAATGATCTATAAGTGGCTCATTTTATCAAAAAAATCTAACCAGAACTATGAGAAATTACTGGTTTTAGATCTGCCTCTAAAAATGTGTCAATAATAGACATCCTTCATCTTACTGAAAGGACTTTCCAGTTTATCTCCACTGTAAGTACTACCTTCCCTTGTTGTATTGACTGGATAATCAATTTAGTGGCATTAGTTAAATGAAAATATCAAAAGACTGCAAAAATTATCAATATGGTCCCAAGACATGGTAGATATGAATTATAGTAAATATAGTATGCACACAACATACCAGGAAAATTTAATTTTGAAAAAAATTGTAATATTAGCTAGCTAATTTTAATTATCAGCTGCATCAGTCTGGCTAATGTTTACTAATATGAAAAACAAAAGAATGTTTTGATATATCATCACTCAAATTCTTGAAATGATTAGTAGTAATTTACAGAGTAATGATGTTATAAAACTCATTTGAGTTTTCAAAGACTTAATTCCCAAACTTTTCCTGATAACTATTAACTGTTTAATTTTAACATGCAAGACAGATTAGATCTTAACAATAATCAACAGATATGATACATTTTAATTTTCTAACATCATCCATATTTCAATTTTCTATTTCTGAACACAAATAAAACTAAGAAGTAGACTATTTCCCAAAGCTGTCTTAAGTTTTTTAATCATATCACTTCTAACTTTATAGCAGCAATATAACTAGACATTCTGTGTTACAAATGTACTGATTAATTACATTCTATTATACAACTTACCATATCTGCAAGTTTATATTCACCGTGCTGTTCACATCCAATATCAAAAATATACTTTCCAACTCCCAATGGCTATGCAAAAAAAGAAATAAAATGTTTCCTCCAATTATGATGGTTCAAATTGTAATACAAATAGAGTATGGTTTACAACATTTTTCCCCCTGACCTGTAATTTCTTCAGTGTAGAAACTTCCTCCATCAATGTAGATCAGCATTTTGTCTGTAACTTATAGTCTTAGAAAGTTGCCAGAGGCAGCAACGGATTAAGTGACTTATCCATGTTCATGCCATCAGTTTGTGTAAAAGGCAGACCTTGAGCCCTGGACATCCTAATTACAAGGTTGACCCTTTCTATCCATTATATCACAGTGCCTCTCCTAAAGCATACCATAGCATAAGTTTAACAATCTGGGACAACTGGGGGAGGGACAATCTTAGCTATTGGATACTTTTATGAATTAATGATTGTTGCAAAGTAGAGCTCCTTATAAAGTGAGTAGATAAAACTAATTTACATTCATTTTAAGAGGATTTCAACAGACAGCTTTATCAAGTAAGTGGGATGTTTCCTAAGTAATCTTGATACCATTGATTTTCTTAGGAAATTCTTTCTGTAACTAACTGACTGTAAAGTTCAGTTTTATCCCCTGATCAAATGACCATGATTTCCAGACTAAGAGGTTCAGAATTAATAAGGTTTTCTGCATTTTACATTGAAATTCAAAATCTAAAAGAAAAAGGGAAAAAATGCACAAAATACTAAATGCCAAGTGTATTTTAAGACACTTGAAAAACAATATTACAACAAATGATACAATATAAGTATTCTTTATTAAACATTATGCAGATAATAATAGCACCTGCCTCCCAAGGTCTTTGTGAGAATATAATGAAATATTTATTATTTTGCAATGCAAACCTTAAAGTGTTATATAAATGCTGGCTTTCCTCATCATCATTATATTATAACCACTCAATAGACATAATTTTTCTACACTTATTTTTTAAGTCAGGAAAGGATTTAGACATATATTATCTGTAAAGAATTTTATCTGAATTTTTATGAGATCCAGATAGGACAGATCACCCCCAAGAGCATCTAAACATGAAACTAGATGGAGAAAAATAAACAAAAAGGTATAAAAGATTTGTTAATACGTCCATCAACGTTTTCTTTATCAATAACAATGGAGACATAAGCAACTTTTAAACTATAACATCACAGCTGAATACAATCAAATGAAATAATTTGTATAAAGTAAAGCACCATATAAAATTTGCTATTATAAATATTATATGAAATAGTATCAATGACACTAAAGAAAACAAAAATGAGACTATTAACTAGATTGGACCAAGTACACAGTGGAGGTCTGTGCTTGAGGTGACTTAATACTAAGGAAGTTGAGGAGGAAAAGAGAGGAAAATAGTAAACTGGGGTGAAGAAGATCACGGATGATTTTGAAATTTATGAAAAGGTGATCAAAAAGAAATCAATTATTGATTAATACCTGCTTTCTCACCTCTAAAAAGTATTGATGAGAATGATCTACTCATGTAAGTGTGTATGTACATATGTTTGTATTATATACACAGACACAGGCGTACATATATATCATGATAGATAAACAATATAAGAAGAAAACAGACAGCTTTTCACAATGAAATTCTATAGCTAAACTCTAAAAATATTTTTAGAATTGTACAAATCACTGAAAGGTACATAAAGCACAAGATCAAGTTGTATTCATTGCCTTTTGACTGTTAAAAAGTGTTTGATTCCACGTGTGATTGGAACAAAATGCTCACTTAAAGACTCTCCAACAGGATGCTTCCCAAGTAAATGTCAGGATCGTAGATTTAATGACAAAAGTAACTTTGTTTAATGACATTCTGATTAGTATCATGTGGGGCACAAAACAGGAAGAAGGTTCTCGTGATGGAAGACAGCTTACGTGAAATCCACATAAAAGAGGATTTAAATAGTGAGGCACTGTAGATAATCTGTTTAGGGATAACTTTGATTTGATTAAATTGAGACCCAGAAAAATGCAAATCTTCCTAACTGGAAATTCACAACTACACCACCTACACAGAAGAAATGTACTGGATGTCAAATGTCCAGACTATGCTACATTGGTGGATGGATCTACCCATTAAATTGATCTATTTATACATCATATATGTCTTAGAATGTAGCTAGGACCAAAACTTAATAGAAGGAAAGAAGCAATCTCATTTCCATGACTCCAAATTTCTCTATAAACAAACTCCAATCTTTTTGACACCAGTATTCTAGATGCCATTTCATGGAATAATGCAGTCTCTGACTAATCAAAATTATGTCTGAAGTACGATGGAAGGATGTTTTAATTTCTCATGGTTGAACTGGGCCAATATAATAAAAATGATCCTACCAAAATTGATGTACCTATTTTCCCTTTGCATTTTGGAATATCATATCATTTTCTTTAATAACAAAGAAAAATCCTGGACTCTCCCAGTTGATTTCCATGACAGTTGAAGGTCTTCCTCTTGACTTCCCAAAAACTGTATTGAATAACACTGAAATTCTAGCATTTAACTAATACAATCTTGAAAGTCCTCTATTTCATTGAAAGACCAATTTTTCCCCTGAAGTATTATACTCAGTTTTGCTGGGTAAGTGACTCTTAGTTTTAGTCCTAGTTCCTTTGACTTCTGGAATATCCTATTCCACGCCCTTCAATCCCTTAATGTAGAAGCTGCTAGATCTTGTGTTATCCTGATTGTATTTCCACAATACTTGAATTGTTTCTTTCTAGCTGCTTGCAGTATTTTCTCCTTGACCTGGGAACTCTGGAATTTGGCCACAATGTTCCTAGGAGTTTCTCTTTTTGGATCTCTTTCAGGCGGTGATTGGTGGATTCCTTGAATACTTATTTTGCCCTCTGGTTCTAGAATCTCAGGGCAGTTTTCCTTGATAATTTCATGAAAGATGATGTCTAGGCTCTTTTTTTGATCCTGGCTTTCAGGTAGGCCCATAATTTTTAAATTGTCTCTCCTGGATCTATTCTCCAGGTCAGTTGTTTTTCCAATGAGATATTTCACATTATCTTCCATTTTTTCATTCTTTTGGTTTTGTTTTGTGATTTCTTGGTTTCTCATAAAGTCATTAGCCTCCATCTGTTCCATTTTAATTTTGAAAGAATTATTTTCCTCAGTGAGCTTTTGAATCTCCTTTTCCATTTGGCTAATTCTGCTTTTGAAAGCATTCTTCTCCTCATTGGCTTCTTGAACCTCTTTTGCCAGTTGAGTTAGCCTATTTTTCAAGGTGTTATCTTCTTCGGCATTTTTTTTGGGTCTCCTTTAGCAGGTTGTTTACTTGTTTTTCATGCTTTCCTTGCATGTCACTCATTTCTCTTCCCAGTTTTTCCTTCACCTCTCTAACTTGATTTTCAAAATCCTTTTTGAGCTCTTCCATGGCCTGAGCCCATTGAGTGGGCTGGGATACAGAAGCCTTAATTTCTGTGCCTTTCCCTGATGGTAAGCATTGTTCTTCCTCATCAGAAAGGGAGGGAGGAAATACCTGTTCACCAAGAAAGTAACCTTCTATAGTCTTATTTTTTTTCCCTTTTCTAGGCATTTTCCCAGCCAGTGAATTGACTTCTGAATATTCTCTTCACACCCACTTGGCCTCCAGATCCTCCCAGCCAGCGCTTGGGGTCTGAGATTCAAATGCTGCTTCCCAGCCTCAGGGCTTTGGCAGGGGTGGGGCTGCTATTCAGTGTGAGATTAAGTTCAGGTGCTGAGGTCGGGGCAGGGCCGCCTCTCAGGCTCAGTTCCCTCAGGGGGTTTATGCAGAGACCTTCAACAATGGATCCAGGCTCCTGCCTGCTTGGGGAGCCCTGGTCTGCTCCTGCCTCCGCTGCTGCCTCCCGAGGGGGCCTGAGTTATGGGGGCACCCCACTCCCCTCTAGACCCACCAAAGAGACCCTCTGACCGACCCTTGTCACCTGTGGGTGGGGGAACCCACGCGGCTGCTGGAGATTCCGTCCCTGAAGACTGCTCAGATCCGCTCCTTTCAGCGCCGTGCCGCCAAGGCAGGGCTGGGCTCTGCTCCGCTTCTGCAGTGTGACGGACCTTTTGCAAGAGGTTTTCAGGCTCTCTGGAGCAGAAATTTCCTCCGCTCCATTGTTCTGTGGCCTCTGCTGCTCCAGAATTCACCAGGAGTTCTTTTTTACAGATATTCTATGGGATGTGGGTTCGGAGCTAGCGTAAGTGCATCTTTCTACTCCGCCATCTTGGCTCCGCCCCCTGTAATACAATCTTTATGGATACAAATTTGAGTTTTCCTCTTTTGTTGAGGTATAGATTCTATTGATCTCTACTTCTCCCCTACTTCTAATACTTTTGAGGAATTTTCTTGTATTATTTCTTGCAGTGTGATATTCAGAGTACTTACTGTATTTTTCCAGGTTATCTATGATCCTTCAGTTACCGCTATACATTCTACTTTCAAAGTTCAGTTTTTTTGTGGCTAAAGAGATCACATTTTCCCCTAATATCTTTTGATTCTGTTCAAATTTTCCTCCATTCCTGGATTTTAGAATTTCAAATCTGCCATTCTCTTTTTCAAAAACCATCTACTTTTGAAGATATTCTTCTTGGAGTGTTTCAAATTTTCTGCTTTCTTGTTTATTTACTGATTTTTTTTGATGAGTTTGTTTTCTGCATTAATTTCATCCTTTTTTCTTCTTTGAAATCCTTTTTTTTCTAGCCTGAACCAATATGGTTTCTTGTTATTGTTTCACTTCAGGGCATACCACAAAGTATTATGCTCTTACCTTTTTTTTGCATTGAAGGTTTTCATCTTTCATTGCATATTGATTCTATCATGAACTCTTCCAGATTGCTTCCTTATTTTCCCTCTTTGTGAATTTCATTAGTGGTTTAGCTGCATGCAGCTGGGTTTATTATCTAACCTTCCTCTTCTTCTCTTGTGCCTTTTCCATTTCATGCAACAGCAGTTCTTGACCCTTTGCTCTTTGGTGCCTTCCACATCCAGTACTATTCATTTTCTCCTGTCCATACTATAGAGGGTAGACATCTTCAAAGACTTCATTATGAAGTCGGTACAGGTTCTACATGGGTCCATGCTACAGGGAAATTTCAAATGGAGGGAGTTGGTCACATCTCTGTAGACATCTTCACTTCTTTTATTGTTCAATCTTTTCTCCAACCTCAGTTGGTTTCTTTCTCCACCTCAAAGCTGGCCAAGTTCATTGTACTTCCTCCATTAAGAAGTGAGCATAAAAGATCAGTCTGAGTCACTGTCAAGAGGGAACAAGACTGAAGACATTCTCAGCCAAAGGTAAAAGGAAGAGTTAGATGTACTGGGTACAAGAAGGGGAGTGAGATCACAATCAAGTCCTCTGCTGCTATTTCAAAAGACTTTGTATGGAGGTGTTTCCTATAATTTCTTTTTCTTTGATTACTTTATTTGGTGAATTTCATATTGTTCTGAGGTGGAAATGTTGGGGTGTTTTATTTTGATGTACTCAGTCTGTAATACATTGGGAATATCCCGGAGAAGTGCTGAATTTGAAAGAATGAGGGCCAAAAGTTTACTTATAATCATATGATATGTATGTAAGAGTCTTTTATGAAGAATAAACATTTGATTTCCCAATTTTTGAGAAATGAACATTTATAAAAAATATGATGACTAATATTTTTGGAGAAGTACAATGAAATAACAAGAAAAGAGATGTGAGAGAAAAAATGTTATTGAGATACTCATAGAAAAAATCTTACTCCATCCACATCTTTCTCCTCAGTTGATAATAAGAATAGAATTGGCAAGATAATGATTCACAAAGTGAGGCAGAAAGTTTTAATGTTCTCATACATTATACCAAACTGCCATTTCATAGAAAACCTCCATGTTTTAAAAAAATGTTTTTGGTTTTCAGTATTTTTATTTTGTAATTTTTATACATTGAAGGATTCTTAATGAGAGTATTTTAATGCACTTATTAAAAAGCTGCACTTTTAAAATTACTTACATTTTTATTTACAAACTTGCCCTGGTATCTGTGGTTGAGGTGAATGAATTCTCCCGAACCCTCCTGTTGTCCATTTATCCAAGTACCAACATACTGAGAGCCAGTCTCAGCATAGACATATGTTCCTTGCCCCTGCCTGTTTAAGATTGAAAAGGTTTTAATTTTGCATAGGTTAAAATTTAATGAATTTTTAAAAACTGGTTGGAAAATAAATTTTTACAAGTTAAAAAAAATCCAAAATAAAGTCAACTTCCAAGGGAGTCAAATGATTTGGGGCAATTTCCTGGCTCTGCTATTTATTGTGTGACCTTGGGCAAATCATTGTAGATTTAAACCTTAAAGGGACCTTGTTGATCACCTGGTCCAACCTCATCATTTTGCATTTGTGGGACCAGCAGGCTGCTCTAATCTACACAGTAAGTGGGCTTATTTTCTCTTTTTATAATTTTCTTTATTGCTCTCATTTCTTTTCCCATTTTCCTCTCTATCGTTCTAATTTGATCTTTAAAATCATTTTTTTGCTCTTTGAAAAAAAAAACCCTTCCTTTAGCTTTTCTAGGTATTTTTCTTGGGCTTGTGTCTAATCAAAGTTTCTCTTTAAGGATTTGCTTGTAGATGTTTTCAAGTCATTGTCTTTTTCTGAGTTTGTATCTTGAGCTTCCCT